>NC_141141.1:100189764-100526550 GCF_053477565.2 Lygodium microphyllum | reverse complement strand
CTTGTCTTTTTTCTTTTATCTTCTCTTCTTCTTCTTCTCTCTCTCTCTCTCTATGCTTTTTTTATTGCCCTCTCCTTTTTTCTCTTCTCTCCTCCTTTGTTATTGACTTTCTCTCTCCCTCTCCTATTTTTTATTTTTTTATTTTCTCTCTCTCTCTCTCCATTTTATTCTCTCTCTCTATGCTATTTTTCCTCTTTCCTCTTTTCCCCCTCTCCCCCCTTCTTTTTTCTCTCTTCTCTTTTTTCTTTTCTTCTCTCTCTTTCTTACTTTCTATCTTGTCTTTTTTCTTTTCCTTTCTCTCTCACTCTCCCTTTTTTTTCTCTTGTCTTTTCTCTTTTATCTTCTCTTCTCCTTCTTCTTGTGCTCTCTCTCTCTCTCTCTCATTTGTTTTTCTCTCTCCTTTTTATTTTATTTTCTATGTCCTCTTTTTCCCTCTCTCTCCACCCTCTTTTTTCCTTTTTTCTTATCTCCTATTTTTTTCCTATCTCTCTCTTTATTTCTTTTCTTTTTGTTTTCCTCTTTTTCTCTACCCTCCCTCTCTCCCTCTCCCTCTCCCTCTTCCCCCCTCTCTCTCTCTTTGCTTACATCTCTCCTCTTTTTTTGTTTCTCGCTTTGTCTTCTTCTCTCCCCTCTCTCTCCTTGCCTGTTTTGTTTTTTCTCTCCTCTTTCCTCATTGCATTTCTCTCTCCTCTCTTTTCCTTCTCTCTCCCTCTCCTATTTTATCATTTCTTGAGTGTTTCCCTCTCTCCATTTTATTCATTCTCTCTCTATATCTCTTTTTCTTCTTTTCTCTTTTTTCTTTCTTTTCTTCTTCTTTTTTCTCTCTATCCCCCTCCTCCTTTTTCTCTCTCTATATCTCTGTTTCTCTCCTCATTTTTCTTTTCTTCTATCTCTTTCTAAAAAATTTCTCTCTTCTCTCTCTATTTTTTTTCTTTTCTCTCAAATGTTCTCTCTCTCTCTCTCTCTCTCTCTCTCTCTCTCTCTCTCTCTCTCTCTCTCTCTCTCTCTCTCTCTCTCTCTCTCTCTCTTCATTCTCTTAGTCTCTCATTCTCTTTGTCTTTCTTTCCCCTCCCCCCCTCTCTTTCCACTTTATTCCCCTCTCTCTCTCTCTCTCTCTCTTTAAATTTTCTTATTATTCCCTCTAAATATTTTTAATTTATTATTCTCCCTCTCTAAGTTTTAAAAAAGTCAAAAAAGGTTTAAAATTTATCTATTTTCCTCTTTCTTCTTGTTGCATCTCTCTCTTTCTCCTGTTCTCTCTCTTTCCACTTCATTCTTCTCTTTCCTTCTCTCTCCCTCTCCTATTTTATTGTTTCCCTCTCTCCATTTTATTCATTCCTTCTCTTTCATTTCCCCCTCTTTCTCTCTTTGGTCTTTTTTCTTTATTTTCTTCTTTTTTTTCTCTTTGTCCCCCTCCTGTTTTTTCTCTCTCTATATCTCTTTTTCTCTCTTCATTTTTCTTTTCTTCTCTCTCTCTCTCTCTCTCTCTCTCTCTCTCTCTCTCTCTCTCTCTCTCTCTCTCTCTCTCTCTCTCTCTCTCTCTCTCTCTATGTATGTATGTTAAAAGCAATTTCAAAAAGGCTATTTGATTAAAACAAGAGAAGAGAATAAACCTTAATTCAAAAACGTTAAATTGAAAAAAGGGGAGAAGTTTAAGTTTAAAAAGGCTATCTATTTGAAAGAGGGGGAGAAGAGAACAACAATTAAATTAAAAGATGGGGAGAAGAGAGACAAAGAGAGAAAATCCTAATTTAAAAAGGGGGAGAAAGAGACATTTATAATTTTTATGATTTAATTAGAAGAGAGAGAGAGAGAGAGAGAGAGAGAGAGAGAGAGAGAGAGAGAGAGAGAGAGAGAGAGAGAGAGAGAGAGAATACATGTGAGAGAGAGGGGGGTCTAATAAACAAGGGGAGGGGGAAGAGAAAGAGAGATATTACACATCTGATTCAAAAGGAGGAAGGGAAAGAGAAGAGAGAGAAAGAGAGAAGGGAAAGAGAAGTAAACCTTTTGCTCTTGAGGTTCTTCTTTTGTTTGTTGAGGTTGAAAAATGAGTGCTTTTGGAGGCTTAGGTCAAATCCTATGCATGAAAGCCTAGTTTCTCCTTACAAGGTACTTGATAAGATGAAATAATCTTCTAAGTGAGAATCAAACTTGATATTTGTTTTTTGAGCTTGAAAAATGAGTGCTTTTGGAGGCTTAAGTCAAATCCTATGCATGTAAGCCTAGTTTCTCCTTGCAAGGTACTTAATGAAATGAAATAATCTTCTAAGTGAAAATCAAACGTGTTATTAATGGCAAAATACAAAAAGTGATGGACAAAGAAACCATAGCATATATTGATGTAATGCTCATGCACAAAGAAACCACGACTAAAATCAAAGAAAGAACTAGACGAAAATAATGGCTCTTGATGAGGTCATATCCATAGATGAGAACTCACCATCATGCTAGGTGGACATGAATACAAGCCTTCATGCTAGGTGGGAAGTTCTAAGGACTGCAAGAGCTCCACAAAGGGAGAAACTTTGATTAACCAATTGATCAAAATATGCGGCACAAAGCTAAGTGTCCAAATCATAATTCCCTAGGTTTAGTGCACATGGAATGTCTAATAATTTCTACATCACACTCAATGCCTTCATTGCATAACAACAACACAAAAAAACGATTGGGCGTGTAAATGATTTTGACCCCAAGGTGGAAATTGAGTATGCCATATCTCAATGTTTTAAGGTCCTTTAAAACTCCTCAAAACAAGATGGCCCTTGAGATGAATCCTAACTTGCCAAATGGGAGTGAAGTGTACTTAGCTTTGCTTTTAGAAATTGATCAATACCATGAAAACCTTAAAGCACTAACCTTGGAGTAAAATTAGGTGAAACTTGACTTAAAGCATATCTCAATGTTTAAGGCCCTTCAAAACATCTCAAAATAAGGAGGGCCCTTGAGATGAATCCTAACTTGCCAAATGGGGGTGAGGTGTACGTGCTTTGCTTTCAAAAATTGGTTGGTACTATTAAAACCTTAAAGCATTGACCTTGGCATGAAATTTAGGGTTTTACTCCAAGGTGAAGCCTTAGGCAAAATGAATTTATTTCAAAACCAATCATGTAAAAACTCATTCCTAGCATGCACTTTGCATAGTGCATCAATTAAATTGAAGGACCTCATTGTTAAAAGAATATATCTTACCTACATGGAGTGAAAATTAGATTTTTTACCGTATAGTGGTGTTTGAAGCAGAAATGATTAACCCAATGGACCCGTAAGCATTGTTCTAACATACTATGCAGCCCATTAACAATATTTCTAACCCACTTTTAGGGCAATACGTTCTTTTGTAGGCTCCAGGTGAACATCCTCTTATTCCATAGCTTGAAAAATCTTTCCCAACTCCAGAGGTAAGAGCCACAATCAAATTTTGAGACCTTAAAGTGATCAAGGAAGTGGGGATGACCTCTTGAATGAACTAGTATGTCAAGTGTAGAAGCAAGTGTTTTGAGGCTACAAATGCATTGAAGCAGTTAATATGACAAGTTTGACTTGAATAGTACTTTGACATCTAATCTTTACCTTGAGGTGTGTTTTTAAAGGTTTTTTGCAAGGTAACTTCAGGAGTGCTAGTTTTCGTTGTTACTGATAATGCCCAAACAATGCATCTAGGTTAGACTCCAATGAGGCATTCTAGGTTAGTATATTGTGTCTGATCTTCATAGCCCTTCATTAGATTCATGCATAAGGCTTTATTGATGCCATGCAACTAGAAAATAAACTTCTTGAACAGCTAATGCTTTCTTGACATGCCTACTCAAAAACGAAACCTTAACCTAAATACCATCATCATAAGGTAACTTGAAGACATTCTACCATCATTATGAGGTAGCATAAGGCGATATATTATAGTATCATGATGATGTTGCACTTGACATGTTAGGTGCTCTTTGTAGCAAATAGGATGTTATGTAGAGTTGGAATTACTAGCTAAGCTCATGTAAATTTCTTTAAAGTCCTTCAAAGTAAGGTTTGGCTTACACCAATGCATCATACTAAAAAAGATTTGAAAGGGTTATGATTTCCTGCCCATCTTTGTAGAAGAAGTGAGCATGTTTTGTACATTATTTGTAAACTTGTTGAGAATATGACTTCCCTAATGATAATTCAACGCCAAACTTTGACTTTACTACTTTGGAAGTACATCTCAAAATGAGTACGTTATCATTTCAAAAATATTTAATTTGTCATGCATTGAAGTCAAAGTATTGAATATCTCTCTACAAATTTATATCTACACCTAAATACATGGATTTAAACTCTTTTCATTTTATAATTTCATGAAGCTATGTTTAAAAAAGGAAAAACCAAGAATAATATATAGTTAACAATAATAATAAGTAACACCTTCAAACCACCCAACATTAGAACTTGATTAGCCCATACATGAGGTGCATCACTATTTTTTCTTGAGGAACCAACTTTCCCATTAGATTATTACCAATCTTTCCATCCATCTTTGTTCTATTAAAGAGACATATGTTTGATGGCTAAAAGTGGTTGGTGTTGGGGCCACTAGTGGCCACCTTGAAGAAACAATAAAATGTTCAACAACTACACCACAATTGTTTTTGGTTGCCTTCTTGAAATGCATGCTTCAAGGCACTTACTTGGAGAACATCTCATTAGATATACACTTTTCTTCCATCATCTTTAAAGCTATTATCGGCTCATCAATCCCCACAACACATGTCCCCATAATTTAGGAACTAACTTAGCTACCCACTCCCACCTCTAGATAGTTGTGTTAACACTTATATTTGGAACATGCTCATTTTTTTAAAGAGTCAACATTTAAATGTTCAATAACAATGATATCCATTATAAGGGAATGAAATAAATATCCCAAAATTGCCTTAGATGAATGATTACTACTTGAGTGATTGTGTGTACTAGAAAACCATTGTGTTTCCTTTTATAATCCACTCCTCAAACAGAGATCCATATGTCATAAGTGTCCATATCTTTTGGAGGACCAAAAGTAATATTGAGGTTTTGTACTTGAAAATTGTGATAGTGGTGGTACTAGCATTAGACCTTGGAGGAGTTGGGCTAGAGAAGAACCTCTTGCCCTTGTTAGTCATGTATCCTAAGGTTGTTTTTCTAGACAAATTTCCACAAGTTTGCATTTAAATTATAGCAAGAATGAGTGAGGTTTATGGCAGTTCACATGTTATTGTTGTTAAGGTTGAAAAACATGCCCATACCTCACAAACTCTTACTTGGCGGCGAATAAGGTGCTTTCAACTTCAATTGTTGATGTTGGAAACACTCTAATCTGACAAGGCTCTTAGAGACAAATTGTTGAATTGACTATAGTAGAGTTGTGCCACACATAGGAAGCTATTAGAATTTTTTAAAGTCTAACTAGCAACACTCGAAGGCTTTGAACGGTCTCTCATCAAAAGACAATTGAAATGGATTCAAATTAATCAAGTGACTTGTGCCGCACATAGGAAGCTATTAGAACTTACTATAGTCTAATAAGCAACACTTGAAGTCTTTGAATGGTCTTTCATCAAAAGACAATTGAAATGGACTCAAATTAATCATCAAGTCCTCCCCTCCTTGCCAAGGGGGGGGGTTAACAATTTGCTTGACATTAAACCTCAGTTTTTCATGAACTCTATAAGAGATGTATGTATGATATGTTTGGTAAACTTTCAAAAGAGTCCCTGAGTGCTGCGTGTGGCATGCCCCTAACTCTTAGTTCCTTTCGTGTGGCATTAAACACAGAATGCAAGACAAGGTCTGTGATGTGTCACGATACAAGTGAGTAGAGTCTTGGGATGAGAAGTCCACTTCAAACCCCCATCGCCATCCCCATTGACGTGACAATCAACCTCGTTTTTCTTTACTTTGAAACTGAGACCTCGGGAAGGGTAGGCCACTTCGAAACATCTTGATTCTTCTTCTTCTTCTTCTTCTTCTTCTTCTGCTGCCCTCTCTCTCGAGTCTCTTCTACCGAAACAGAAGGGAGGGAGACGGGCCACAAGTTCTGATAAGATTCATAATATATGATGATATATGATGTCCTCGTGAGTCGTTGGTCTGATGTTTTAAGAGTTTGATAGATGCGCCGGGGTACGACGTTGTCAGTATTGCATTTTTATTCAGCCTTCAGAGTTCTCAGCCTTCCATATTCAAGCCCCACTGGCTTTCTTTCTCCTGAGTCCTGCCCGTTATAATAAACGAATTAAACAAATGATGAGGAATTTGTAAACACATTTTTGCGTAATAAAGTGCCTTGGAACTCGGATTCATCGTCTTGTCGAGTGGATTTTTATTGCCCGGTACCGGTAGCATCTACATGCATGTAGAAGCTGTACTAGTGCTACTGCTCAAAATTAGTGTAGGTATATAAATGTACGAGTAAATTTTATGTATCCATATCTATTGACTGCTCAACAGATAGTAGTACGATCGTCTCGGAAACGTTATATTTTCTGAATGTTAAATCATGATTTGGCTTGTGCTGCACTGCTGCAGTACTGGGTTGAGATCGTAATCAAGGTGCGTTATAACTTGTCAAGCACCCTGACGTGGCCGACACGGACAGAGAGAGAGAGAGAGGGCCCAGAGGGGGGGCGCCCCGGGGGGGAGGATTGGAGACGAAGAGAGAGAGAGTTCGATGGAACAGAAGAGACCAGAGAGAGAGTTTAAAAGGAGCTTTGCTTCCATGAATTCAGGGAGAGCGCTCGGCCTTTCAGTTTCGTTAGCTGCTTCAGCTTGTTGGCAGCGAATGATACGTACCCACGTATGAGCCCAGCATAGAAGTACTTCCCAGCTTAGAGCATCATCACATGTAGTACTGCAGCAAAGCGCGCACAGAGAGAGAGAGAGAGAGAGAGAGAGAGAGAGAGAGAGAGGCAGCAGGCCCCGGGAGGTCCGGGTTCCGGAAGGGGTCCATGTGGGAAGTTGGTCGAAGCCACGTGATTATGGACGCATAAGGGCGTCGCCTGTGCCGGCAACCGTCACGCCAATATAGTCATCAAAGCGGCTCTCTATAGTCTCGAGTCTTATTACACTCTCTCACCCCCCACCGTCTCACTACCGAGATCTTTCCCGATTCGTCTTTCCCACCCCTCCAAGAGGCCAGGGGCGACGCAAGATGGTCGGACCTGCCTCATGTGATCAGCTCGCTATCATCGCTAGCAACACACACCCACACACGCAGAGATAGCTATCAGAGCATATAAGGCGAGGCACAGTTGAAAGATGCGTAGGAGAGACCGACAATCGGAGATAAGGAGGGGGTGGTAGGTCAATTTTACTAGGCGTGCGAGCGAGAGGCTATAGGGCTTCTGTCCTGCCCTCTCTGGCCGGGTGTTCGGTGATTGGATCCCGTCGGAGGGTGTGCTCGGTGATTCCATTTCTCACTACTGGACTGCCTGTTGCGTGGTCAAGGGTGGAGTAGGGTGATGGGTTGATGAGAGAGTGAGGTGGTGGCGGCCATGGAAAGCAGCAGCAGCGGGGAGGCGAAAGAATTTGATCATGCCGCGGGAGGAGCGGACACTAGGATGGAGTCGGTGAAGAGTATGAGCGCCTGCAGGTATGGAGCTACAGGAGGAAGGCCAGGGGAAGAGGCGGCGGCGGCGAGGGGCGGAGGCGGGCGGCAGGAAGGGTCACTGAGGCTGTTCGGGGTGAAGCTGAAGCGGGAGGAGGAGCAACAGGTGGTCGAGGGAGGCGGGGGCGGAGGAGGAGGCGGGCGGCAGTACGAGTGCCAGTATTGCGGGCGGGAGTTCGGGAGCTCGCAGGCCCTGGGGGGTCACCAGAACGCCCACAAGCGCGAGCGCCAGGTGGCCAAACGGGAGCGCATGCAGGCCTCCCGGATGGCGGCGGCGGCTGCCGCCGCCCACGCTCGAGGGCCTCATCAGCATCATCATCACCATCATCTTCAGCAGCAGCATCTGCCACATCAGCAGCAGCAGCAGCAGCACCACCACGTGGCCTACCCCAGCCTCGCCGCCGGCCCTTCTACCGGCCGCCTCCTCGTGCCCCACTGCGCGGCCGCCCCCCTCCCCTCCCACCATCCCAGTCTGTACCTGCCCGCCTTCGCGCACCCCTCCGAGGTTTATGCCTGCCCAGGACCCCCGGCCGCCGCCGCTCACCTCTCCCTCTCCCCCTTCTCCTGCCCCCCACCCCAATATCCTCCCCCTCCCCCTCCGCCTCATCCTCATCATCGCCCCCGTCCATTCCCTGCTCCCGCCTCCATCGACAGCCAAGATAATCCCCATCCCTCCCTCGACCTCAGGTTGGGCCTGTGATTCCAGCTTAGGCCTCTGATTCACTCCCTCAGGCGGGCCCGCCAGCGGACTGCAAGACGTGGACGGCCCCTCCCACCAGCGTATTGCGAAACCGTCAACCCTCGCTTCTTCTTTCTACTTCAGGCCGAAGGTATTTCCATGCTTCTGTAAATTTTGGCAGTATTAACCCACCCCCCGCGGGCTTAGCTTCACTAGACCAGCATTTTGTATCTTTACAGAACAAGCAATCCAAGCTCACTCTACAAGAACTCCCAAGGATTATCCTCAGCTTCATCACGACCACCTTTCGCATCAAGACAACGTCTCGTGTCCTCTCGGAGGTTCTAACCTCCACCCCACAGGCTCATCGCCCTCCTTCCTTCAGTCTCATTTTACACAAAGAGGCTAAGGATAAGCACACCATAATCAATGGTCGTTTCCTCCCTTTCTTTCAAGATTATACACTCTTGAATCTAAAGGTTTTTGAGATACAATCATGGATCATTGGTCTTCAAAGAGAGGCAGCTAGATTGTCTTTGACATCTGCTCGGGTAAGCATCATGTCGTCTATAAGGCACTAAAGCTGGATGATATCATATGTAGGTATTTTGGAGATGACGCCTTGCATGAATGCCGGGAAAACAATTGTACAAGAGATAAAGATGGGATTTTGTTTCGAGCTCCACTATAGCCCATGAATCATGATGTATGACAAAGTTAAAGCCAACATGAGAGTTCTGATTTTGCCTTTCTGCCAGGCTCTACAAAATAACGAAGATCAATGGCCAACTTATCATGCTAAGGTGATAGCAACAAACATGGCATTTCAGGGAATCTCGTATAATTATTAACTATTTAAGGTAAGATACTTGACGCTGAACTGGCTACCCGGTTTCGTATCCTGCCAGCAGGTAAGCATCTTGATTGTTGGAGTTAAGAAGGGAGTTCTCGGAATGAATGAAAGGATTCCTTGCAAGCAAGATGCTTGTCAGGAAGACATAGCCACGGTTTCGCCCATCCTGCAGGACTCTTGGAGAGACGCTAATCGCTTGACCTCGTCTAGTTTGAAAGATTTGGATTGAGGGTAAACCAACTTGCTAGCATCATCATTAACTACTTACATGCTAGTTTGAAAGATTTGGATTGAGGGTAAACCAACTTGCTAGCATCATCGTTAACTACTTACATGCTAGTTTGAAAGATTTGGATTGAGGGTAAACCAACTTGCTAGCATCATCGTTAACTACTTACATGCTAGTTTGAACGATTTGGATATTTTGAGGAAACATTAATATGTTTTAGTAGATAAGGAAGAGGATTATAAACTTGGGGAAAACTTTCAATCGGGAAGTTTAACCTTGGTCATAGGCGAAGTCTAACTTTGGGCTAAAGGCGGGTGGTTATTTACATACAAAAGGGAGATGTGTTCTTGAAGAACTACTTAATGTTTAGGACTGGAGTTGGATATTGCTTTGCCCTTGCTAAGTTCTTCAAACGACTCTATTGTGCCACAATTATTAATGCCATTTCCCAACTTTAAAGGCTCCTTTGCCAGGTAAAAACTTTTCAAGTTTTTTAAATTTGTAGTAATGGTACTTTAAAGCCTTAGGACCAAACATACATTTTCATCTCTTTTCACTTGTGTATATGAAAGTCTGTTGGAGTATTGTCCAATATTTTGGACTAGTCATTAATTAGGTTGGCGGACACACCATATGCTTTGACCTCCTTTAGTGCTAGAGAGGTTATAAGGCTTACAGTGTCCAAAGCCCCAAGTGTTACAACAATTCTTGTTTTTGCAAATAGGATCTTGACATGCATTGTGGCCCATGGAGAATCCACCTCCTGAGATCTCCTCAACAGCTTAGCTCTCGCTTTGAGAGCTTTCTCCTATGTCTATCAATTGTAATCCTTCAACATATGCAAATCCTTCTTAAGTTTGACCATAGCTATAGTGGCCAAGTACTTGTTCTTTTTAGCTTTGGCCCATAAGAATATGTCCACTTTTCTTCTTCCAAGATAATAATGGTGAATAACATTTCTAGGTTACAAAAATAAATAGTCTCAAAAAAACATATGCCAATCCTCAAGTCTTCATAGCTATACGAGACAAATACTTGTGCTTTCTAGCTTTGGCCCGTAAGAATATGCCCACTTGAAAATCCCACATTTTTTGAAGTTCCTTCCAAGATAGTATGGTGAATAACAGTTCTACGTCAAGAAAATAAATAAAACTAGAAGTGGTGAATAACATTTTTAGGTTAGAAAAATAAATTATCTCAAAATCTTGAGCTTGATGAGGAATGACCATTTGGTGAATAGAATTTCTAGGTTAGTGAAATAAATAATCTCAGAATCTTGAGCTTTGACAGAAAAGTGGTGATTAAAAAATAAAATAAATAGTCTCAGAATCTTAAGCTTGATGTGGAACGGCCTTGTTGTTGAACTCTAGCAATTGAGCTTTTTCCTCATCTTTAGAAGAACTAGCTTGTTCAGAGTGACTCTTTGGTATCTATGTTTTATTAGGAAACTAACACCTTAAATGTAGTCCCTCTTAATCATGCTTCCTTTTGAACCTAGATTTAATAATCCTTTTTACTCACTTTATTCAATGAAGATGTATTGATATCGATTGTGAATATTGTTGCTATCTAGTACAACTCCAAAAATTTCTAGGCCTTTTGCAAGTTCTCTCTATTTGTTTTTAGGATAATCAACAAAGCCTTGATTGACTAATTTCCTATTTGTAACTTCCCCTTCTAACTCTCACTTGTTGGACAAGTATTTCGAGTAATAGAAAAATGGGTGCATGGCCAAAGCAAATAGGAGTGGGCTAAGAGGGGGGGACTTGCCTCGCACCTCTGTGACTTGTAATGGTTCCAAAAGAGCATTGTTGATTGAGATGAGAGCTTCAATGTTTGTACCTAGCACAAAGGGAAGATTAACCTGCTCGTAAAAAAAAACACATTTTTGCAAGGACTTATACTCATATACACCCAATTCACCTTATCGAAAACATGAAGGCAAAAGTAACCAACCTAGCATGTACTCGGCATGGAGGGAAAATTAACCACCCTATAAAAAAAACACATTTTTGCAAGGACTTTACTCATATACATCAAATTCACCTTACTGAAAGCAGTTTCCATGTTCAATTGGACAAACACAATCTTTTGCCCAAAGGCACTAGCATGCTCTATTTCTTCGATCACATTGGTATCTTATGCAAGATGGACATGCCCTTGAGAAATGTGTATTGGTACTTGTTTAAATGCCTTTGTAAGATAGGAGAGAGCTTGGCCTCTAGTGCTTTAGTAAATATTTTGTATACTAAGCCCATTACAGAAATGGGCCTTGAATGCCTTGGCTTAGTGCATTGATTTTGCTTAGGTAGTAGCGTGATTATGCTATTTTTCCATGGAGGTATTGATCCACATATCCAATATTGATTGACCAACAGTAGTACTGATGGAGGTAACGATACATCTCCAATAGTATTTGACCATGCTCCTTTTTTATGATGGAGGTAGTGATCCACATCTCTAGTACGGATTGACTAGCAAACATAATATTGGTGAATTTGGGAATTTCCCAAAAGTTTGGGACTCCAAGTCAAAACTTTGTTTTTATCATAAATCATACATTGTTGCTCCAAATTTTAGACTCAATAGCTCACTAGATGTGATTTTCAGAGTACATTCAATGATATATGATGGGTTTTGAGACACTTATGAAGATGTTATTTGGATTTGAGTTTTTCCAAAATTTGAAATACGGGAATTGAAATATCTCACTAGAGTCCATTTTCAATGCACTTTCAATGATAGGTTAGGAAGATGTTATTTAGGTCCCACTTTTTCAAATCTCAAAGATGGGAAATTAAAAGATTCCCAAATTCATGAAGATGGATTTAGTAGCAACACTTGGTCCTTCATTTAGGGGGGGTAGAGCAATATTCGATTTTTTTTTAAATAACGACTAGTAAGCTTGTGTTTTTAATACATTCTAGAGTTGACTAAGATTTGTACTAGTGCCTTACCCTCATCTCAATACATTTTACTACCACTCTACTAAATAATCAATTTTTTTTAGAGTGCTTTTTACCATTGTAAGAGTGCTCTAAAGCTTTATTCAACTACTATAAAAAGCATTGTAAGCTGATTTCTACATAACATGGTTGCTATCCACAAGGACATTGTGATTATTGGCAAGGCATTGATTATAGCAACAACACAAGTATCGACATCAACATTATCTCATACATCACTTAGGTTAATCATAATAGTGCTCACATAGTGGATTTGATCATTGCCTATTGTGTATACCAACCACCTAGGATGCAACACTTTTGTCAATTTGAGTTCATTAGACACCCCATTTAAAGAGGTGTAATTTTGGCATTACAAAGCATCTACTTGATCCAGAAGTTGAAAATAGCATCTAGAAGGTCAAGTCAATAGAAAACGATACTTGAAAATGAAACGAACATGAATTGATTATTTGAGTGATTAAGCTTAAGAAGCTTAGAATGACTAAAAGCTCGGGATTGGGGGGAGGGGCATATTTTTCACAACACACCCCCTCATTTCTCCGAAAATGGGATTTGATAATCGGCAAAGATGCAAGGAAAAACCTTGGCCATGATATGTTTTTTTTGCTTCAAATTAGTGCAAAAATTATTGAGAATGATGCACTCTATCAAAAGTTCAGTTTTTAGTCTTTCTCTAGTCTCTTTCTCTCGCGCCATAATCATTGTTCATACGGGTTGAGAGAATGAGGAGAAATGAGTGCTGAAACATGGTAAAATAGAAGCAATGGGCTAGCTTGTTACTGCTGCCCTCTTTGAGAGTGGAGTAGCAGGACATAGGCACTTTCAAAAGGACCAATTTCCCTTCCTGGAACTCGCCATGCAACTGGAAGACATATTCCATAAACAGAGTGGCCACTTGAGAGGCAGTGTATCGGGTCTTAGTGGGGATAAAGTGTGCAACTTTGGTGAGGCAATCAATTACCACATAGATACTGTTCCACCCTTTCTTGGTCGTGGGAAGGCCAGTGATGAAGTCCATTGTGATATGAGTCCATTTCCTTTTAGGGATAGGGAGGGGCTACAAGAGGCCAATGGGCGTGAGTGTAATCTCCTTGTGTTGCCATGGAACACATTTGGTCACAAAGTCCTTGATATCCCTCCATAAGCCTTTCCAATGAAAGCTCTTGGCAATCCTATCATATGTTTTGAAAACATCCAAGTGACTAGTAGTGGGGCAAGAATGCATCTCTTCCATGATCTTCTGCATGAAAGGGGAAGTGTGTGGGATGACAATCTTGCCATGGGACCAAATAAGGCCATGCTTGAGCTGATATTGAGAGTTTTTAGCCATGGTCCCATGGTGTAATTTCTAGAAGATGTGGCTGAAGTGATTATCTAACAAGTAAGCCTCTTGAAGCTCTTCAACCCAATCACTATGCAATTCTGAAATAGAAGATACTTTGCATGCTCACATCCGAGAGAGTGAATCGGCCACAATATTATCCTTGCCTCGAGTGTGAGAAATGTCAAAGTTATAGTTTTGTAAGGTTGCCACCCATCATCTTTGCTTAGGAGTCAAAGTGGACTGATTCAAGAAGTACTGGAGGACTCAGTGGTCACTTTTTACTTGGAAGCAGCTACCATACAAATAGTGGTGCCATTTCTTGATTGCATGGAGGATGGCCAATATCTCTTGGTCATATATATTCATTTGCATCTCCTTCTCATCAGGCTTGTGGCTCTCAAATGCAATCACCCCATGCTCTTGCAACAATACTACACCAATACCCCTGCCATTGGCATCACAGTGAAAGGTAAATAACTTAGAGAAGTTAGGGCAGACAAAGATGGGGGTAGAAGTAAGCACGTCCTTGAACTGCTTGAAGTTATGATCAGTAGTGGCATCCCAAAAGAACGGCTCCTTTTTTAATCGATCGGTCAAAGGTGCTGCAATGGTGGCATAATGCTTAATGAAGTGTCTATAGAATGAAGAGAGATCAAGGAAGCCATACAATGAAGTGGTGGTGGAAGGAGTGGGCTAGTCCCATGCACCCTCTTCGGGTTAGCTTGTATGCCATTTTTGCTCACAATGTATCCCAAGTATTTCACAAATGTCTGCATGAAGGTGCATTTTCTCTCCTTAGCAAAGAGTCGATACTCTCTCAATATGTCAAATACCCTTCTGACATGTGCCAAGTGCTCCTTTGATGACTTGCTGTAAATGACGATGTCATCAAAGAAAACAAGCACAAACTTGAACAGAAAGAGTTGAAGGATTTTGTTCATGAGGCTTTGAAATGTGGCGGGGGCGTTAGTCAATCCAAAAGGCATCATTAGAAAATGATGAAGTCCACGATCAGTCCTGAAGGCTGTTTTGATCTCATCTTCCTCCCTCATACGAATCTAATAGTAGCCAGAGAGCGCAAGCCAATCTTAGTGAAAAAGCATGCCCCTTTCAACTCATCCAGCAAGTCGTCAATTCGTGGGATGAGGTAGCGGTTCTTCACCGTGATTTTGTTCAAGTCTTTGTAGTCAATACACATGCGAAAAGAGCTGTCTTTCTTCTTGACTAATAGGATATGGGATGCATAGGGGGAAGAACTCGGTTCAATGAAACCCATCTCCAACAACTCCTTGACTTGCTTTGCAACCTCTTTATGCTCACACTTGGAGAGTATGTAAGGGGGCCTGTTTACTAGCTTGGAATGGGGCTCTAAATCAAGTGGGTGGTCCATTTGATGTTTAGGGGAAAGGGTTGTAGACATTTGAAATAGATCACTATACTCCTCAAGTAAGGCCTGCAAGGCTAAATCATTAGACACTACAGAGGAATGACCTGAATTGTCCTTATTTAGTTGCAAGACATATTTGTGAGCATTTCTTTAATTCCTGTTTGAGTTGATTTGTTGTAATGACGTGAAAATTAGCATGATCTTGAACTCCCTCTAGGCTAATGGGTTGTCCATGCATCATAAACTCCATGTAGAGCTGAGAGAAGTCCATATCAGTTTTTCCCAATTGTTTTAGCCAATCAAAACCCAAGACAACATCAATGGGACCCATATCTAGGGCAATTAGATCAACTAGTGCCTCATAATTTTCAACCAAGCATAAGGGGATTGCGGGGCATACATGTGTGCTGATTTCTTATTCTCCATTTGCTACTTGGACCTTCAAGGGGTGGTGTAATTCCATAGGGGTACATTTCAACCAATCAATGACTGATTTATTTAACAAAAGTGTGAGTACTACCACTGTCCACAAGGATAAAGACATGCTTTCCATGGATACTTCCTTGAATGTGTAGGGTGTTGGGGCTTCGGAAACTCATCCAAGCATCCAAGGAGATAAAGCAAAGGGAAGTGGTAGGTGGGTGGGATGCCAGATCAAGTATCCGTGATGGATCAACGCCCGAGTCAAAAGGAAACCCATCCTTTGGGTCATAGAACTGCTATGATCAACATTCTCAGCAAGCTCAGCCTGGTCGGTAGGTAGGTCATCCTCATAATTGTGCTAATCTTCCATGATATACATGCTATGAACCTTGACCTTAGCTGTCTTGTACGGGCACTTGGAGGCATGATCAACAGTGTACTTATCCCACATTTCAAGCATAGGCCTTTTTTCTTCCGTTCCTTCACAACATCTAGAGAAATGAAGCGTTGGCCGAGCTGGATCCATGGGAAGGTGATGTAGTGCACTATTTATTTTCAGCATACTTATTCTCAGGATTAGAGCCAAATGTTGTATCAAAAGTGCTCATTTTTCTTTTAGCATGGAAGGCTAGGTAAGTGGGTACTTTGGGGCTATTATTAGGCATAGAAGTGCCTCAGAAACCACCTCCATATGGGGCCGATCTTGAAGGGATGCGGGGCTGTCCAGAACCTTGTTGAAAATGTTCATTCTTACGGTACTTTCTTACGTATCTCTCAACTAGTTCAATCGCATGAAACAGTGTGGTAGGTTTTTGGGCCATGACATTTGCTGATAGACTCGGTTCCAACCCATAGATATACTTGTGAAATTTAGCATCATCGCTAATGCTCTCCACATACATGGTCAAGTTCATGAATTGATTTGTGTACTCATGTATAGTGAGGTTACGTTGGTCAAGAGTATACCATCGTCTGGCCAACTGCTCTTTTTCCACAGGAGACGCAAACACTTGGACCATATGCATTTTATAATCTTCCCAGTCAGTGAATTGATGATTCTCTCAATTGATATAGCACCACCATGTGTGGGCAAATCCTTCCAAGTGGAGACAAGCAAAAAGTATTTTCTGATAATCTGTGCGGAGGTAGATATTGAAGTAGGACTCCAACTTGGATGTCCATTCCTCCAAGTCAGATGGTGAGGGAGATTGCCCATTGTACTTTGTTAGGTTGATCTTGTCATGCAGATCATGAGGGCCATGTTGCCCATACATCCCATGGTAGCCATACATACCTTGCTGTCCATACATTCCATGTGGTGCATTTATCCCATGCTGTCCTTTACAGCCAGGTTGCCCATGATTGCCATGTTGGCCATTGGTACCATATTGTCCATGCTAGGGTTAATTCATATAGGGGACATGGGGGCTCCTAGGGAGAGGGTGAATTTCTACCAAGGGTGGGAGAGAGCCTCAGTGGGGTGTTGGCTACATGGTTAATGGGGGAGTTCAACAAGGGCTCATCATGTGCATGAGAGAGTTCACCAATCTCGTAGGTGGGGAATTCCCTTAGCACAAAGTATGCCCTGTGGACCATGCAATGGCTCCTGATGTAGTGGATGTTTAGATTTATGCCTAGAGTCATTGACCTTCTCTTGGGATGAAGTGGTAGCTAATTGAGCAACAAGAGTAGTGAGTTGCTCCAAGGTCTGTCAACTCCTTGAGTTTGAGAGGGCCATGTGCTCGATCTCTTCATTGAACTTAGATATCATTTGGTGGTGGTTGGTGACCATGTCATTATGCCATTCCATGTTATGAAGCTCATGCTGACATAGGGTGTGTATGGGTTCGTGCATTAGGAAAAAAATGAACTCACAAATGGGCATTTTAGTCCCTCCTCTCTCCTCCTTAAAACAAGGAAAAGAGGAGAGAAGAATAGTAAAATAATCCTCTTTTCTCTCCACTTTTGCGATCTTGTTTTTTCTTTTTTATATTATCTACAAAGATATACTCAAATTCCTTCTCTCTCCTCATTCAAGAAGTCTTTTTTAACCAAAATTTATATTAAAAAAGGAGTTAGTTATGGGAGTGTGGTGCTTCGTTTTCAATGCAAAATGATTAGTAGATACGAGGTTATTGATTTTTTAATCAAGAACAAGAAAAACGAAATTTTGGAAGTTCCTTGTAAGATATTTTGGGGATTTTTTATATTCTAGCTTTTGGTTAAAAAACAAACCAACTAGTCAAATTTCGTGTTTTTTGAAAATATTTTTGGAGGTAAAATATAAATGTCTAAAATATGAAAATGCTTGGATATCCCTACTCTCTGAGCTATTTTTCCCCATATCTATACTCTCTCATGGCTCTATTGTGACCTCTTCTATGTGTCTATGCAAGCTTCATTAATACAGTGAATTACTTACACACTCCTTTTCCTTGGCACCTTTGTGTGCCTCTCTGTGCATCTCCCCTCTATCTCTTGGGACAACCAAGTAGCTCCCCATTTCTATTAATAGTAAAATGAATATAGGAAAGAAGGAGTTGCATATTGAGATAGAGATTGAATATATCCCATTATTCAAAAGAACCCAACATACCAATGTCAACCCTCATGTTCTGCAAAGTTTAAGGCAAATGGGATTGAAACATGTGGACTTGTGGGTTGATGGGGGAATTTACCCAATTAACCACTTAAATAATAGGCCTCTAACTTTCTCAAGAATCACAAATTTGCTGAAGTATGTGCGCGAGGGTGAAAATGGGTTGCTTGGTTACATTAGGCGGCTCAATGATCGGGAGTTCAAAGTATTTACAACTTGCCAAGCAACCATAAAAATTTTCATGATGTGATCACTGCACATCAACTTCATATACAATAACTCATAGTACACGTGGTACAGTTGAATGACACTATAGTTCAACAAAACAATCAAATTATTTTAATGCAAGACACTATCCATGACATTGGTATCTCATATGAGGAGGCAAAGGCACAATTGAACGATCAGAGAAAGATAAAATGCAAGCTAACACAGGAACACAAATGAAAGAAGAAGCCAATCAATGAGTTAATTGTGAATATCAGCTAGTGGAAGCGAGGTATCAAAGTATGTAAGATAGGTCAGAATGAGAACCTAGGTGAGGGTCAGGTTGGATCATGTATTAGTAGATTGTTGAAGGCAAGTACATTGGAAAAAACTTTGAGCAATACTAAGTTTAAGGTTGTGAAGGGAAAGGTGATTTAGTGCATCTTAAAAGATGTGTCAAATGAATTCTCAGCTGTGGATGTGTTAAATACGCGGATCTAGAGCATGGTAGGAGCTATGGAGGATGGAAGATGAAGACAAGAATCATGTTGACATAGACAAGGAGAGACCAACTGTTACACAAGTGAATTAGGTTCCAAGATGGAAGCTTGGACTCATAAAGACAATCTTGTGTAATGGACTAATAAAGACAAGACACTTAACTGAAAATACAAAGCATCATGACATTGTATTCATTCTATATGAATAAGTGGTAGTCAAGTACAATGCTTTATAGTTGCTGGATAGGTAGTAGTTTCCCTTTTTGTGTCTATGGGATTCATTCTGCCTGCACGTCCTAAGCCCAGAACTGCCTCATACAAAGAGGCTACATTAGGTGTGATTGCTAATATCTCAACAAGATGCACAATCCATTTGTGACAGGGCCAGTATTAGCACATTGACTTACTCAAAGATATTCAAAGGTGTGAAGGCTGGGTTTGGTCATGTGCTAAAGAGAAATAGAATGGTGCCTATTCTTGAACCTTCAAAGTTAATAGAGGCTGGACGACAACTTAATACAAAGGTTTTGGAGCTGATAGGAGATCCCATGCATGTTCAATGCTTGGAAACACTAAAGATTGGGACAAAAAAATCATATAAGGTGAAGTTCACCGAACTCAACAATTACTATTTAGATTTGTACAAGGTGTAGTGCGCAATGGTAATGTAGTACAATATGTCTATTGAGAAATGTAATGGTAAATTGAAATTTGTTATAAAATTGGATTAAAGTGAGATCGTCAAAGGAGTAAAACTTGAAAGAGTTAGTGTAACTTTGATGAATAGAGCTTCACAATTCGACAAGAACAACCCAGGGAACTTTAGTATTCAATCTGAGCCCCATGTGTGGTGGTTCACTGCATTTGAAGTTTCTAAGGAAACATTTGAGGTGCTGCAGTTGTTCTTTATGTACACAAGCATTCTAAGCATCATCAATTATTAGAAACATGGTGATATGCTCTCGGTTGAAGGGTATGGTCAATACTTGGTTGAATGGCATATTGCAGGAGACTTGAAAACTTTAAAATGCATGTATGGAATATCCAATGGTGCAAATACAAAGAATCCATGCCTATATTGCTTGATAGAGAGGGTGGAAGGAAAGGATGGAAAGAAGAACTGACAAAGGGTAACAAGTGCTGTATCAACGTGCAATAGGGAAGATCCCACTTAGAAGCCCATCTTCAACATTCCATAAGATCGTATTCACATTTTTTCATTACATGCTTTTGTTAGAATCATGGAGAGACTTGTATATGAATACATTTGCTTTACTTATAGGATGCAACCAGAAAAAAAAGCCATTGCAACGTGTAAGAATGTGGAGTGAGTGCTATCAGAAATTGGGCTACACAAGCATCAAGTGACGATTGAAAAAGATGCGAAGAGATTAGAAAATCTGGTAACTTTCCAAAAAAGACTTGCTTTGGAGGAGCAAAGGCTAGGAAGTTTCTCTCAGTACCCATCAATGAGGAAGGGAATGTCATGGTTCGTAGGCTACATGACTACGATGAGTCTAAAAGGTTACATTCTGCAGTTCCTGATCGAAGTAATGGAGGAAAAACAAGGTTGGCCAAAGCTAACGTTTGGATAAGTCTTAACAAATTGGCTCCCTTACCTCGCAAAATGGTGTTTAACAATAAAGATAAGCAAGAATTTATCGATGTTATGCATAACTTCTATGAAAATATGGTGGAAGCATGGAAAAAATGCTCTATCACATATTACATGGTGTGTACTAAGTTAATATTTTAAAATTATATGAATTTTATAAACTATTGAGCATAGTTTTACTCATGTGTGATATGTGTCTTTGTAGCATATCCTTGAGGCACATGGGCCATACTTTGCAGAAAAGGGAAGCATCAGAGTTTGGTCCACACAAGGGATGGAATTTTGACATTGGATAGCGCATGGTGCATACCAAAGAAAAATCGATCATGATGGAGGCGTGAATGGTAGCAATCCAATGATCCCATTGCTATCTTGGTGGTATAGGATCATAGTAACGGATGAAGCTAAACTCTCGCAAAAGAGAGAAAATGAAAGTGCTTCTAGGTCACTGTTACTTAATCGATCACCACCCATAAAGTCAATTTTCAACTTAAATTTTTTTTTAAATGGTTCTATCTGCCTTTGTAAGACTTGCTAGGCCATTAGGCAGCTGACGAGCACTCTTTGTCCAATGCCCTATCCTTTCCAAGGCCACTCCTTGAACTCCCTTGGTAAGATAACCATCATGTCTCTAGTCGTGGCAGTTGACGTGTACCCTTTGTCTAATGCCTTGGTTGCTTTGGGGTGGGATGACTTAGGATAAACATTGCACATCTTCCCTTTCAACTCATGCTTTACAGTTTTTTAGCATCTTTAAACAGTCCCATAACATGCTTAATTAATGAAAAACACAAAATTGGCACATGGTTCGAGAGAGTTTCAGTGGTCCCCCAGCAGCTTGTAGGAGAGAGAGAGAGAGAGAGAGAGAGAGAGAGAGAGAGAGAGAGAGAGAGAAGGAGGGTTGAGGCAAAAAGTAAATGGGATTTTTGCCCTCTTCCAACTCCTGGAACTCTAAACTTGGCTTGGAAACCCTAAAATTAGGATGAAAAGAACTTTGATGACTCGCTATTTTAACCATTTTACCTCTAGATATGTCTGAGTCTCTAGCCCTAACTTCTGCTTGCTCTAAAAAGCTGAGATTAACTATAGTCCTTCATGCTGTACCTGTACCTATAAGCTGATAGTAACTAGGATTTTTGGGATTTAAAAAGGGAAAAAAGGGGCAAGAAGAAAAGGACCAAAGACTAAAGCTCTAATACCACTTGTAATGAATGAAGCCGAGAGGAGAGAGGAGAGGAGCTAAAGAGAGAGAAAGAGAGCAAGAAGAAGAGGAAATAAGACTAGAAGAGGAGAGAGACAGACATCAAAGAGGGGAGAAGGGAGAAGGAAGCCATGGAAGCTGAAGATGAAGGTGAAGAGTATGTTCTTGACAATAACGGGTTGCCCAAATCTGGGACTCTTACCCCTTATATATCCCAGTCAGTGTGACTGGGTGTCTAATCCCTAGTTTTTATGTATCTCACTTGTTACAAGTAGGGCATGGGGTTTTACCTCAGTTTACACTCACTTTTGTGTTAAAGCGGCCGAGTAAGGGTAGGTTCTATGTAAAATGACACATAAAATATAAAAATCAATATATGCAAGGTATAGACATAAAGTGAATGCTAACATTTTACATCTTTGCAATGAAGAAACAAATGTTTGTGCATCGTAGTAAGGGAGTTAGAATTTTAGTGAATATCTAAAGAAGTAGAAGCACAGATTAGCACGATTCCATCTTTTCAATGCCACACTATGCTAGAATAAATCATAAAAAGAATGGTTTCACATATCACATAGTTGTTTTTTTAAATTTTGAGTTAGAATTGTTTGAGCACCATGTAGTATGACAAGTTACATATGCACATATGCATGCTATCAAAATAAACCTCATGGATGTATAACAATTTCTTGAAAAACCCATTGACCTACATGGAGTGAAAGAGGATCCCTAGTGGTAGGTCAGTGTATTTATTTCTTGGGAGAAATTATGTGAGGTTATAAACAATTCCTTAGAATGATAAATATCAAGAGAGGAGCATGTTACAATGTTCTATATGTTTCAGACGTACATCTTGGGGCCAATCCCTAGGGTGTAGGGGAGCCATAGGGGCCATAGTAGTTGGATGGGGGATGCCCTTTATGTGTGTGATTCAAGGTGAGATAGTGACCTACATATGGGAGACTCCTTTTCTTGAAGTTGGAAAGGATAGTTAGTTGGACTACAATTCAAAATTATATCTACAAATGTGATAATTAGAAAAATTATTTATAGTATCCTGATGCTCTTGACCATGAGGTCATGCTGGGTTGTTTGGTGTATTTTGAAGCACTGACTAGAGCCGTTAGAGCTAGTGTTAGGCTAGTTTTAGGTCCTGACAAGATGCAAATTGATAGTCACTATTGGGATTGAGAGCATCCCATTTCTCTTCTATGTTCTTCTAGACTTTGAGGAGAGCGGTACTAATATTCTTTTGGGATGAAAATTCAAGTTCTTAACTAATTGCAATGTCAACTATGTTGGTAAATGCATCCATCTACAATTAGCAAGTGTATGAGTATTTATAACCTTTAGCTCTAAAGAGGTGCAATCTGAGCCTACTGAGATTACCTCTACATCTCAGTCTAACCAAGAATTTAAAACCACAATGCTCTTGATCCAACTCTTAAACTATCAAGCCCACAAGGAGTCACATGTTAGCTCCACCATCAATGAAAGTGCAAATCTAAAACATTATCAGCTAACTTTTTGCATTGCATGCAAGGAAAACATAAGCAATAACATGCTTGTTAATAACACCAGCACTCTAGTAACCCATACATGATGGTCGGATGGGTTTCAAATCCCTTACAGAAGTGCAAGGGTATTATGAAGACTACCAAAAATTTTAGCTACTCCCAAAATTACCCAATTTACATACATGGTCACTACCCATACACAAACTACTACAATAGCTCTAACAACATTACCCAATCTACATACATGGTCACTACCCATACACAAACTACTACAATAGCTCTAACAACATACCATAAACCAAACAAAACAATTTCTTGCACTAGGTCTACTAATTAGCCGCCCACAGAGCCTTCATCATGAAGCACTCCTATCCCTAGGAAAAAAGTTCATATATGCCTTGTACCCTATTGTTCACCTCATCTTCACCTACAAATTCCCTAGTTAGCTCAACATCTCAATCCTACCTTATGATATATTTCGTTGTCATGTGTTGATAAATTGGGGGCTCATTGTTTTCAACATGATTTCATGTTTTGTCTATTATACAATATCATTGTTCATTCTACAAGAAAACATATATTTTATTGCTTTCCCTTCATGTTGTGAAAATGTGTAAAGAAAAATGGAAATGAATTCTACATTACTTGATGAGAGCAGTGTGCATCAAGTCATATGTTCCAAAATTATATTTCTACTTTATATAACCAAAAGTGACCATCCAAAAGTTGTAGAGAGGAGTTGGGTGGAGAATTGAACATTGATGGAATAGCATGGATTCCTACCAATGATACTCCCAATGGAACTGTGACCAATATAGACAACAAGCTCATCATCTCTAGTTTTTTAGTTGCACTGGAGGAACTAGCAATTCCCACCATAGTCTAGGCTAGATCTAGACAAATAGACTCCCAATACATGGCTATCATGCAATCATTGTCTAGTAATGGTGCAATTCCCAAAGTTCCATGAGGAATTCCTCCCACTAAACTACCAAATGTGGAGCCTAAAGTTCCTTCCTCTATCCCATTGCATGTCGCCCCTACCAAGGAAGAGGTGCACCCCTCACAAGGCATGCTCTTTGGATCATTGCATGCAAAAATCATGAAGAATTGTGGTCGGTGGTGGACGTATTGACATCCCCTCCTCTAAATCTTTAAGGGCAAGCTATGTGGCCATTCTTTCCAACCCCATCTACATCCTTGATAATTTGTGGAAAAAAGGACTTGATGAACCCCACCTAAAGCAACCCATGTATGCCCTTCCTAAAGATTTTTACATTGGACTATGGGCTACTCTAGCATAGCTCTCTAGCCTCTAGAATGGTGGAAGTCTTCAAGGAGCTCCTAGCCTAGATGCTCCAAGAACTGGCAATAGCCATGGTGAAGGAGCTTATGGCTCAATGAGTCAAGGAAAGAGAAAAGAAGAATGCTATGAAAATGTTGAAGGTCATAAGCAAAGATGAGGAAATGATTGCCTATTGGCTCCATCAAGAAATCAACAAGCAAACGTCATCAATCATGGAAGCCAATCAACCTAAGAAATCTCTTGTCAAATAAACAAGAGGAAAAGCAAACAGAAAAGGTATTGTTGTTCAACACCAATAGTATGGACCAATGGAAACCTCTCTTTGTTGAGACCTTTTTTCTAATCAAGCTCTCATAGGTTTGTGTCATGATCTCCCATTGATTTCATAAGCAATCGGATCAAATTTAATTGGAAATCCTCGGGGGGCGGGGGGGGGGGGGGGGGGGGGGGGGGGAATTCCTCATAGCCCAATTTCTACGAAACAATTATTTCTAACTTTTGTTTGATGTTGAAAACCTTGTGCTCAAAGTTATGAGCTATGGCCCAATGGATGATTAGGAACTCACCCCTGTCCCTCTTCAAGTAGGTGCTTGAATGGCTGAAAACCTACAAAAGTCCACATTTAGGTAGAGTTTCATGACCTTCCTATGTACCTTCATCCCTTCCTTAAACAAATTGCTTCACCTTTGGGTAGAGCCCTAAGATAAAATACAATTAGTTATGTGAATCCCCATTAGTACTTGCAAATCTTGGTTGATCTTGATCTAGCTTAGGAGCTTCCTAACATCTTAGAAATCTATGACGAGCTTGGTCAACTTGTGGTTTATACAAATCTTCCCAATTTTGGTTTGAAATGTTGTAAGCAAGGACATTTCATTAGGGATTATTCAGAACTTAGACCCCTAGAGCGCCCCAAGTAGAATACAAATCAAGAGACAAATGATTATGGGTTTCAAATAGTCAATAACAAGACAAACAATAGTATAAATAAAAAACAATAAAATACCAAACAACACAAATGAAAACCTCAGAACAAATTTTCCCCTTTGCTCATAGAGCTTGCAAACCTTGATTCCTTTGGCTCCTAAGAACCCATAGTGGAAAAATTTTCTAAAGAAAAAGAGAATGAAGCTCCCCCATAGAACAAAGCCTCGTAGCTATCAATTAATGATGATGATGAAGAATTTGTTGATAGTTTCCAATTCGTCAAAGGCTTGAAATCTAACTCAAAAGGGAATTTACTAACTATGATTCAAACACTTATCCCAAAGACGTTGAAATGTCTCAGGAGGATGATAGGGTTTGGAAAAAAAAAATTTAAGATGCATAAACTTAAAAAAGATAACTATATTTTGAGAAATTTGAAGATGACTTATTTGCTTCTTCCAAACAATTTTGAAGGATTTTTTCCAAGGTGAAAAAGTTCTAGGTTAAAGAAAACTTACATTTTCTCAAATCCTATGGATGAGGAATCCCTCCTCCCCAAATACCATGACAAATCAAAAATGTCTCAGGCTAGTAATAATAATTCAACTTCTAAAAGAAGCTACTCCAGAATAGGTGCTACATCTCCTCATGCTCAATCAAGGGTGACAGCCTCCTCAAAGGGAAAGCAATCTAAAAAGTAAGTTATGTTTAAAGCATTATATATTATTTCTTTTAATACTAAGGGTCTCATCAACCCTATTGGAGCTAGAACCATCAAAACATGGTTGAACCGAAATTCCAACTCTCTTGACTTTTTATGGTTACAAGAAGTTAAAGCAAATGGTTGTGAGCTCGAGGGGTGCACTTATAAGAAATCATCTATATTATGTGTGTTCAAAGGGTATTAAGAAATACCCTTTCTTTACATGCTATAAGGCCATAAAAATCAACCCCTTTCACTTTACTAAACTTAATAGATTTTTTATAAATTGTGTTAAAAAACCCCCTTTTGTAAATATAGTCATGTAAATTTTACTAAATAAAATACCATTTCTTTTGAACTTACATGTTATCGTACATATTCTATAAGGGTGCACCCCTTAGGGTTGTGAGTTAGAAAGGAATTTGAAAAGTATTTCTTTCGAATACTCTTGGGATTTCACTAGCCATGTAGGTCATAGTGGTGGTATTGCTGTACGAGCTCATTCGAAGTGGATAAAATATTATTAATCAAGTCTAACGCCAATAATCAACATGTAGCTCTAAAATTTAAAACAAATAAGGAGTTTGCAGTAGTATTTATATATGCTAATTGCTCTTTTACTCAAAGACCACAAATTTTGGACTCATTAAGATACGTTAATTGTCCTATCATCCTTCTCGGTGATTTCAATATGGTAGTACATTTTAACAATCACTATCTAGGAAAAGGACAACTAATCTTAGGTAGAGAGAAAGAAACTTAGGCTAATCTAAAATATACCCAGATCTTGGTGGAAGTAGATAGTGAGAAACTCTTTATGTGGAGCAAAAAAAAAAAGGGGGGAATATGAAGAAAGTTAGACTTGACCAAGCGTACATCTCTGTAGGATTCCTATTGAGCTTCGTCAATGTTAACACCAAAAGCCATAAGGAAATTTCTTTGTTCCAAATCACTAGCCAATCCAACTCACCCTATCAAATCCAGCCAATATAATTAGATCAAGTTGGTTCCATGCCGATCGGCCTTCTCTCTCTTCTCCCTTACATAGCAAGTAGTGAAGCAAACTCAATAACTTTTTTGAGATGTAAAAAAACAATCTATAGCCCACAAAAAGAACTCAAGGGCTCAAAAGTATGCCAAATGTGAGCTCTTAGAAGCTCAAATTGAGTAGGGACTCTTGGACAAATAGAAAAAGTTCATGTTGATTCGGATAGAGCTTAGGAAAAATGAAGAATTGGAGGAGCATATGACAATTCTATTCACTAACATACCTTGAATGCCATGTGAATGTCATATGAAGGGTGGATGTCCTAGTTGTAACTCCTTGTATGCATGTTTTTGGGTCTACCTTTGATGTAAATTTAAAATCCTTTAAGATGGCACTGTATGAGGGTTGTAGAGGCCGTAATGTGAATGTTTGTCTCTGTCTTCTAAAATTTTGATGCTCTTTACTATGGTTTCTTCATTAAGAAAACATATGATTAGTAATATTCAAGTCAGTGGTTGTTCTTGGTAATTTATGATGCGATCTAAAATCTTGTACTAGTTTTCTCAAAATTGAATGTCATTTTCTATCATTTTTATTCAAGAAGAATGTAGACTACAATGTTTTTTAGGACAACATTTTCCTTCTATTGTCTACAATGTAACCTATTTTTTGTGCTATTTTCTTGAAGAATATTTTTTACTATTTTCTATCATATTCTAGATTAAGAATTTATGTGCTAAATTATGAGTATTCAAGGAAGATTTTTGTGTTGGCCGTTATTCTTGTTTTGCTGTGGTAGAATAGGCCAATACACTTTGGCGATCTTGCTTGTTCATGTTGCATTGCACTCATGATTTAGGCACCAGGCCTCGAAGAAAGAAATTTGTAGGAGCAACACGTGAAATCACAATATTGTAATATTTGAAGATGTGGTGTAGCAGATGATTCAGATCTATTCAAATAATATTTTAGTCATGTATATAAGGTAGATCATTCAAGTTTCATCTTCCTTCTTGAAGTTCTTGCTATAAGTTCTATTCTGATGCTCTAATTTCAAGATTCATGCAATGGAAATAACACAGTGTTGTAATGGTTTAGTCAGTAGTCTGAATATCTCAATCTATTTAAGATTTCTCAATTTTGAGAGTTTCAAGATGTAGACCTAATTTCAAGTCTTCACGTCTCTTCTTCAAAATTGAAATATCAGTGGAAGAAGATACAAGAGCAACAAAAGAAGGTGCATTCTATTGTGAGAGGAAATTAGAGGCGATGTGAGAAATGCGATCTTTTTCTAGTTAGGCATTATGATTCATTTAAATATATGATAAAGAATGGTCAGATGTTATTCATAATGCTTTTTGTTGTTTTCTTAACTATGAGAATATCATGGCTACTGGCCAAAATGCAGGGTATTAGGTTATCCCTTCTTTAAAATGTCTTGCATTTGTCTATTTTAGATCAAATAGAGATTCAATCAGTTTCAAGGTAAACATGCACTCAAGTAGATTCTTGCAACTCAGGCAGTAGAATCTATTAGAAAAATTTCTATAGTTCAAGTAGTTTTTTGCAATTCAGGCAGATTCATGTAATTCAGATGTTTAGGAGATCGTGGAAAAGAATATGAAGAAGAATCACTAGAAAAGTTCTACCAATAAAGAATGAGATCACAAGAAACTTCAAGAAAATGCAATAATGAGAAATGGATTGGCAAGAAATACTTTTGAGACTAAGGCGATGAATAAGAAGATGTAAAACAAGATAAGATAAACAATAGCTTTATTGAAATAAACCCTGAGGGAATAATTTAAAGTGCAAAAGTATCAAGGATTTGTAGAGATGATAGGAATAGCCTAAATTGTAGTAGTTTCAGGTATAACTTGAAGTGCACAAGCATCAAAAGCTATAGAAATGGTAGGAGCACGGGGGATTCACTAGTAGTAATAAGGAGACGTCACATGTGTGCATGAAATATATGAAAATACCCCTTATCTACCCCCTATTTATGGGACCTTACCTTATAAGATATACCTTCATTCCCTTAAATAACCCCCCTCCCTTATACTCACGTGGTCCCATACGGTAAACCCTAGTGGACCCCCCGGGGGTAGGAGTAACCTAAATTATTGAAGATCTATTAGAGATGACCTGATAAGCATTAGGAGAGTTTTGAGGTCTTAAAAATACCCTGTAAGCAATCCTAGAGAGAGAAAATATTTTAGAAAATAAAATCATTTTTATATTTTTAAAAAATATTTTGACAAGTAAATATATAAAAAATTATTAATAAGTCTTTGTCGTGATATTTTTATGGTCACATCAAACCTAGAAATCTAGACCGCCATAAAGGTGACAAAGATTGTCATAATGAAGATCTTACTTACCCTCATTAAAGTGAAAACTAATATTCAATTTAAATTTTATTCGATGTTTGATTACTTCTCTCCATTCTCACTCTCTTCTTTATTTCCCATCCTTACTAGTTTCTTCTTCATTTTCCTTCTTGTTTCTAATTCGCATAATTTTTCAATCCAGTATTCTAATCACATTGTTAGCTATGGATTGGTCATCCAATGATCTTTTTAGCTCTAGTAAAAGACCTCTCTATCATCTTCATATTGAGTTGGATAGTAAGTGTGAACTAATAAGGAAGAGAACAAATTTCATTACAATTACAGAGTCTATGAAATATATACTTAGGTTTGAAGGAGAGAAGAATATTGATCTTTTGTTAGATGGTAAGCTATATCCCAAAGATTCTAGCAAAAATAATACTTAGCCTTTCTATAATAGCTCTTTATTAATGAGGTTCATTGGTGATGGTTACAATGGGTTTCTAGGTTATACACTTGGTTGTAGAAAAGGATGTCCTTAGATTGAAGAACCATCTTTTATCAAAACATAACAATGAGTTGTTGTAAAAGCTAGAGGGTTGTCAACATAGGATTCATTCGTTGGAGAAATGTATCAAATCTTATCAACAAAAGCAAACTATTTTAGACCTTGGAAATCAACAAAAGGCTCTTAAAAATATTGAGATTCTTAGATGAGGAGGAGGTTGTTATAGTAAAAGAATCGAAGCAGTAAGATATATATTTTTTCACTTTTAAAATATTAAATATGATTTTATTTTTAATTAATTATATTGATTTGTGATGTTGATTTTGTTTAGGTCTCTTCTTCAACCAAATGCAAGTGAAAGAGATTCTTCAAAAGCATCTCAATTTTATCATCATCTTCTTCCTTCAGTAGTTTCAAAAGTTATTTTGGAGAAGAAGAAATTTAAAAAGGCAAAGAAACAATGCTTGGAGGAGTCATTTATAAAGGATCATTCTTTGGATATTGAATTAGTGCAAAAGACTCTAGATAGTATTGGCATTAGTCGAGATGCTTATATACAACTTTTTCAGCTTTTACAATCAAATATGAAGCAATGACAAGTACATAATTGCACACTTCAAAGGCCATCTGTGGTTAGAACTATTAGATAATAGAGAGTCAATAACAAAGTGAGAGAGATTTTAGGTGAGCTTTTTCATATCAAGACTAGCTTCAAGGGCAAGAAAAAGAAAGTTGTATTCAATGAATTTAATAATATTTTCCTTGACTTGCTCACTCTATAATGTTTAGTGATAAAATTCTATGACTTGTCTCACTAGAAGAGGCATAAGGAGTGGCTAGATATGTGGTTAAACTTGATGAAAGTGAAACTTTGAAATACACAAAAGTAGAGAGAGTCTCTATTACCTTGATGAATAGAGCACTTTCATCAAATCACTGCAATCACTCAATGTCATTTAGTGTTCAATCGGAACACAACATTTGGTGGCTAAGAGTATTCGAAGTAGATATAGAGGATTTTGATATATTATATTAGGTTTTCATCGAACACCAATACTTGATGTTATTAAGAGACAACAAGCAAGAGAAGAGCCATTTGTTGAAGGATTTGAGAACTATAACATTGAGTGGCACATGGTTGGTGACTTAAAGACGCTCAAATGTATGTACAATGTATAAAAGGGAGCCAACTCCAGATCTACTTGCCTATATTGCATGTCCCATAGCCATAGAGTTGAACTCAAGTAATTGAAATAGAGCTCCCTCTAGGCACAATAAGGATACATAGTTTAAGCTAGTACTCCTAGATATTCCTCTAGTGAATGCTCATATCTATATACTTCATACGCTTTGTAGGATAATTGAAAAGCTTGTTCATCTTTCTATAGGATTTGCATGAAAGATGAACCCATGATTAGCTAGATGCTATAACAAATATTGAAAAATTTTGATATACAATTGGTTTGTATGGTGGTAATGTTGTTAGTGAACCAGATCCTCAAAAGTCTAAGGATAGCAATTGTGTTCCCAAAAAGCCATCTATTGGTGGAGTGAAGGCTAGAGTGTTCCTAGGCTTTCATGGGAGACTTGGTAAGATAAACTCTAGGAATGGTGGCTCAACTATTAGATACAATCGATATGGAAGTCCCTACATAATGCAGTTAAGGATCGTGTTGATAATGGATAAGCTTGAAATAGAAAACCCAATGTTTAGGAAAAACTAGACAAAGTATTATTTTATTGTCATAAAACTGGATGGAATGATAATGATCTCAAATAATTCAAAAACCAATTAAACATTTTTAAAAAGGTAATGAGAGAAGCTTGGGATAGTAAACACTTCACTCACTATATGGTAAGAAGTTTACATATATATATCTCTTTATTATTTGACTCATAAGGTTTTTTAATTGAATTTATTTATTTTTTAACTAAGCAACATATTTTATACAACCATGCTCCATATTTTATCAAGAAATATGGGTCTCTATCTATTCAATCAACCCAAGGTATGGAAAAATCACATTATCATGTAAGAATAAAATACTTTAGACACATGAGATGGAGGTGAAAGATAGAAAGAAAACACTTAATTAGAGGTATTTCAATGGTTCTATTGAGACCAAGTTGGCACAAAGTTTACCTCAAAGACACAATCACATCATGTAATACATCATCTTTAGCAAGGACTATACAAACTGTTACCCAAAGAAGAAAAGAGGGATATTTAAACTCTTGTGCAAAGAAAAGATTTTTAGAATGGTTACAAACTATACAAAGAGATAAAAAAAGATGGGTTTTAAGAAACCCTTGATATCTTTTAGTTTGACTTTGTTGTAGAAGAGTCTTTAGTTTCAAGCAATTTACTAGGTCCTCTAGAGGAATCTAATGTTTCATTCCACTCAATGAGACCTCCACATTTTAAAGAGCTCTTGTTTTCTATAGCTTGGAAGGAGTTTCAAATTCTTGGCATCTCCTACATGGGAGAGCAAACAAGAGTCAAGAACTCCAAAGTATCCTGCCCTAGATCCACTATATCCAAGCATGAATCCAAAAATTCTTACAACTTCTTCCTTCTCCACCAAAATTATATTGTCTAAACCTCCATTGAAAACTTGGGATCCAATCACCTTGAAGATAGCTTTCAAAGCCATCATTGGCAAGCTTGGAGAGCTTGACAACTTGTAATGATAAATTACAAATGTTTGATTATTTAAGCTTCCAATATAATGACCAAGGCCTTGACTTTTGCCAAGCTTCAATGGCCTTAAGTCCTTGGCTCTTCCAAGAAAGTTGTCTGCATCTTCAATTTCTATTTGCACAATAAAGCACAATAGTGTAAGCTTTCAATAGATAAATATCCAATAATATTTGTCTATAATGCATAACATACTCTAATATAAACCACAATGGATATCTTAGAATTATCTTTCATTTCTTAGGGTTTTCATATTCTTCAAGAAGACTATCATCATAAAGATTTATTGAACTTTTTGGTTTCTCCTCTAAATGGAGACATCAGTTTCTCTTCATACCCCATATTATCAATACCAACTCTCTATCTATTGAATTTGTAAGAACTCTTTCTTTGTAGGTAACCTCCCCTTTTCATATTCCAAGATCTAATTAATGAATGAATGTAAGACTATAGAGCTGTCTTGAAAATTCTCACCCTCAACATTAAGACTTACTAGCAATTCCTGTTCATAACCTGTAAAATTCTTATCATTTTGACCCCACGCTACAAGGATTGACAAGCATTAATCTTCTCTAAGACCAAAAAAGTGTTGAATATAATTTAGCAATACATATCTCTTTTTATTGAATGATAAGGTAACCGAAAGATGTTGGGACACATTTGAGAGGATTTGTTTCAATCTCTGCACTAAACTCTATCTCCTTTTCTTCAACTTTTGTAATGTTCTCACTTTTAAATAAAGAAACATAAAATCTCTGCACTAATTGGTTTTGAATATCCTCCTAAAATATTTTTCCATTTTCTTCAACCTCTTTATCTTTGCTTGCAATATCCTCTATCTTCTTCTCTTGTATTGTATTTGAAGAACAACTATTTATATATTGAAGATATAGAAGAAACCCAACATCCTTTTGTACAAGAAGACATTTTTCAAGATTGCTAGAAAAAATTTGTCACACCCTTCATGCAATTTCTCGCTTTTTGATATTTTGTGAAGAACTCACTCTTGGCTTTAAAGTTTAATCTTTTGATATATGACATGCTCACCAAGGAAACTTGAGCAAGGCTTTAATGTTATCTTCCTCCTCTTAGACCAACAAACACAAAACGATTGGCTATAATGGCACTTTACTTCATTCATCTTGCATGTCTAAATCCTAATATTATACTCCATATTTGCGAATTCTTGCATACGATATCACACAGGTAATATTGGTTAAAACACAATAGCAATACCTTATGAAATGTGAATTGACTCCTCTTTGGGCAGCAATGGAGGCATGCAATTTTGTGTTTTATCGATCAGGTAGTATTCTGTATGGAGGACTTATGAAATGTGAAAATGGGATTTGAAACCCTTTCATGGTTGATAATATCAAATTTCATATGTTAATCAATCATTTCAGAGAAGAAATAATGGATTAAATCATCTTTAATGCCTAAAAATAACTCATTCAACTTTTTCTTAAGGATTGTATAAAAAAAGTGAAGAATAAAAGTTTGTTACTTGAGAATTGTATTGCTTCCTAAGAATAAATGGGTTTTGTTAGAAATACACATACTTCAAAGGCTTGTGATGCACAAGAGATATGGTTATGGAAGAGAAAACAAAATGCATGGAAATTTTTTTAACACAAACTTGACCCTAAGTTCTTAAATATATATATGCCAACTATTGCCATGCGTTCGTTTAGAAAGTACCACACACTCACTCAAGAGAGTTGTATTTAAAATGAAAAAGAAGAGGCTAAAAATTCTCTTTTACACTCGAAAAGCAGTGCCATAAAGGCGCCATCATGTCCAAAAATGTCAGTGACATGTGGCACAAGTTTCAAGGCAAGAATGATCTACCTGCTGCACTATCAAGTTAACTACACATTATAGTAGGCATACGTGTAAAAAAAGGTCATTTTAAACCCAATTTTTGAACAACAAAAGCATTTTCTTCAAGAAAAAGCTCTTTCCTTGCTCCATAATACCAACACAATGTGACCTCGTCACAGCTCAAAATTCTTAGCAACCCACCACACAAGGTAAGATTTCATGACCCAACATATGTGCAAGAAATGTAAATTTTTTGAGAAATCCGAGTTAGCTCAATAGTGATGTTAGGAATGTTGCCAAATGTTCTTTAAAAACATTTGACGAATGAAATGCAATTGGCCATGGATCTCCCCCATGGAGAGCAGCTAGCTAATGTTTCATACATCACAGGGAATCCAAATTTTCTTGTAGAACTCCATGACCATTGTACTATTGTAAGACTTATAGAACTCCATAACTCTTATATTTCTTGTGTTTTCTATATCAAATTTTTTGTGATTGAATGGCATATCTAATATAAATGGGTTTAGATGAAATTTATACAAAAAAAAAGTGATGTGTGAAACGTAAAAAGGTGTAGGTGTCTCTTGTTTTGAAGACCAAGTTCATGTTTCATACGACTTGGGGATGCATTGTTCAATAGAAATTTGAGCTAGAATGATAGCACAACTTTGATGAATTATTGAAATTAGATTTTATCATTTGATAAAATAACTTATTGTCAAATAGTGAATATGTAATTGGTGTGGGATTGAGACTATTTGAATAATGGTTATTTACCACTAAGTGATTGCAAATGACATTATGTCGTCAGAGATTTGGAGATCTGTCCTTATTTTGAGCAAATTTTTTAAAAATATGGAGACTTTAGATGGCTAGAACTAAGGCCACTGCAAGGAAGAAAAAAGTTGATCCTAGAGGTCTTGCTTCAAAGATCCATCAGTCCTCCAAGACTTCCAAAGTTACAAGAAAATCAAAGCCAAGGAGAAAGTTTTCACAGCATGTTAGATGTATTAAGGAGATTATAAGTGCAGTGAAGGCTCCGGATAATGCAATTTCAAAATTTCCTTTTCAAAGGCTTGTCAGAGAAATTTGTGACAAGCATAATCTTGATAGTTCTAGATGAACAAGGACAGCTCTCAATTGCATTCAAGAGGATGCAGAAGATTTTTTGATTGTTTTTTCAGGATTCCTATATCTGTGCTACTCATACACATAGACTTACACTTATGGACAAAGACATGATAATTCTTAGGAGGTTAAGATACATGTTTTCAAAGGTCCTTGAGGTAGCACCCTTTTGATGTGAAGGCTTTTAATATTTTAAATGTGCCTCCATATAGAAAAAAGAAAGGTGATCTAGGTTCTAAGGTTGAAAATGTCACCCATGAAAAGGATACAAGACTTGATGAGAAATAGAAAAGGGCCATAGAAGAGCAAGCAAATAAATGGAGGGAGTGTAAAAGGAAGAAGGAAGAAAAAAAGGAAGTAGAGCAACTCCCGTCTTTTGAAGAAGAGCTATCTATCCTTCTTGAGGCTAACCCTAAGGACTTCAATGTTTGTTGCTTTTTACTTAGTGATATTAATAAAAGATTCGATATGGTATTTTTTGACTTTGAATGTGTTCAAATCCTCAAGCATAAAATGAGAAAAGTAAATGAATCTATTTTTCTTACTCAGATGAGGTGTAGTATACCAAAATTTATTTTAACTCACTCTATTTTTCTAGCAATAGGCTTTCTTGTTGATACTCACTATCTCCATTCCTTTTCTAGGTGTGTAATGCATGAGCTCCCCTTTGATATACAACAAAAAATTGAGATTCTTCATCCATCTATCTCATACTATATGAGGAGTGAGTTTGATGCAAGTGCATTTGATCATTGGTTCAATCCAATTGACTTTGAAACTTTGTAGGTTCTTCTAATTCCATACAATAAAAAGTAAGTAATTCAATATTTTATTAGATTTTATGAGATTTTATTTTGCTAAATTATTGAAATATGATTATTTTCAGCTATCATTGGAGCCTAATTGGAATAGACTGTGTGGAGAGACAATGTTTCCTTATCAATCTATGAAAGGAAGCCATGAAAATGCCAAGTTGTAAGTTATATAATCTAGGGTCTCCTTGATATTTTTATATATTTTTTACAAGTACTCTAAATATTTTGATATTTTTTTACAATTACTCTAAATTTTATTATCTTTTTGGTACAGAGCTGTAAAAAGATTGATTGAAGTGCTAGAGAAAAAGCCTTCCATGTCTTGTGATTTACTTGTAACTATGCAATATAGACAAGTTGTGGAGTAAGGGTCTTGATTTGAATGGTTGGAACATAAGTAAAAAATAATTATACAAACTACCATAAACAAGTTTCATAGTTTTACTTTATATTGTGTGATTACAGTGTCCTCATCAGGATGATAGTTACTCTTGTGGCTCGAGAGTAATTGCAAATGCTAGAAGATTGGTTAAGTTTATTTATCTCAATGATGATAAACTTATAAAGGTAATGTAAAAGATACTAAACTTTAAGATAGATGTTTGTTGCAAAATAGTCCATTGATGATAATAATATAGTCTATTGTAAAAAATAATAAGGAGTTAAAAATATTTTCTTACAAATGTATGACAGTTTACAAAGGATCACTATACAAGTGAGCATGTTTGGTATATAAGCGCAAAGATCATGAGGACGTAATGTTCATTTTCATGTAACTTGCAAGATTTTACAATAGTGGAGGCTTGGACATTGAAGGAGAAGAGGTGCATGTAACTACAGTAGGTGAAGCTATGCTTTCAACACCCAAGACAACCAAAGCATCAAAGAAAAACAAAATGACTCTTAGAAAGGATGTCCATTCTCTTAAGAAAAGTAAAAAAAAAAAGAAGTAGCTTGGCCTCATTGCTTGTAAGCCACGCTTGTGTGTATAAGTCATGGTAGATGGCTGACAAAAATTTACCACAAAATTTGTATATGTATTTTATATTCATAGTAAAGAGATCTTTTTTTAAATATCCTTACATTGTATATTCTTCTCTTTCCTTGTTGATATCTAAAAGAAAAAGCATGTTAGAAATGTTTATTAATCAGAAAGTGAAATAAGATATACAACTAAGTGGATATAATATGATATAAAAATTTACTTGTTTGTTATTAAGTTGGAACACAAATGAGTATGGTAGTTTAATATCTATATTTTATAAATCCATTCTCACTTGATGTAGCCTACATGATGATCTAACCTTTAGGATTGCAATAATGTCCTCATTGAACCAAACATCAAGATCCACTACTGGATATTTACTAAAATTATCAAGATTTTGGTCTAAAGAAACCAAACTACCACCAACATAATGCCATTTAAAAGCTAAATATGAAATTTTAAGTAGCAATCATATATTTACAAGCTATAAAGTCTCGATTTATCTTACATATAATTTTTTCTTCTGACCTAGTGTCCCATTTCTCATCATCAACAAATTGTATGACATGATCATATATTAGTCTCTTCACTAAAAGCATAGCCTTTGATATTCTTATCTCATCATTAGAAAAGAATTCAACAAATATATTAATAGGAATGAACAAAGTAACTTTTCTTAGCTTACTTGATATATTAGGTTTTAATGCTCTCTTCTATATCTTAGAAAACATTTTACATCTAGAGCCCTCACTAGTAGCGACTTGGCAAAGGCCACTCAAAGCTTGAAAAATTGGGCAAAGGAATGAGGGATATTGATATCCATTGGCTATGTTGTATGGGGATAATAATGGTCATAGAAGAATCTTCCATTCTCTACAAGCTCTATCTTCTTTGTACCTTTTGTGAATTTTTTCTCCAATTGAACCATACGTCTCATCAATAAAATCAACAATAGACTTGACCAATTGCCATTTCTCAAGATTAGAGGGATAGACATCTACAAGACAAACAAACAAATGTTATAACGGAAAACCTTAAACCAAGTTCAAGAAAAGAAAATCTTTAAGAATAAAATCCTTACAATTTGGTCTATGCATTGGAAGATTTGAAGTTCCAGGTTCTAAATATAGCTCTCTATGCATAAACACATGCTGCATCAGTACCTCTTTTATGTTATTCTTATTTACTCTAAGATTAAAATCTCGGATTCTACCCTTTCAAGAAGAGATGAACAAGCTCTCATATCTTTGCCTTTTTCCATGTTTTGCCTCTTGCATGCCTAAGTGCCTTTGCTAATGATTGTAGAAATCCATCTTTCATCTTTTTGGAATGAGTTAAACACTGATATGGATGTGATTTGGGAGCTTGGACGCCTTATTGAAGGTCGAATTTCTATATCCATGGCAGAGAGAGAGAGAGAGAGAGAGAGAGAGAGAGAGAGAGAGAGAGAGAGAGAGAGAGAGAGAGAGAACTAAGCTACCACAAAGGAGGGAAAAACACGAGAGGGATAAAATAAAGGAAGGAAAAGAATAAGTTTCAAGGTTTTTACAAATTTGAATTTAGATTAAATATGTCATTATTATTAATTTAGATATATCTTTAAATAAAAGTGATTGAGATTGTATATCATTAGTGTAAATAATATCATAATCATGAATATAAGAGGCTAAAAATAGATATTGATAATACAAAGTCATAATATCATTCATATATATATATATATTATAAAATAAATTTTTAGCTTTTTAAAAATAGAAGTTCCCTTACGGAGGCTTTGCTCCTATTGGATTAGAGCACTTTCTCTCTATCTCCTAAAAGACATTTTTGAGACCTCAAAGCTCCCCTAATGATAGAAAAATCTGATCAATATAGGATCTTTTAGAAAGTACTTGCAAAATATTTTTTCAACTAGCTCGAACTACAAAAATTGCAAGAAACCTAAAAATCATAGATTGAAAATCTACTACTTCATGATTGCAAAATTTAGGAGGTTGGTTGAAAGAAAAGTAGGTCATTTGTAAACTACACACATGTTTCATTATGAGTAGATCTAAGAAGAAGCAAAAGAGACGCAAAGTTTTCTTTGAGCATGGACATGCCTCAAGATATTGTCCGTATATTTATGAATCTTATGAAAGAGAGAAATCTTGCAAGTATTTTTTGCATGGTTGATTTATGTATGCAATTCAATGGTATCTCCAAGAAGCATTCTTTAGGAGCAAAGAAAGGTGTAGGTGCAAGGATGGAGAGAGAATTGGAAAAGTTGAGTTTTTTTGAGAATTTACTTGATGAATGCTTATCAGTGGCATGATTACCATGAATGCCATAAAGTTAAATCTTACTCCAATTTGAAGCATGTTTAGAGGTTGCTTAGAGCAATTGAGAAGATCAAGGAGAAATATGAAGATGTTCTTGTTTTAGATTTGGATTCAAGTTCAAGTGATGATGATGATTGCTACCCTTTGCCTATGGTTTTGCTAAAGATTGAGACTAAGGAAGTGAGAGAGGACAAGAGCCAAATCAACCAAGGATCCTCGAGTGCCCCAAACCTAACAAAGAAACTTACCAATGGGAGAGTGGAGTATTATATACCTTGCATGGATAGCTTGAAGGTATTTCCATATTTTGGTCTCTTGCAAACTTAGGAGGTCAATTTTAATGAGGAAGGAGAGGCTAAACACATCAAACTAAGCATATATGTTTAGGAGAACTTCAAGAAAGATCTCATCAAGCTATGTAGGGAGTTTCAAGATATATTTACATGGAATTACAATGGCATGAAAGGCTTTGATTCCACGATTTGTTAGCATATAACTATTTTAAATAAGGATGCCAAATTGATCATACCAAAGAAAAATCTAAATATAGAAATAATTTCTTGTTTTCCAGTAGTGTCAAAATTATAGGATGGATTGCAAAAACCTGAACTCCTACAACCTGAATTCTTGAAACAACAACCTGAGTTTTGTAATAACAATGGAAAGTGTTGCAATATTTTAAAATGCATGAAATGCAATTGTAGGAAGTGCTACAATAAACTCAAAAACAACAATTATCGTAGCAACTTGAAGATCGGAAGTTTTAGAAACCTAAAAATAGGCACGAAAGTCAACATATACATGTTTTATTAGTTTGGATCAATCCCAAGTAATACTTTGCAAACGCCATGACAGGTGACTTTTTGGCATTGAAATCTATCATCTTAGCCTCCATCACATGATTTTTGGCTTCTGGATCCAGTAGTAGCTACTTCATAATGTCAAACCTTGCGGCCATTAAATGGGAGATCGAATGGACTTCCATTGACAAATGGACACTTGCATTGGATTCTTGGTATTGAAATGCATCTAGAAAGACTCCAGCTTCTTGATTCATAATCATTTTATTTTTCACTAAAAACATCTCTTTTAAGAGTCTCAGTCCAAATTTTCTATTTAATTTTGGCTTGAAAATTAAGCTCTCAAAACATATCAATGACACTCTAGTATCTGCATCATAAGAGGTATATGGCAATGTACTACACAACTTGAATCTCGAACAAGAAATAGCATCACCAAAGAAATATGCAAGATAATACCAAGTATTGTGGATCCCCCTCGGACCCAATCACGTGCAATGCGCCACAGACCATCTCACCATGTCATCTCAACACAGCACGATGCACCATAACACGGTCCCCCTCAACACAGCACAACACCTCGACATAGCACGACTTCGCCACCCAACATGATTTCTGAACCCAACACGAGACCTCAACACGACATGTCACCACAGCACAGCATGGCATCATGACATGGCATGATTTCTCAACTCAACATGTCGCCTCAACGCGACATGGCATGGTAACACGACATGGCACAACACCGGCGTGGCTCAACAGTCCACCATTCCATCTCCCCCCCCGGGCAAGGAGCTTTTTCCCAAGGCACTTGAACTTTTTTGGTGCTTACGCAAGGGCTCATGCACGAAACCCTTCACTTTGGGCCAACGCCCCACTCACCTCTCAGTGTTGTGGATCCCCCTCGGACACGATCATGCGCAATGCCCCACAGACCATCTCACCATGTCATCTCAACACAGCACAATGCACCATAATACGGTCCCCCTCAACATGGCACATCACCTTTACACAGCATGACTTCGCCACCTAACATGGTTTCTCAACCTAGCACGGGACCTCAACACGACATGTCACCACAGCACAACATGGCACCATGACACGTCATGGTTTCTCAACTCAACACCTCACCTCAACGCGACACGACACGGCGCCGGCGCGGCTCAACAGTCCACCATTCCTGTTGAGATGGCAAGCTCAATACGTGCGGACATTGATGATGGACCACCTCACTAGATGGGTCCAAAGGCTAAAAAATGTATTTTTATTGGGTACTCTTTAGAGTAGAAAGGGTATCAATGTTATAACCCTATCACAGGTGAGTTCAGAGTGAGTAGGGATGTTATCTTTGATGGGATGGGCACCTGGTATGCACCTACTAGTGATGTATTAGATGATGATAATGATCAGGATAGCTATGTGCAAAAAGAAAAACAAGAATCACAAAGTCTTAGTGGACCAGAAACATCATCTAGCACTATACCTACAGCCAAATACTTTCAAGTGTGCCCACTTGTTTTGAGGATACTGTTGGTCATGCTCATTGGGATGCAGTAATGGATGAGGAGATGGCTGCATTAGAAGCCAATAAGACTTGGGATTTTGTACCCTTACCTAAGGGTAAGAAATCTATTGGTTTTAAGTGGGTTTACAAAGTCAAGCATAATGCAGATGGTTCAGTTGGTAGGTATAAAGCTAAGCTGGTTGCAAAAGGCTATGCTCAAACATATGGCATAGATTATGAAGAGACATTCAGTCGAGTTGCTAGGATGGCAACTGTTAGATGTGTGATTGCCTTGACATCAGCCAAAGGTTGGAGTTTGCAGCAAATGGATATTAAGAATGCCTTCTTGCATGGTGAATTGCAAGAAGAAGTGTATATGGAGCAGCTAGCAGGTTATGAGGATTTAGAGCATTCCACATATGTGTGCAGGTTAAAGAAGGTGCTCTATGGGCTGAAGCAAGCACCTAGAGCATGGTCTGACAAGATTGGAGAGTATCTTGTCAATATCAGATTTTGTATTTCTGATGCTGATCACTCACTTTATGGGAGAAAGGGAGATGTAGGGTTGGTCATCATAGTCATCTATGTGGATGACTTGATTATTACAGGTGACAGTGACACTGGGATTGCTGAAGTTAATGACTTATTGAAGAAGTTTGAGATGAAAGATTTGGGTGAGCTGAGATACTTTCTTGGTATTGAGGTGATCAGATGTGATGATGGTATATGGCTATCCCAAAGGTAGTATGGCTTGGATATGTTATCCAAGTATGGTATGACAACATGTAATCCTCTTTCAGTACCATTGGAGCAAAATGTGAAGTTGAGTGCTGATGTTGGGGATGAGATAGAAGACCCTACTATGTTCAGGAGGATAGTAGGGAGTTTGATTTACATGACTATGACAAGGCCAGACTTGAGCTATGCTGTTGGTATTGTCAGTCAGTTTATGCAGATGCCTAGAAAGTCTCATTTGGATGCAGTTAGACGTATATTGAGGTATGTGAAGTCCACTTTACATTATGGACTTTTTTATGAGGCAGGTAAGGACATACAGGTCTTTGGATACACAGATGCAGATTGGGCTAGTAGCATGTCAGACAGAAGATCTACAAGTGGATTCATGTTTTCCCTTGGTAGTGCAGCAGTTACATGGAGCAGCAAAAAGCAACCTACAGTTGCTTTATCGAGTATAGAGGTGCTGCTATGGCAGTATGTGAGGTGGTATGGCTGCAAAAGTTATTAGGTGATTTGGAGGTACAGGGAGATGGTCCAGTTGTCATTCATTGTGACAACATGAGCAGCATACAACTAGCTAGGAATCCATTGTTCCATGCCGCAGCTCAAGCAAGTCCCCCCACCACGTGATTCTTGACAATTCCATCTCCCCCCCACCCAAACTACTTATACTCAAGTGTGAACTTGCAATTTATGAACCAGATAAGTTGGAAGTTAAAGTTTAACCATGGTTTAGAAGGTAAGAAACTCATAAAAATCACACGAGAGAGGGGACATGTTTTTTTCGATGCCCCTTCCTCATTAAAAAATATTTTTGGTACTTGTTGCCATCTTCTTCATGCTTCGGGCCATGAGATCTCGCAATTCTTCACCCTTTGAGACCATGTGAAAAATGACGTGGTGAATGAAGAGATATTATTTTAGTATTTCTCTCTCCTCTTTGTTCATTGTTCATATGGTTGTGTATGAGAGAGAGAGAAAGGGGGGATGCTAATTTGATGAAATGGGGATGGGTGATGGTTCGCAAATGTAATGGTACATAGATTTGATGGTTGAAAAATAGCCTCAACGGCTTAACTTTCCCTAAAAATAAGGTGTATGTATGCAAATTTTAGAGTAAGTGATTCTTATTTAATGTGTATAATGAATCTCTCGTGCATATGATGGAAAGATAATTACAAATGGTTATGTAATGAAAGAGACCTAATTGACCTAACTAAGGGAGAGAAGAGAGAGGACTGCAAGAGAAGAAGAAGAGGAGAGAGAAAGACAGAGAGAAGAGAGAGAAAGAGAGAAAAGGGAGGAAGAAGAAGAAGAAGAAGAAGAAGAAGAAGAAGAAGAAGAAGCCATGACAGCTTGTGAAGGTGAAAAGAGAGATTCTTGATAATTCTGTGATGCCTCAAGATACTCTCTTACACCTTATATACCATCAGTGTAATTGGTATGTTCCCATGCCATGTTCCCGTGATCCCCGCTCATTACAAACCATCCCGTCTCATAAAGTATTTGTCCTAAAAAACAAGGGATGCTGTCCCATAAGGGTGTGCTGTGGAAAATCAGCCATAACTTTGTGTAAGAAACTCCGAATGGGACAAATGAGGTGTCGTTACGGAGCTCACGAGATGTAATTTAAGCCCATGTTGGTGAGGGGGGGCTATAAATAGGTCAGGATCAAAACTGTTGCAAAATAGAGGGCTGTCCAGGAGTTACTAGTGTGCTATCCAAGATAGTATGGATGGAGAAAAACAGCCATAACTTCCTCTAGGAAGAAAATGGGACTGAAAATGGGTCAAGAACAAAACTGGTGCAAAACAATTGGCTGTCCAGATGCAGACTGCAGCCTAAAACAGGTGTCATGGTTAAGTTCCATCCAATACGGCCTCCTTGAGGTGTGGAAACTCATCCAAGATAGATGTTGGGTGCCAAGAAGCTTCCTTTGTTGGTAGGCCTTGCCATTTGATTAGGTATTCATGGATAGAATGGGTGCAGAATTTCTTTTCACGCTGCCCAATGACTGCTTTAGGAATATACTAGATAAGGCTCTCCTCATCTATGGGGGATAGCTCCTCGACATGATCTTTGGGAGTGCCAATGAAAGGTTTCAATTGGCTCACATGGAAGATGTTATGGATCTTAGTAGTGGGAGGGAGCTGGAGACGATAAGCCCATTCCTTGACCTTCTTAATGATTGTGTAGGGCCCATAGTAACGGTGTGCCAACTTGTTGCAAGAACCATCCTTTAGTGTAGCATAACGGGACTTGGGGACCTTGAGGAGTACCAATTCACCCTCTTGAAAGTCAAGAGGTCTTCTTTTTGCATCAGCATGGAGCTTCATGTGCTCTTGAGCCCTTTTGAGGTTTGCCTTGCATTGTTGAAGTAAGGCTTGCATGCGGTCCAACTCTTCTTTTCCAAGGGGGTTGAGCTTTTCATTGAAGATCACGATGGGAAGGGGCACTCAATAACCATACAATGCTTCGAAGGGGGAGACTCCAATGCTCGAATGAGTGGAGTTGTTGTAAGAAAATTCAGCCAAGTGCAGCCATACATCCCAAGAATTTTGCACATCATGACAAAAATGTTGCAAATAAGTCTCAAGCCACTTGTTGACTCGCTCGGTCTGCCCATCCATTTGGGGATGATAGGCTATAGATGGAGCCAATTTGGTCCCCATGGAGTTGAAATTGTCTACCAAAATTGACTCATAAATTTCGTGTCCCGATCATGTATTATGACATGGGGCAAGCCATGCAACTTAAATACATGCTTCATAAATTGAGTGGCAACTTGAGATGCTGTAAACAAAGATTTTATAGGGATGAAATGGACTACTTTAGTGAGTTGGTCAACTACCACATAGATACTATCCCAACCCTTCTTGTTGTAGGTAAACTAGTGATGAAATTCATGGTAATGTGGGTCTATTTTCCTTTGGGGATAGGTAAGGGCTGCAACAATCCACCCGATTTAAGAGTGCTATCTTTATTTTGTTGACAAGGCACACATCTAGACACGAAGTCTTTAACATCTCGCCATAGGCCTTTCCAATGGAAGATTTTTGAAATGCAGTCATATGTTTTGAAGACCCCTAAGTGGCCAGCAATCGGTGAATAATGCATCTCTTCAAGGATCCTTTGGGTAAAAGGAGAGGCATGGGGAATCACAATACGGCCATGGATCCAAATGCAGGCGTTGTGGAGCTAATATTGAGAGTTGTCATCCATAAAACCTTGCTGTAATTTCTAAAAAAGAGGGCTGAATTTAGCATCAAGCAAGTAGGCCTCTTAGAGCTCTTCAATCCAATTATGGTGGAGTTCAGTGATAGATGAAACCTTGCATGCCCACATGCGAGAGAGTGCAGCAGCCACTACATTGTCCTTACCACGGATGTGGGTAATCTCAAAGTCATAGTTTTGTAGGGTAGCTACCCATCTACGTTGTTTGGGAGTGAGGTTGGGCTGAGTCAAGAAGTATTTGAGCACACGGTGGTCACTTTTCACCTTAAATTTACTGCCATACGAGTAGTGGTGCTACTTTTTAATAGCATGAATGACTGCCAACATCTCCTGATCATAGACATAAACTCTCTCTCTTTATCATTCAATTTTCAGCTCTCAAATGTTATTACCTCGTGTTCTTGCAGCAAGATTGCACCAATACCCCGTCCATTAGCATCACATTGGATGATAAAATCCTTTGAAAAGTCGGGGCATACGAGGATAGAGGCTAAAGTGAGCAAGTCTTTCAGCTGCTGAAAACTGCGATAAGCCAAATCATCCCATAAGAAAGCCTCTTTTTTCAGCCTATCGGTTAATGGTGCTGCAATTGTAGCATAATGGCGAATAAATCTCCGATAAAAAGAGGAGAGACTAAGAAAACCATGCAAGGACATAGTGGTAGTGGGGATGGGCCAATCTTGGACACACTGCACTTTCTTAGGATAAGCTTGGATGCCTTTTTCACTAACAATGTGTCCCAAGTACTCAACCTCTGTTTGCATGAAGACACACTTGCTTGGCAAATAATTGGTGCTCTCTTAGTATATCAAAAATTTGTCTAACATGCTTCAAATGCTCATGTAATGACTTGCTGTAAATGAGTATATTATCAAAGAATACCAACACAAACAGGAAAAGCCATGGCTACAATATTTTGTTTAATAGGCTCTGAAATGTGGCGGATGCATTAGTGAGCCCAAATGGCATGACAAGGAAATGGTACAAGCCACAGTCAGTCCAAAAAGTTGTTTTAACTTCATCACCCACTCTCATTCTGATTTGGTGGTAGCCGGTTTGCAAATCAATCTTGGTGAAGTAGCGTGCTCCCTTGAGCTCATCAAGCAAGTCATCAATTTGAGGGATGGGATATCTATTTTTGACGGTGATTTTATTAAGATCACGATAGTCAATGCACAACCAGAAGGATCCGTCCTTTTTCTTAACCAATAGAACCGGGTAGACATAAGGGGAAGAGCTAGGCTCTATGAATCCCATTTCAGTGAGCTCCTTGACTTGCTCCTTGACTTGCTTAGCTACTTCCTCTCTCTCTGTTCACCCCAACACAAAGAAAGCAAAGGGAAATAAAAAAGACACAAGGCAAAGGTGGAAAAAAGGTAGCTCGACTGAAGAAAGAAGAGGAGAAAATGTCAAAAGCTTAAGGGCAACCTTAAAAAAGTCCAAGGCAACTACAAAAGGAAAAAGGTGCATTTTAAAATACAAAGGCACACAAAGAAAAACGCAAGTCAAAACTTTTGTAAAAGAGCGCAAGAGCATCATGGTTTAATTCAAGGAGCGCCGTGCAAATTGTAAATGTAGATGGGTGGTGGAAAGAAAGCTAGGAAGATAGAAGGACAATGGGAAAAAGGGCCTAGGCTACGGCCAGCCATGTAAAAAAAGGGAAAAGGGGATGACCGCCCAAAAGGGATTTAGGGTTTTGTATATAAAGTTGAAAAGTGAATGAGAAGCTCATTCTTGTGTGTGGCTAAAGCTTCTTCTTCTTCTTCTCTTGTTTCTTGCCTTCTTGCTTGTGCTTGAGAAAGGGAGTGAGGGAGTGTGAGAGGGTGAGGGAGTGAGTGTGTGAGAGTGAGGGATCGTGGAGAAGAAGCTCTCCATCTCCTCTCTCCATCTTCTTCTCTTCTCTTCTCTTCTCTTCCCTTGTCTCGCGCGTGGCTATGGAGGATGGAGCTCATGGGAGAGGGATTGAGGTTGCTTGAGCTTGCCGCAAGGATTGTGGAGCTACCGGTGTGCAAGAGAGAGGAGGGTACTCGATCGAGCATCAAGGTAAGCTCACTACACTCGTAAGGTAGGCATGGTGCGTCGGCTATGTGAGAGGTAGCCATGGCTGCTCGGCTTGAAACGCTTGATCAATAAGTGGTCTGTAGGTCTCGGGGTAGAGCTTGTAGCTCCCCCACATTTTGGTTCAGTTTGCTGGGACCAACGGATTCAAGCCTTGAGTGCTTGCGCACTTTGAATCGAGCATCGAAGTAAGGGTTTTCCCCCGAATCGGTGCTTGAGATAGGTAGGAAGTGAGGGGGTTGAAGATGGTATTTGATCTCCTTGGCAAGTAGGTTTTTTGCTTTTTTGAGATTTATGTTGTGAGATGGAGTAGTGTAGGTATTTATTTTGTGAATTGGATGCATTAGAGTAGGAAAAAACAAAGAAAAAGAAGAAAAACAAGCATCAAGGTTTCTGCTGTCATAACAGGGCATGAGGGTTTGATTCGTTTGCCGATTTGCATTTTGGAGTTTATTGGCTATTCTAGGTATATACAACTCTTCCCCTCTATCCATAGCTTTGATCTGGAAGGTGTGTATGATAGGCCGTGACCTGAATTGTGTGATTCAGAAAATTTATCATTGCACTAGTAGAAAAATGCGCCGCGCTCGGTGTGTTCGAGTGACGGCGATTCTGGTCCGAGTCCTAGAATCAGCCCTCGGCCCACTACCACTTGGCTCACCTGACCCGGCCCTCAGACCGCTTAGCCATTCGACTCTTGGCCCTCCGCTCTACCGACTCGGACCACTTGGCTCGGCCCACGTGACTCGACCCTCGGCCCACTCGACTCGGCCTCGGCCACCCGACCCTCGGAAACCAGACTCGGACTGGCCGAATTTGACATTCGGACATTCGGCTCTTCCTACTCGGCCCTCGGACGGGCCGAATCGAGCACTCGGCCCCTGCAATTTGGACCTGTTAGGCCAAATTTAGATTTTTTCAAATTTTAACATGTAGATCTTGAAACTGACCGAGAGACCATATAGAGCCGAAACCACCTCATAGATCGATCTCACTGGGCTGAAATATAGAAGCAAGTAATTTAAAATTGTCAGTAGACGGTCCTTCAAATCACATATGGTATTTACCATAACGGCCCTACGGGTCGGGAGGGACTGCACTGCCGGGACCCCCCCCGTAGAGGGGGCTCTGCCCTCTCCCCACCTCCCTCCAGTAGGTTGGGGAGAAAATGCGCGCCATGACAGGTCCTCCAAAACAGACCCTAGTGTAGCAATGGCTCTACACGAGCATGGATTCTCACTTGCAAAAGAGAAACCAAAATCCCGTACCCGAATAGAGACAAAGAGAGACCCTAGAACCTCAATGGGCCCATCTAGCCAACAAGGGCAAAAAGGCCACGCTGCAAAAATACAAACGTGTTGCATTCAGACTGCATCTAGTCAAAGTGGGAAGCAACAACATCAAGATACAATAGCGAGAATGACTGGATATGACAGTCCTAACGATAGATGCTTCTTGAATAGCACTACACTGACAATCCAAGGCACCAGTGGAGAATCCACATTTGGTCGTGCAGTTGGGGACTCGAGGGCATTTGTCAGAAGGCTTAAATTTACAAGCCAAGACCCGGAAGATGAAGACATAGTGCCACCTACTTATCTTAGGGTCAAACTCACTACGAAAAGAGAGCATACTATCGATGCTTTGATTGATGAAGGAGCATATTTTAATATCTTGACCTATGAATCATGGACCCTACTAGGCCAACCAGAGATCACACCGACTAATGCAACTCTTAGCCCTTACGGGGGACACCCACAAGCACTCATAGGGAAGTGCAAAATCCTTACGACAATTAAAACTGAAAGCTTACCTATCATATTTCATGTTCCTCCAAATAGTGCTAATTGTGAGGAGGGAACCCTCCTTGGAAGACCCTTCAAAAGGGCGACCAAGTGTGAGGCTGACTATGTAGCACAGAGGATACACCTGACACTACCGGGTGTAAGGATAGTCACGACCTTTAGCAAGGGTGACCTCATTGAACCTCGAGGGAAAGGCAAGCAAGGCGCTGACATAATAGTCAAGCCTGCTGACGAGAGCAAGGACTTGTTGGAAGAGTTAATACAAGCATAGGTCGAACGACGAGAACCAATGAGTGAGGCCATGCCTGAAATAAGAAGGTCAGGAGACAAGGCCAAGGATAGGGTTTGGACTTATAAATATCGTAGAAGACCATGAAAGAAGCCCAAGCCTTATAGACGAAGGCATCGATGGAGAGCTAGCACAACGCCGCGATGGATATCCAAGGTGTTGCTTCGTGATCAAGGGTATTATGCAGGCAACCGATGGATTTGGGTACCAAAACCCCCTGCTAAACCATCTCTGTCAGAAGCCCAAATTATGCCAAAAGCAAAGAGGCATATGAGGAAACCTAAACGAAAATCCAAGTCTCGAACCAAAAATATTGGAGTGATTGAGCCCCTCATGATTGAAATCAAGAAACCAAACATGACCTATCAAAAGTAGATCCTCAGTCTAGCATGCTTAGCAAGTAGATATCAGAGGTAACTGTCGAGCGTGCACAAGGTCCACTAGTGCCCAAGGAGCCTGTGACTTCCCAAGAGGATAATGAGCACCACATGCACAACATTTCTCATGATAAGGCTGATTGCTCAACAAAGCTAATGACAGAATCGTCTAACAATCACGAGCAAATTCTCCAGTCAATGCCAAGCTCATGTAGGAGTCCCAAATCTCCTACATCCTCTTCACCTAAATGGACACAGGAAGCACGGCAGCAGCAGCCTCGTGCCGCTGCTCAATCTGCACAAGTGAATGCGCAAAGGGCAATAAAAGACACGACCACTTCTGATCTGCCTAAGGACTTGACACCACAGTCTACCAATGGTAGCCCGTCCACTGAACTAGCCACCACTACTTCCAATCAGGGACCACAACAGTCACAACCTTTGGCCGTGAAACCACCCATTGCGGAACATGTCCTTAGCAATTCACCTTTGGAAGAGATGTCACAACAAACATCCTTGACACCTCCAATCCGTCCAAAGCACCTAAAGCCTAGGCTTGAGGATAAATCTCTTGAAGACTTGGCCAAAGAAATGGCGCATTTGACCAATGAACCAGAGATGAAGTGCATGGTGAAGCTTGATCACAAGCTGACAGGCATCATACGTGCATATGTCCATGTGGACATCGAAAGGCCAATACCAGAGCACACAAAGCTCGTAGCTGAACCACTGACTTGGTATGAGCAGCAACATATTTGTTTTTTCTATGCAGCTATTGTTGAAGAAGTCATGAAGGACATCCCAAAAGCCACAACTAGAGAATTGCGCTTGATACCCTCATTTTATACAGCTCTATGTGAGACAAACAAGGAAAAGCTTGAAGCAATCAAACGAAAAGGGAAAGGACAAGGTACCTTTGCACAAAATTGGTACTCCAACCAAAGTGTGGCAGCCAAAATTGGCCACCGACTAATGACACTTGCTGAGAAAAGGAAAGCCCTTTGGACATCAATACATGATTCCATGTACGTTGCCCCGACCTCATTGAGAGTGTTGGCAACTGCCCATGATGTCCAGATTTCTACCACTGTCCAAAAACATCCCTTGTACGATAAAGCGCTTCTAGAAGAAGATCTACACGTGGCTAGCAGGCTAGGAGTAGGGAGTACGGTACTTGATGTCAGCGCATATGTCTTCTGCCTCACTCAAGACCTTGCAATCCTAGATCTCTATGCTTCCCATCAATACAACCCTGACTTCTTCAATTGGTTTCTTCCAAGCCTACATGACAAAAACCCTAAATCGTCTCATGGTTCTACACTAGTCACCCAAACCTCCAAAGCAAGAGAGCAACAGCTCTAAACACAACACTCACCTTGACAAGGAGTAATGGAGACAGGTTCTAATAGATAAGGTCAAAAATATAGAGCAAATACCTAACCAGGAGCAACTGTCAACGTAATCGAATGCAGGGCTGAACAGAGGAGAATTAGCTGGACAGCTAGACTCTCCAAAAAGAGAGGTAGTTGAACCCTTGCAACCTAGCAAGGCTGTTCGACCTAGTAAGGCCGTAGCAAAATCCCATGACGACAGGCTGCAGAAAGAGAATGCTAAGGCCCAACCAAGCACATCAACTACTGACCTAGTTCAGGATCCTGAGTCCTTAAAGGATACACCTCTAGTGCCCAAGAGAAAGAGAAGAAAACAACAAAAACAACGACAGTTGCAAGCTACTGTAGACGACAAGAAGATTGGGACCACGAGTACTGAAGAGATGATGAACAAAGCATATGGTTCATCCATAGATAAACCCATTGCCATCTCTCCTAACAGCGTTGAAATCTCAGACACATCCATGTGTTTTGATAAAACAAAGCAACAATTACCATCAACTGTTGCTTGCGACACTCAATCCACTGATAGAGAAACTCGCATTGATCAAACAAGAGTGGATACAACACTGTCAAAACAGGATGCTAAGACCACACCGGTCACATCCGAGGAGAACCATGACACGACTACCATAAAGCCTCAGGAGAAACATGAAAACCTCGAAGGCATAAGCAATCTTGGCATTGATCAATCTTGCTCATCTAGGCCTGAGGCCCCAGCTATGCTAAAGCCTAAGGAAACCCTTAGAACTTTGCATGAGATAGCAACCGAGCAAGCCCTCATAGAACATAGAGATGTCGCAGAGTGCTTGACCGAGTGGGACACTAAACTGAAATTATTCGCACGTGTCTATGTTCATGCAAACATGGGCACATTCCCTAGGGAGCAGCTTGAGGAATATTTTCCTTATCCGCTATCGTGGGAAGAGTAAGAATATCTTGGTGGACATTATGACAAGCTCTTACATGAATGCATGCGACTCATCTCTGACGAGGAGGCTGACAAACTATGCTTAACCGTGACATTTAATGAAATGCTCTGCCAGCCAAATCTCTTAGAGATAGAGCAACTAAAGCGACAATCAGAGGGTAGAAGCCAATTTGAAAAACGTTGGTTTGAAAACCACGCTACAATGGCCGAACTTGGAGCCCAAATCATGACAGTCTCAGAGGAGCGACTGGCCAAATGGCAGTCCCAAAGAGACCCGACCTATGTGGCACTAACTTCATTTTGGGTTCTAGCTACAGTTCGAGGTATGGACCTAGCTGGAACTAGCCTAGAGAGCCCTTTGATTGATAAAGTTCTCATTGAGGAGGAGCTACATGTTTCCAGTAGACTCGGACAAGGCACCATGCTACTCGATATTGCCAAATATTTATTATTGCTAAGTAGGCTACCACAGAAGCTAGATATGTGTGTCACACTCGAGTACAATCCTGAGTTCTACAATTGGTTTTTATCCTCACGGAGTGACATGGTTTCATGAACATGTACATAGATAAACAATGTGTTTTGTGACTGTGTAAATAATACCAAAAGAAGCAAAGGCCAACACATCCCATGAGCAATGATGACCAAGTGCAGGTGATACAAAACTAAGGGATTTAGGTTGGCAATGTCTTGTTTAGCTGGACATTTTCATTATGGTTGAAGCATGTGACTTGCATGTACTCTCACGCCTTTCCAAGTGAATGCAGAATGACATAGGTCAATGTCTAGAAGCGTTTAATATCCAAGTCACCACAATACCACCAACCCCAAAAATAACCATTATGGAGGAAGTGACAGGAATACCAAGAAATAAAAGCCATGACAGAAGCGCCACTGGATGAGAACCTAAGGACACCTCTGCAGAAAGCACATATTGCAACTGAGCATGGCCAAAGCATAATCATCAATTACCCCCTCCTTCTTAGCCAAACTCTATGTTCGGGCAGGAGCCACGCTCTCAACAAGGGCGAACGTCTCTTCATCATCCAGGATTCAATTCACAAGATGCTCTGCCCTTGTCCATGCATAGCTCACTCCAAGTGCTATCTCAATTGTTCGATGTCTCACATGTTACAAAGAGGTTTGCAAAATCTCAAGTGTATCTCTTCATCTCAACAATAGTTCCTCTAGTATCAAGGCTGGTGACACAATCATCTCTGTAATATCCATTCTTCATAGCCTTTGGATCCCAACATTTCTCAATCCAAATGAAAGGCTAATAGCCTCAATGTATGGCATTGATTGTATTCATTTTTTCCACTTTTTTTAAAAAAAAGGGAGAAAGAAAGAAAAGATGAAAAGAAAAGAAAAGGAAAGAAAAAAAAAGCACACACGATCACAGCACCGCACCTAGGGGTCCTCAAATTAGGTACATCTAGTGACCTTGGTCGGTTGGCTCCGTCCCTAATCCCCTAGCCCTTTGTACATTCCCCACAATTGTTCAGGGCACATCAAGGGTAGGACATACCTAGGGAGCTCGCCTTGCCCATGGTTAGACCTGTCACCCTGAACCACTTGCACAATTCTTTTGCACTCCATATCAATGCCATTACAATCAACATTGGTAAGCAAGGCATGAAAGACAATGGAAAAGTACATCATACTTTTCAAGCACTACAAGTAGCCACTAGCTACCAGAGGCTAAGACATCAAGGAGCTCAATTATCCTACATTGTCGTGACAAGACCATAATGATGTCTCAAGCAATCTTCAAGTGTACTCCCCGTCTTCATCGACAAATTTTTCCATCAACTTAGCCCCTTGCTTCACTGCCCATTGCTATACAAGGGACCAGGCTAACAGTCTTCTAACTAAGTAATACCTAAATACGCACGTGTACTCACTTAATATTCACACTATAACCTATACACGGTTTGGGTCCTCAAGTGCAGGACAATACTTCAGGCTTGCTTAGAGTTCGACCTATCTCCCAAACTAATCAAAATATGTCTTGTGCACGATAAGAAGACTCGCACTACCCCTTAGGGAGAGACCACCTGAAAGGTTTTCCAATTGTAGGTATTAAAGACTCCAAAGAAAGCACTGTCAGCTCTACATCAACACTCAACTCTGAACTCTTGTCCTTTACTTCATCATGCAAACCACGAGAGAATCCTCACGAGCAAAATCCACCATGAGCATCCCATGAACACCAACCCCCATGCCAGCTATGAGTGGCCCTTCCCAACAACGAGTAGCCCTATCGCCACCTACAACAATCATATCACCTGCCAATCGGAACATCACAGTGCCACCAACGACCTTCATCCTGTTGAGAATCTGCCAATCACACCCTATGTATGCCCATTTGTATGGAACAGCTAGGTTAGGAAGATGCAGTTTATTCTAGGAAGAGAGACAGAATCCCATATGCACAGTGGATGAAATGTGCTACCAAGCAATCCTATATAATGATGTACTTGACTATCATCTTCATATGAAGATAATGCAATAGTACTTGTCTCTTTCTGTCAAGTCACTGTGTCATTGTCAGTCCTACACAAGATTGTGTTTATGAGTTCAAGTCTCAATCTTGAAACCTAATTCACTTGTGTAACAGTTGTCTTCTTTGTCAATGTCAACATGAGTAGTATCTTTATCTTCCATCCTCCATAGCTTCCGTCTTTGCCATGCTCTAGATCCCGCATTTCTAACATGGTATCAGAGCGCAGCTGAGCATGGCTTAGCATGTTTCAGGTCCTCTCTCTGCTCCCTCAGTTTCTCATAATCTCTATCCAGCTCAGCTCAAGTGTTTGACTTCATCTCCAACTCCATTTTCACTCTCTATCCCTTGGCAGCCATAGCCAACCTGCAACCTACCTCTGTTGGAGGAGCTGGATCTCCACTTACAGGGCATATCTTCACTTGCTTCCTTCTGGGAAAGTGTTCCCCTACTTCCAGAGCTTCTTCTTGACACATCAATCACTGACATTGGGCTCCTATAGCTTTAGCATTGTCATTCTTTTGTGGTTCTGTCCTGTGGCCACCATAGCCAGCCTGAACATACCTCTGATAGAGGGCTGAGATCTCCCTCTACAGACCTTATCTCCTCACGCTTTCTTCTGAGAATATCTTCTACAGTTCTAGGCGCAACTTCCCAGCATGAAAAACGTCAACATTGTGCGCAGTACGGCGTGCCATTGCTGATCTCCCCAATCTGGCGCAGTTTTTCGCAGCTGCCTAAACGACCTGCTGTAGCTCAGCATAGGGGCAGCCATTGAAGGGGCTTTTATGGGGCTTTAGTAGGCCATATAGTGGGCCAACTCCAGCTAAGAGGGTTCTTAAAAATTTTACTCCTACGTGCTGCTACAGTGAAAAGAACAGTCGGATCTATGAACCCTAAACTCAGGCAGCCATAGCTTTGAGCTTCAAGCTCAGAAATTCATCAGTTACTCTCTCCTCAGGACTCAAACAAAGCTCTTGCCACTCAGATCTGACTAAACACTGAAGATTCTAACAAGGATTACTCATCAAATCACATCAAGGAGGGGAGATTTGTGCTTGGAAGATTTGAAAGAGTTGAAGAAATCAAGCAGCTCAAGCAACAGCCACATCAAGCTTCTCTTCCAACTCATACTTTTCACTCAACTGAAGGCTTTGCCTACTCCAAAACTCAGTCTTCAGCAAGAAATCAAAACATCAAAATCAACAAGAAGAAGGTTCAAGAAGATCCAGCATCAACATCAGGCTCATCAAGAACAGTATCTATTGATACTTATCAAGTGTTATTTAACACTATTCTTCTTGTATCCTTTGATACACTTGAATACAACACTCTTACTGATTTATATCAGATTTGAAGTTGATTCCTGGTCATATCAATGGAAATCAGGAAAATTTCTATGTGGATACACTTCATGAAGAGTAACATGACTTGTGTTGCTTATTTACATGACATAGAAGATGTTCTTACTCTACTTGCAGAAGGAAATGGAGCTACCTACACCAAAGAGAAATCAATGAATCCATTTGAAGATTCTGAAGACATGTCTACCACTTTGCTTGAGGGGGACAACTGGAAGAGCAAACTCAAAAATGCTACAAGCAAAGTCAATAAAGGAGCAGACCAAGAATATCATGAAGAAGAGAAGAAAGATAATAAGATTTTCCATGATGCTGACAAAGAAATAGCATATGCTGAAAAAGACCACAAGGGCTTATCGGTCCTTGTCTCTCATTTTCTGTTTTTAAAACCATTGTACCTGCCTTAATGTTCCTTTCATAAGCTTTGTAAACTCCTCATGTAGCCTTGTACTACAGCCTCTGTACACTTTGTGAGGCCCCTGTTACAGCCTCTGGATGTTCACCATGTTTATGGTACCCACACTTAGCCTTTTCTGTGACAGCCTCTAGTGTTTTGCCATGTCTGTGGTATGCCCACACTTTGCAGGTACTGCTCTCACTAAAGCCTCTACACACTTTGTACTTTTAGGTTGTGATTGAGGAGGGGTGTTGAGAATCTGCCAATCACACCCTATGTATGCCCCTTTGTATGGAACAGCTAGGTTAGGAAGATGCAGTTTATTCTAGGAAGAGAGACAGAATCCCATATGCACAGTGGATGAAATGTGCTACCAAGCAATCCTATATAATGATGTACTTGACTATCACCTTCATATGAAGATAATGCAATAGTACTTGTCTCTTTCTGTCAAGTCACTGTGTCATTTTCAGTCCTACACAAGATTGTGTTTATGAGTTCAAGTCTCAATCTTGAAACCTAATTCACTTGTGTAACAGTTGTCTTCTTTGTCAATGTCAACATGAGTAGTATCTTTATCTTCCATCCTCCATAGCTTCCGTCTTTGCCATGCTCTAGATCCCGCATTTCTAACACATCCGCACCAGCATCAGAACTCCCCCAAGGCAAGCCACCATAGTCCCTTCCAACCACGTCTTCGGTACAAGCTCCGCATGCTACCTACGACGAAGAGTGCCATGGGACTGGTACTCGTCTAGGAGGGGGGTAATGTTCACCCCAACACGAAGAAAGCAAAGGGAAATAAAAAAGACGCAGGGCAAAGTTGGAAAAAAGGTAGCTCAACTGAAGAAAGAAGAGGAGAAAAGGCCAAAAGCTCAAGGGCAACCTTAAAAAGTCCAAGGCAACTGCAAAAGGGGAAAGATTCATTTTAAAATACAAAGGCGCATAAGGAAAAGCACAAGTCAAAACTTTTGTAAAAGAGCACAAGCGCATCATGGTTTAATTCAAGAAGCGTCGGGCTCTCACCTGTGCAAATTGTAAATGTAGATGGGCGATGGAAAGAAAGCTAGGAAGATAGAAGGACAATGGAAAAAAGGGCATAGGCTACGACCATCCATGTAAAAAAAGGAAAAAGGGGATGACCGCCCAAAAGGGATTTAGGGTTTTGTATATAAAGTTGAAAAGTGAATGAGAAGCTCATTCTTGTGTGTGGCTAAAGCTTCTTCTTCTTCTTCTCTTGTTTCTTGCCTTCTTGCTTGTGCTTGAGAAAGGGAATGAGGGAGTGTGAGAGGGTGAGGGAGTGAGTGTGTGAGAGTGAGGGATCGTGGAGAAGAAGCTCTCCATCTCCTCTCTCCATCTTCTTCTCTTCTCTTCTCTTCCCTTGTCTCGCGCGTGGCTATGGAGGATGGAGCTCATGGGAGAGGGATTGAGGTTGCTTGAGCTTGCCGCAAGGATCGTGGAGCTACCGGTGCACAAGAGAGAGGAGGGTACTCAATCGAGCATCAATGTAAGATCACTACACTCATAAGGTAGGCATGATGCGTCGGCTATGTGAGAGGTAGCCATGGCCGCTCGGCTTGAAACGCTTGATCAATAAGCGGTCCGTAGGTCTCAGGGTAGAGCTTGTAGCTCCCCTTGATTTTGGTTCCGTAATAACCATCCCCGCCCCAGGAACTTTGCCAAAGGTCGATGAGAGCAATATGGTCACATGGATGCAGTTCTTGGTGAAAAGGGAGTTAGCAAGAGAAGTTGGCATAGCCACCCCAGTGTCAGGAGTGAAGAGGGCAGCCATGGCTGATGTGGGGCCAAGCCCAGAGCTTAAAAGACAGAAAACAGAAGCTACTAGTACTGTCGCCACCATGTCCCATCCCCCACCTCCAGCAGGCCAGTACGATGAGTATGTTAAAGAGCTGCTCTCACAGCTAGAAAAGGCCAAGGAAGGAAAGAGAACTGCCATGGAAGAGTTGGCAACCGAGCGAGAATCAAGAGCCACACTCCAGCTGGAGAAAACTAAACAGATAGCAGAGTACCAAAAGGAGATTGCTGTGCTAAAGGAGGAAGCCAGTAATAGAGATGCAAAAGAAGCAAAAACCCTAAAGGAACATGATACTGCCTGGGAGGGAAGAAGAAAAATCCTAATGGATCGCCTCAACAGAGAGAGGGAGACCACTGCTCACTTGTGGCGCAAGAACGACCGGCTCACTGCAGTCAACCAAGAGGCACAAAACCAGCTTGAGAAGATCAAACAGGAGACTGCAGAGCTAGAAAAGCTAAGAGAAGAGCAGGTGCAAAGAATGCAGGTGCAGCTGGATCAGCTCAGTGCGCAGATCGCCAATGAAGACCAAGAGCAGTCTCGCCTACACCGCGAGCTCGAAGACCAAGAGCAACGACTCATGGCTATGACTCTCCATCAGGGGGAGAGCCTGGAAGATATGGAGAAGAGAGCAAAGGAATGGGCTGACCACAACAAAAGGAGGGTACGAGACTTAGAACGCCGATTGGCCAAAGCAGAAGGAGATAGAGTGTTGCCTGAAAATCAGGCAGAGGCTGCCCAGCTCTCTATGATGGCCCAGTAGCACACTTTTCTCAACACGCTGCTTCACTCCACCAAAATAGAAGAAAACGAGGTCAATGATTAGCTGCAGAAGAAGCTAGCCATTGCACGCAGAGCCCTAACAACAGGCCTGCACGTACCACTGCAACTAGGAGGCCCGTCGCAGAGCCTGGAGGAGCAAAGAAAATACCTTACATGGGTAGGCCTGACGGTGCAAGAAATTGACGAACTTGGTTTCACAGAAGAGAAGGTGCAAGAAGAAGTGCAAGCAAAAGGGCGTGGACCAAAGTTTTTGATCTGGGACCTCAGGAGGAGGACTACATCCCACCATCCTCTCCTCCACGACAAGATGAAGTGCAACCCACTGACACATACGCTGAGAGGAAAGTAGCCCTAGCTAAGCGTAGAAGAGAAATGGTGGAGAAGGCAAGGAAGAAGCTGAACATTAGACCTGTCCCAAGGCAACCTGCTCCTCTCCCACCGTGCCGTGAGGACCTCCCCACTGGATTCCATGCAGAGCTAATCATTTGGGAACATCAAGAATGTGCCCGCAACCCCTTCTACTTGAGGTTCGAGCTTCCCACTAAACTAAATAGAGTAATGCCCATTGAATTTGTAAACGATGTAATCGCTATGGGTGCAAGGCTCAAGGACAAGTGGCTAGCAGAGTGAGAGGCCAACTCAACTGCTTGGGGAACCGAGGACTGTGAATTTTGGCATGATAAAGTCTTCCAAGTGCCTAGATTGGTGGAGGGCTACAATTGCCAACCCACCTGGAGAAAACACAGTTTTGATATCAACCTTGACACTTGGATGGCGTTTTGTAACACCCTTTCTTCTGAGAGAAACGACTGTTGAGATATCGAGCTCCACTCGTGATACGCCAGGGTGACCGTTGTGTATTTATGTCACCGACTTGTCAGTTGCAGATGCGGTTGGTACACCGCCCCTGAATAATAGCTACATGATAGCTATCCTTATCTACTCTAGTTCGTGGCTCAGTTAGTATGCCACCTTAGTTAGTTGAGTTTGGTTTGAGACCCATATAGAGGGTTCTTCTATTTCTTTGTATGAGAGTTCTTTTGGCTTACACAACTAAGAAGAGGAAAACTGTTTTCAGCCTCCACCCTTGTGTGTCTTCCCCCATTGTGCAAGCAAGAAAGCTTCAAGCGAGACTCCTTCCTTCTCTCCCACAATCTTGACATGGTATCAGAGCCTTGTTCGTGGTAAGGAGCTCAAGAAGGCAAGCCAAGCTCGCGGTGTTCTGGTAAGAGGAGCAGTGTTGCTTTCATTTTCTGTTTTGGGAGCAGATCTCTGCAGGTAGCACAGCCGGAAATTGCAGGAGTGCATTGTCTCAGGTTGAGACGCCTTTCGCGGTGAAGCAAGAGGGCAGTATATGCTGCGGGAGAGAGCTTTAGCTCTTGGCGACCCTGTTTTTTTGATTTGAGGCCATTTCGGGGCCTGTTTTGGAGACGGAAGTTTTCTGCACGCACTCAGGAAAAGGCTCAGTTTTATGCTGTGCAGCCACTGTTCTACAGGTCGGTGAAAAGTTACTGTAGAAATTGCATCGTATGTTTGTGCGCAGAGACATTGGGAGTTTCAGAATCATCCTTGGTTCCTGTTTATGCAAAATCGTCACTAGGAAGTGACTGTGTGGTCAAATACCACTTTCGCCAGTTTTGCAGATTTGCCCTTGTGAGGGTGAAGCTGTGTTTTTTGCAGTGACAGAATTTCTTGCAGTATTCTGTAATGGCGTCTGATTCTCTTTCACAGATTGTCACTGAAAAGCTTGACAAGAACAACTTCCAGGCATGGAAGTTTAGAATGACGAATTTCCTTATGGGAAAAGGATATTGGGAATTTGTTGCAGGAAATGAAGAAGAACCAGTTCTTCCTGATGTTCCCAATCAACAGCAAATGCAGGCATTCAAAACATGGCATGAGAGAGCCAGGAAAGTTATGTATTGGCTGTCTATCAGTATTTCAGACTCTATGATTGTGCATATTCAGGATGCAAGTACGCCAAAGGAGGCATGGGATACTTTGTCAAAAATGTATAGCACAAATACGCAAGCCAGGAAAATGCAGCTCAAGCAAGAGTTGCATAATGTGCAAAGAGAAAGTATGAGCATCAACGACTACCACATGAAGGTGAAGAAGATTGCAGATGCACTTGCTTCCATTGGGTCGCCAGTGGAAGATGATGATTTAGTTTCCGTGACCTTGAATGGTCTAGGAAAGGATTATGCACAGTTCCGAACATCCATTTCCGTCCGTGAAAGATTTCCTGATTTTGAGGAGTTGATTGCTCTTCTAATTTCTGAGGAACAGAGAAATGGTGGTGCATCTTCTTCAGGAGGAACTTCAAAAGAAGCTGTCTTCTACTCAAATGCTGGAAGAGGTAGAGGCAGAGGTAGAGGAGGCCGATTTGGAGGCCGTGGTAGAAATCAGAATATGCAGCAAACTCAAGAAAACCAGTCCTATGGAGGAGGACGTGGTAACTCTAGAGGCAGGGGGAGCCAAAGAGGTCGTGGTGGATGGCAAAGAGGCCAAAATGCAAACAGTAATGTTGAATGCTACTATTGTGGTAAAATGGGTCATATGGCTAAAGACTGTTATAAAAAGCAGAATGACATCATGAATGGAAAACTGCAACAAGGAAATTATGCATCCTCTAGTAGACAGGGTGATGACAGAAATGAGCATTTGTTCATGGTGCAGCACATGAACAATTCTATGACAAGTGCAGAAGAAAGCAATGATGTATGGTATGTTGACTCAGGTGCATCAAACCACATGACAGGTCATGCAGAATGGATGGAGGATGCAAGGAAAATGGAAAAACCAGGATTTGTGGAGACTGGTGATGATACTGCACATCCTATTGTGCAGATTGGAAAAATTCCCTTGTCTATGCAGGGTGGGAAAAAGAAATACCTGTCCGATGTATTTCATGTCCCGAATATCACCAAGAATCTGGTTTCAGTTGGTCAAATGGTTGAACAGGGCTTGCAGGTCAGATTTAATCCTCATGGATGCTTTGTTGAGGATATGAAAAATAAAGGTCGCTTGATAGCAAAAGGAAAGAAGAAGGGCAGAATGTTTACATTGGATGCAGACATGTCTGAATTGAGTGCAGCAATGTTTGCACATGGGACCGGTGTAGTTGCAGATATTGATATCTGGCATAAACGCATTGGTCATGTTAATGTACAGCGACTTAAATCAATGCAGGCCCAAAATATTGTTGCAGGATTGCCCAAATTCAAGGTTGCAGAAATGCATAAGGTATGTGAAGCCTGTCAGTTTGGAAAACAGGCAAGGAAACCATTTCCTAGACATGTTCAAGAGAGTGAGAAGCCATTGGAATTAATTCACTCTGATGTGTGGACAACTAAAGCTGCATCTCTTGGAGGCTGTCATTATTTTGTCAGTTTTATTGATGACTATAGCAGAAAAGTTTGGGTGTATTTTATGAAAAAGAAAAGTGAAGTTTTTGGGCATTTCAAAACTCTTAAAGCTATGGTTGAAAAAGAAACAGGCTTGCAGATAAAATGCCTAAGGTCAGATGGAGGGGGAGAGTACCTCTCAAATGAGTTTGCAAAGTTCTTGCAGGAGCATGGCATAAAGCAGCAATATTCATGCAGTTATACCCCACAACAAAATGGAATTGCAGAAAGGAAAAACAGGCATATTGGAGAGGTATCTCGTGCCATGCTCAATGAAAAAGACTTGCCAGATTTTTATTGGGCTGAAGCAGTTGCTACAGCAGTCTACATAATGAACAGGACTCCCACTGCAGCAATACATGGAATGACTCCAGAGGAGAGGTATACTGGTAGGAAACCAGATATTTCTCATTTGAAAATTTTTGGTTGCATTGCCTATGTACATGTGCCAGATGAGCTGAGATCCAAGTTGGATCCAAAAGCTGAGAAGTGCATCTTTATTGGTTACTCTCTGCAGCAAAAAGGGTATAGATGCTATAACCCTTCTACTCGTAAGTTTACAGTGAGCAGAGATGTTGTTTTTGATGAGATGAGTAGCTGGTATAAACCAGTAAATGTGATTGATGATGAAGATGCACAAAATGGTAATGCTACACAGAATTCACAGCAGCAGTCACAAAATATTAGTGGACCTGGAGCGTCCTCTAGCAGTGGTTCACATTCTTCGCCATGGACAGGCAGATTGAGATCAGGAGAATCTTCTCAAAGCAATGCAGATAGTGGTATGCAGGTATTACGAAAAGGAAAAGAGAAGGTTGATCAGCCCATGTTTGATGTGAATGCAGGTCACTCTTATGTGGATGGTGAATCCAGTGGCTCAGAACAGAGCATTGATGATGAGTTGGGTATTCCTTCTATTGTTACACCTGGAGTAAGGAAGACCAGGGATGTTTTGAGAGCACCTGGGAGTGAACCTACTTTGCGCAGGTCTACGAGAGCTAGGTATCCTGTGGATAGGCTGAAATATGATGGATTTACAGCCATTCACTATGCATATATGGTCAAAGTGATACAAGAACCAGAACCCACATCTTTTGAGCAAGCCATGGGAAAAGAAAAATGGGAGAAAGCCATGGATGAAGAAATGGATGCCTTGGAAGCAAATGCTACATGGGAGTTAGTACCTTTGCCTAAAGGTAAGAATGCAATTGGCTGTAAGTGGGTTTATAAGGTGAAGCACAATGCTGATGGTTCTGTGAACAGATACAAGGCAAGATTAGTAGTCAAGGGGTATGCACAAACATATGGCATTGACTATGAAGAAACATTTAGTCCGGTTGCAAGGATGGCAACCGTAAGAGCAGTCATTGCTATGGCTGCATCAAAGGGATGGTCTTTACATCAGATGGATGTAAAGAATGCCTTCTTGCATGGTGATTTGCAAGAAGAGGTCTATATGGAGCAGCCACCAGGTTATGTGCATGCTGTTCATCCTGAGTTTGTTTGCAGGTTGAAGAAAGCCTTGTATGGCTTGAAGCAAGCACCTAGAGCATGGTCTGACAAGATAGGACAGTATCTTGTCACTATTGGCTTTCAGATTTCCAAGGCAGATTTCTCACTTTATGTGAGAAAAACAGAGAAAGGTATTATGCTGCTTGTCATTTATGTTGATGATTTGATTATGACAGGTGACAGTGATGAAGATATCCTTCATGTGAAAATGCTATTGAAGCAGAAGTTTGAGATGAAGGATTTGGGAGAGCTGCGTTATTTCTTGGGCATTGAGGTGATTAGATCACCAAGTGGGATACAGCTCTTGCAGAGGCAGTATGGATTGGACATGTTGTCCAAATATGGGATGACAGGCTGTAAGCCTATTTCAGTTCCTTTGGAGCAGAATGTGAAGCTGAGCACAGATGCAGGTGAGTTTCTAGAAGACCCTACTATGTACAGACGCATAGTAGGAAGTTTGATTTATATGACTATTACCAGGCCAGATTTGAGCTATGCTGTTGGATTGGTAAGTCAGTTTATGCAGGCTCCAAGGAAACCACATTTGGATGCGGCTAGACGCATACTTAGGTATGTGAAGTCCACATTGCAGTATGGACTATTTTATGAGACTGGGGTTCAGATACAGTTGCATGGATACACTGATGCTGATTGGGCTGGTAGTATTTCTGATAGACGATCTACCAGTGGATATGTATTCTCTTTTGGGAGTGCTGCAGTCACTTGGAGCAGCAAGAAACAGCCTATAGTTGCCTTGTCGAGCACAGAGGCTGAGTACAGGGGTGCAGCAATGGCTGCATGTGAGGTAGCTTGGTTGCATAAGCTACTTTATGATATGCATCAGTCTACAGATGGGCCAGTTGTCATTTATTGTGACAACATGAGTAGTATACACTTGGCAAATAACCCAGTCTATCATGCTAGAACAAAGCACATTGAGGTGCATTATCACTATGTGCGAGAGAGGGTTTTACTAGGTCTTATTGATCTAGTTTATGTCAGCACAGAGGATCAGGTAGCTGACATATTCACGAAGGCATTGGGCGCAGAGAAGCTGCGCAAGTTCAGAGACCTGCTTGGTGTGCAGGAATTGGGATTGAGCTCGAGGGGGAGTGTTGAGATATCGAGCTCCACTCGTGATACGCCAGGGTAACCGTTGTGTATTTATGTCACCGACTTGTCAGTTGCAGATGCGGTTGGTACACCGCCCCTGAATAATAGCTACATGATAGCTATCCTTATCTACTCTAGTTCGTGGCTCAGTTAGTATGCCACCTTAGTTAGTTGAGTTTGGTTTGAGACCCATATAGAGGGTTCTTCTATTTCTTTGTATGAGAGTTCTTTTGGCTTACACAACTAAGAAGAGGAAAACTGTTTTCAGCCTCCACCCTTGTGTGTCTTCCCCCATTGTGCAAGCAAGAAAGCTTCAAGCGAGACTCCTTCCTTCTCTCCCACAATCTTGACAACGACCCCACATTCATGCCGTATCCTCGAAGGGTAGGCATGGATTTTAATCCGTCCATCCACGGTAGGTTTGACTTTTCTATCATCTATAACGCCAATAGCACCTCCTACAAATATGCCCTTGTATTTACCCTCCCTAATTTGTACAGTTCCATAGATAGATTCCTTAGTGAGTTCACATCATGTCCTGACCCTCCTTTCTAACAACCTGTAATTATCTTAGACTAATTAGGGTCCTAATCTACCAAGAGCCTGTACCTCAAGAACACCACCTTTCACCCCTTTACTTCGACCCCAATGCCATAGATAGCAGCACCATGACTCGCCTCATGATGCGTACTACTCTTTTGCCATCCTTCTGTATTGCACTACTTGAGGATATGAGCGATAATAAATTCACACAGTGCAACCACCCTTTCCTTTCCACCATCACTCTCAAGACCCGCCTCAATCTCAAGGGCTACATGCTGAGCCGTAGATTCCTTAACAAAGCCCCTCACCCTCCACCATGTGATTTCAAGATCTTCAGTGCTGCGTTGAAGATCTTCAACCTTGCATTGAAAATCTTCAAGCTTGTGGGATTAATAAGTGATTCGTAGATCTTGAGGCGTTAGGATGCATCTTTGGAAGATGAGGTTCCAAAATCTATGCCAATGGCAAATCTATTACTGATTACTCCTTTTGCTTGATTTGGTTCAGTCATGGTAGCCATTAGCAGGCAGATGGTTGATGACATGAAGCATGTTGGTCCGGCCAATCCAATAGAGAAAAGCTCTCAAAACAGCAGCAACGGTGTCATGTCTAACGCATGAAAAAAGTTTTGTTCATTAAAGGATGCCGTGGATGATCTTCTTTAGCTGAGTAGCCAGTTCTTGAAACACGAACATAACTTGCAAGAAAAGTTGTGCACTCCCTAAGGGGTGTGTCTGCCTCACCGTGTAGTGCATGGTGCCCGTGGTAGTGGAACTAGGAGATGGGTCTAACCTTGGGCAAGCCCTTGGTAATGTCCCACACTTGAGGACCCAGTTCGTGTGTCATTGGAGGTGCGGTGCAAATCTTAGGGTGACAGGTCTGAAAGTCCTGCCCTTGATGTGCCCTAAGTGTGAAGTGGGGAAGGGGCTAGGGAGAACCCTAGATGCAGTGATTGTGGTGCACAACAAGGCGAAGGGAAGTTGCAAGCTCATCATGTGAAGTCTTCTCTCTCTTATCTTTGCTTAGTAGTAGATTCATCCCTTGGCTTTGCTATTCTTTGCTGTTGTCTCTTCTTTCCAGTTCACCTTTTCTTTTGTTGCCTTCTGGCTTTTTTTTTTTGAAGACAAAGATCTTCAAATAAAAGACAAAGATCTTCAAATCAAAGACACAGATCTTCAATGCGAAGACAAATTATATATTTGTCAAGGCAGAGTTCGGGGGGGCTTCTCCAAGATAAATCCCTCCAACACTGCCGGAATCTCTCCTGGTCATTATCATTAAACTCCATCACCTCTCATTCACACCCTCACCTTTGAATCAGTGTCATCTACCCACCAGTTCCGCTTAGTAGCAGACCCAACTATTCCACTACTTCCCACCGCAATGCCATGGGACTGGCACTTGGCTAAGAGGGGGGTAATGTTTACCATGTTTACCACAGCACTGAGGAGCAGGCAAATGGAGCAGAGGAGCGAAAAAATGGAAAAAAGGAAATAGCAAAAAAGGCGCAGGATAAAAAAAGGAAAAGGCGCCTTGACCGGTAACCAGACCCTGAAAAATTTAAATGTTCAGGCACGACCCCCAGAAAGTCTGTGTCGCCCCGAGAAAGCAAAAGAGTAAAAAGCGCACCATTAAATGTGGAAGCGCTCCGCTCCCGAATCCTTGTAAAAGAGTGCCAGGCTCGCTCCTGTGCAAATTGTATGCATTAGTTGGGAATATGATAAATTAGAATAGTGGGAAATGAGAAATGGGCTTAGGCCAATGGCCGGCCATGTAAAAAAGGGGATGACCACCCAAAGAAGGGAGGGCATGCATATAAAATTCAAAAGCGAATGAGAAGCTCATTCTTGTGTGTGGGAAAAAGTGGCTCTCCTCTTCTCCTTCTTCTTCTTGTTCTTGCTTTCTTGAGCTTGTGTTTGAGAGAGGGAGTGTGAGAGTGTGAGGGAGTGAGTGTGTGAGGGTGAGGGACTGTGGGGTGGAGAAGCTCTCCATCCTCTCCTCTCTTCTTCTCTTATCTTCTCTTCTCTTCTCTTGCTCGCGGTGATGGAGCTTGGAGCATGGAGCTTGAGGATGGAGCTTGCTTGAAGCTTGCACTTGGATTGTGGAGCTATCGGAGTGCGCAGGAGAAGAGGTAACTCGAACGGCATGGAGGTAAGCTCACTACACCCGTAGATATGAATGGCGTGTCGGCTATGTGAGAGGTAGCCATTAGTACTCGGCTTGGAATGCTTGAAACAATAAGCGGTCCGTGGGACTTGGCGGTTGAGCGAAAGCTCCCACATTTTGGTTCCATTGCCGGGATAGACAGAATCAAGCCTTGAGCGCCACGTGTATCAAATCAAGCATAGGAGTAGGGCCTTTGCCCGAAATGGTGCTTGAGATAGATAGGAGATTTAGGAGGTTTAATCATTGGAACAAGTAAGTATTTTGAGTTTTTTGATGAGTATTTGAGTAGGTAAATACAACCCATTCTTGGTTTTGCGATTTTTTGTTAGCATTAAGTAGGATAGGATTAAGATTCGAAACTGAAATGATAGGGTTTTTGCTGTTGTAAATCTGGTTGCAATAAGAAAAAGAAGGCAAAAATTGTGTTTTTTAAGGGGGAAATCACAACGGGGAAAGGCTCTAAGGTTAGAGAGTGGTTGGGCAATGCTATGTAAGGCAAGGGTAAGGGGAGAAGAGCTCATTTGCATTCTGACTTAGTTGAGAGAGAGCAAGAGAGAGTGAGAGAGCTACAGGCACATGAGAGGAGCGGACGCCCTTCGATCACACTTCCGGGGTGCTACATGTATACAAATCTCTTCCCCGGCATGCCCTTGTGTGTATTTAACAACATAAAATAGCTAATCATCAACATAACACTAGATTCGTCACCATTTTCATTGTCGAAAGTGCACCAACCCTGACGTGTTTGGACGTCCGAACCCCAGAATCAGGCAGAACCTAGGGTTTGGCGTTCGGCCTTTGGGCATTCGGCCACGTGCTGTTTGGGCTTCGGGCTTTGGTCGCCCAAACAAAGGCCTTCGGCCTTCGGGCATTCGGCCACGTGCCGTTCGGGCTTCAGGCTTCGCCCGCCCAAATGAAGGCCTTCGGGCTTTGGAGTTCAGCCTTCGGGCCATCTAGCCATTTGGATCTTATCATTCGGGCTTCGGCGGTTCCGCCCCTCCGAAATCAGGATTCGGCCATTCGGTGTTTGGACGGTCGAATCGGCCCGCCCGAACCCGGCCATTCGGCCCCGACCTTTGGACTCGGTCATTCGGGCTTCGGCCCTCGGACTCGTCCATTCGGCCTTCAGCCCAGCCGAACAAGACATTCAGACTTCGACGGTTCGAACGTCGATTCTGGGATTCGGACCATGCCATTCGGGCCAATTTTGGCTGAATGCATTTTTGTCATTATTTTAATAAGTTAAGCGTAGACCCGCGTTGCCGACACTAGTGCGACCTTGTAGGTGCGAGAAAATCATAGAAAACTTGGCCGTGTGGCTAGGAAACCTAGCAAAGTGTGTTGTCGCAGCCTAGTCGCAACAGCAGACCAGACATCAAAACCCCACATACTTGAGAGATGCAGCAGAGACCCAGATTTTAACCATGCAGCCATGTGCTGACCTCATATCTAGTAGCCAGGAGCTGAAGGTAGCATTGACATCGCACTTGAGTGCCGTAATCCTGCACACACAGTAGGCCACATTGGTTGTGCACTGAAAGAGCAGAAAGCCTGATTTCGCACCGAACACATAGACACCACACTGAGTGTACATAATTTGAGGATTGGTTGTAATAATAAGGAATACACTCAAACATAATCATTCAAGGAACCCACCAGTAGGAGTGAACCCCAAGACTTAGCAGACAAACAGGGTTAGGACCCAGGAGGACATTAAGTGGACGCGAGGATCCAGAAGACGACAACATTGAGGATCGGGCGCTGCCAGAACTACTCGAACTGATCGACGGCCTTGTGGAATTGGAGGCAGAAACAATGTCAGGATCAAGAGGCGACTGAGGAGAGGACCGGCTAGACCTAGGAGAATTCCCAGTCTCAGTATAGGAACTAGTCCATGACTACAATTTACTTACTAGGATCGTGATCTAGGGCAGACCTGTAGAAGAAGTGGTAGCAAGCCTCGAAGAAGAGAGAAGAGCAATCAGGAGAGCGCTAGAAGGCATAATTGCCTACAACCACGAGCAAAGGGCTAGAATGCTACAACAAGATGTAGATATGTACGAGGCTAGAAGGGTGCTAGACCTAGCTAGGGCAGCCAAATCTGGACTGAATGAAGAGAGGGAACGGGCAACAGAGGCTGACATGACATTGAGCGAACTTGTAGCCAAGCGACTCATGGAAAATACGTCCGTTGAGCAGAGTGCTACAGCCCTAGCCAGCGCACTACTCTCGGGATTGGGAGTCACGCAAGGGGCTAAAGGGCAGGCTAGAATCCCTATCGTAGCAAAACATCTAGCGAAGTATGAGCCTAGCAGTGACCCATACAGCTTCATGGAGCAGTTTGAGCAAGTATGCGAAGCAAATGGTCTTACTGACCTTGCGCAATGCTCTCAAGCTTTTGGCCTGTGCTTAGGCGATAAGGGGAGAATTTAGTATTCTAGCCTCAATGACGCAGAACATACAAACTTTGCTTGCCTTAAGGGCCTCTTCATCAAGAGATTCTCGGAGGCAAGGTATTTTGACAACCTCATCGTCCGGTTGATGAATATCAGCCAAAGGGAGTAGGAAGACGTCATGGACTACGTCACTCATGTGCGTAGCCTCTTCAAAAGGATCCCTGCCAATGAACGACCTATTGAGAGGGCAGTGTCTATAGTATTCATGAACGGAATTCGGAGTGAGGAGCTCTACAAGGCTTTGGCTAGTAACTCTACCTTGCAATGAGACGTGCTAGCTAGAGTTTTTGAAGAGGCAATATGTGTAGATGATCAGCTTAGGGAACAAAGCATGAGGACTACCAGCCAAGAAAGTGCAAATCAGAGGGATCCAGAGAGATCAACTATTTTGGGAGAAAAAGCAACCGCTAGTGTGTAGGAAAAGGGAAAGAGTATGGACCAAGGCCAGGAGATGGCGGAGATGAGAATGGAGATTGCACGACTGTAGGAAGTGATAAGGAAGCCTGCACGATCGCATGTATAGTGTATATACTGTGGCGGCAATCACCTCCTAGCTGAATGCCAAGATCCTAGATCTAGGCCATGCTCCAATTGTGGTAGATTTGGGCATGATGCATTGCATTGTAGGATGCCGAGGAGATTCCCATATGCACAGTAGTACAATCCTCCATACTTAGGTAATAGACCACCCAATTTCTTTGGGAGGGGAGCCCAATTGGCACTCCCTGCACCAAATGACTCAAGACCTACCATACCTAGGCTAGAGATGAATCCAACAGGTATACCAAGACCACTAGGGCCTTTTGTAACCCACCCACCGAGCGATGCTCTAATTCACTATGTGGAAGAGCCTAGTGAAGAGGAGACATATGTCAACCCGTACATATCCTATGACAAGGAGGGCAACCCAGTCCTGATGAACTATCGCCCGGTGCTGGTGATGGCATTAGGTAGAGGAAGAGGCAGAGGCTTTGGAGGGACAAGCCAAGATCCAATCACATGCTGGACTTGCGTCCATCCAGGCTACATTTCATCATGTTGCCTAGAGAAGGAACATGCTAACAAGGACAAAGCGGATCTCCGATGCACAGAATGTGGGATCACTCACCTGTTTCTTGATTGTCCTAGGTGGAAACCATCAGCTAGCTCTGCCAACGTACCGTCAATACCTCTGGGGCTATTTGGAGTGGAAACCTTTGATAGTGAGGACACACCTATCCCACTATAGGTTATGACGCGAGCTCAAACAAGGTAGTCTCTTTTCCTGGACCAAGTAACCTTGACACAGCCTCAATAGGAAAGAAAAGCCGAAGGAGAAGGAAAAAGAGAACAGACACGAAGATAACCCTTAAAACTGAGGAAGCCACGACATTAGTGATAGGAAAGAAAGTCACGGATGCAGAGGGAGAGACCTCAACCCTGAAGACAGCTGAGCTAGGGAGTGCCAAGGTAGGGGAATATCCCCATCCCAAATGGCAACTCGAAGCTACAGCCAAAGTCAAGGAGTGGGTCAAGGATGCCCAGGAGCACCTCAAGGATGCTAAACCCATACTAGAAGATCCAATGGATGATTTTTCTAGCGTGAGCACACCAGTCTCACCCAAAAAATCACAAACTAAAAGAGTATCCTTGCCACAGGGGGCAACTCAGTAGCAAGGCCAAAGGGGGGACTTACCAGGGCAGACAGAATGCATGGCCCAGGAGTGTTAGCTTTAGAGGAAGACAAGAGCCTATCAGTCTCCTTGCAACCTTGCTGTCCACCCTAGTAACTCTAAGCGTAGAAGAACTGCTTAGGTAGAATCCTTCTTTATGGCAGGATTTAAAAGATTTGGTGGAGGGACACACAGGCCTTACGTGTGCTGATCAGCAAGATCATGATGCAATTATGCAAATCCCAAGTCTAACTCTACACTCAACTCCTAAGTCATTGCACATCAATGCTTTCTGGGAAGGCACTGAAATGCATTCAGTCCTACCTATTCTAGCCTTAGGAGATATGAAGCGGAAAGAAATTGTAGACACAGGCACCGGTGTTAGCGTACTGAGCCATGCAGTTTTAGAGGCATGGGGAAACCCTCCTGTAGAGACTGCCAGGTTCAATGTCACGTTAGCAAATGGAATGAAGATAAGGCCATTTGGAGTCTTAAAGAACTGGCCAGTAAAGATTACAGGTGTGCAGTTTTCCGTGAACTTCATTGTCATGAAGGGAGTGGACTACAACATACTGCTAGGCCAACCTTGGATGAGAAACGCTCGAGTCATTGAAGATTGGGGGAATGGTTTGATCTTCCTAGGGAGCAGAACTGAAGCAGTGAGGGTAGAGATGGACACTTGGAAAACGACCCCCATTGACCTAAATGCCATCTCAGCCATGTTGAAAGGCAATACTCAAATGACCAAACCCTATGGATCACTCACTAAATATATTCCCTGCCTTGAGGATGAGCGGGATTGGATGCACGTCTTGGCAACCATTGACCTACCATTCTCAAATGAGGAAGAACTATATCGGCAGGCTGCTAAAGCCGCAACCATGCCAATAGAGGAGCCAACTGTGGCACTCTGCATGATGGCAGGAAGCTCACTCAACCCAAGGAAACCTGTCTCGTTCCATATCCCCAGCAATAAGCTAGAGGTTCAGGAAATCGTAGAGTATCTGACAGACACATTGAAGGGCAACTTGGCTGCCAACCTAAAGCCTCTAAGTGATCTGTTGACTAAGCGAGAATGGAAATGGACCAAAGTCCACGATCTGAATTTGTTATACAATTGGGCTTTAGTTACTGACGACAAGAAGACTGAAGAGGAAAGCTTAGGCGATGATGAACGGTCTGAAGAGCAAGACTTTGATGACGAGGAATATGAGGACTACCGCTCTACAGGAGATGAAAGTGAGGAAGAGATAGATATAGTAGAGTATGACACAGAAGGGAGAACGATAGAACAAATCAAGGCAGACTCGAGACCCAGGAAGGAAAAGACGAATTGGAGTGAAAAAGGAGTCATGTGGATGGAGTGCAATAGATCTTGGCTAGAATACATAGGAGCCATGGATTACGAGCAAGCCGGAGTAGCACGACCATGGGTAATCCTAGTGCTCAAGACGGATGCACCTACTGAACTACGACCCCTTGGGGAAACTCCTTCCTTGAGCGAGGGATGCGAGTTTAACTCGGAGTCAGAAGTCAGCACTGAGAGTGATCCCGAGATACCCCAACCCTCTAAGGTCAAACATACAAAAGGGGACTTGCCAGTCCACCTAAGGTGCAGGAGATTAAAGGAGGAGGCCAGGATGCGAGCGAAGGACTCAGAAGCAGAGAGGCAAAAGAAACCGCAGGATCTACCCAAATGGTTTACAAAATTTAAAAAGGGTGATAGAGTAGTGATTCTGCTAGGTGCGAAGAGGCAGGGCCAAACTAGTGAACCGATCGAAGGACCCGCCAAAGTCAAGGAAGTCAACTTGGCTGGGGAGGGCGAAAAGCCAAGACCTGTATTCATTGCAGACGATTTGACCGAGGATGAGGAGGCCAAACTTGTTGCAGTCTTGCAAGAGTATCTTGATGTGTTTGCCTGGACATTGGAAGAACTTAAAGGGGTCGACCCTAGGGTTATGACTCATAATATCCCAATGGTCCCTGATGCAGTGCCAACAAAGCAACGACCTTACCCTATGAATCCCAAACACACCCATGCAGTAAAAGAGGAGATTGATAAGCTCATGAAGGCGTGATTCATATATGAGATTGAGCACATGGACTCGGTATCACCAATTGTGATTGTGATGAAGAAGAACAAAAAAATCCGAGTGTGTGTTAATTACAAGAAAGTTAATGCCACTATGAAGAGGGATAACTACCCTTTACCATACACCAAGCACATGCTTGAGAGGGTAGTAGGTAAAGAGGCCGACAGTTTTCTGGACGGCTTCTCGGGCTACAATCAAGTGCAAGTGCACACCGATGACAGGCACAAGACTGCCTTCGCCATGGAATGGGGTGTATTTGCTTACATTTTCATGCCCTTTGGGCTGATGAATGTGCCTGTGACTTTCCAATGCTTAATGTGCACTATCTTCAAAGATATGCTTAGGCGCAAACTAGAGGTGTTTGTAGACGACTTATGCGTACACTCTAGTTGGGCCGAACACTTAGAGAAATTGAGAGCTATCTTTGAACGGTGTCGGTTATACAACCTCTCATTGAACCCCTTGAAGTGCTAGTTCTGGGTGAAACACGGATGTATCCTAGGGCACGTGGTGTTAAAGAACGGCATCGCCACGGACTTTTCAAAAGTCAGAGTCATTGTCGACCTTTCACCACCCAATAACTACAAGGAAGTTCAGTGTTTCTTAGGACATACTGGATACTATCACCGCTTTGTACTAAATTATGCACTGATTGCTAGACCATTGTACAAGCTATCGATCGTATTCGAGTGGACTGAGGAATGCCAGCACGCATATGAAGAGTTGAAGAAGGCTCTTACCACTGCACCAATCTTATGAGCCCCAGACTGGAACATAATGTTTCATGTGCACATAGACGCCTCTAAGTTTGCTATTGGGGCCGTGCTATGCCAGCCTGGTGAACATAACTTAGACTATCCGGTGAGTTTTGCCAGCAGGCAGCTCACAGAGACCGAGATGAATTATTCCACCACAGAAAGGGAGGGGTTGGCCATGGTATTTGCTGTAAAGAAATTTAGACATTATCTGTTGGCCACTCCCTTTGTCTTCTTTGTTGACCATCAAGCCTTGCTCTATCTTGTGAACAAGCCTTGCTCTATCTTGTGAACAAGCCTTGTGCTACAGGATGCATAGCTAGATGGTTACTTCTCCTATTGGAATTTGACTTCTCTGTGGTTGTACGCAAAGGAAAACAGCATTACATGGCTGACCATATGTCCCGCATACCCACAGGAGAAGCCGCTGGACAAGGCATACCTGACGATTTACCGGATGCTCATCTCTTTAACCTGTCTAGTGAGAGAGAATTGTTTAAAGCTGATCTGACACCATATTGGGTAGATGATATAGTTCAGGTGCTGGAGAATGGATTACCTGAGAGACCAGTTGAGAAGGCCAGGTTGAGGAGACTTATTTTGAAAATCCAACCATACTAATTGATAGCCGTCCAACTCTATAGGTTAGGACAAGACGGTTTGTTGCGCAGATGCGTGTGTGACCACGAGATGCACGATGCATTGAAAGAAGCACATGGCAGAATTGCTAGAGGACACTTTAGTGGGGATACAACAGTCTGAAAGGTGCTGCAATTCCAACTATGGTGGCCCACCCTATTCCGTGATGCTGCTAAATTTGTGAAGCACTACGATGAATGCCAAAGAACCAAGGTGCCCGTGTGCAAAGATAAAATGGAGTTGACCCTTGTCATAGCCTGACAACCCTTTGAAAAATGGGGCATTGACTTCATTGGACCTATCAGTCCCGCGGCACAGTACTCTCAGGCTCGCTACATCATAGTGGCAACTGATTACCTAACGAAGTGGGCAGAGGCAAGAGCTACAAGGAAGAATGACGCTAGAACCACTGCAAAGTTCTTGTGGGAGCAAGTCATTTCACGGTTTGGGTGTCCAATAGAATTAGTCAGTGATCAGGGCACACACTTCATTAATGAGGTGATATCGCATCTGCTCTCTACTTTTCTAATCATTCACAGAAAATCCTCGCCCTATTACCCTCAGGCTAACGGACAAGCAGAATCCACCAATAAAATCCTAGTCAATGTACTCACAAAAGTGGTATCTACATCTCGGAGTGACTAGGACAACAAGTTAATGGTGGCCTTGTGGGCCTATCGTACGACTTATAAAACGGCTATAGGCCAGACCCCCTTTAGGCTGACCTATGGAACGGAGGCCATTCTGCCCTTAGAGTTTTTTGTCCCTAGCTTAAGGATAGCAATGCAGGAGCGCTGGGAGGGAAGAGACGCTTGGACAAATCGCTTGGTAGAGCTAGAACGTCTCACAGAAACTGGGCTCTTGGCCACCCATGTGCTGATTTGTGAGAAAGCACGGAGGAAAATGTGGTTTGACAAGCATGTCAAACAATGCGACTTTGATCAGGGGGATCTCGTTCTGCTCTACTCTGTGAAGGGTCACAAACAGAAAATGAAATTCCGTGGACTGGGACCTTTCCGAGTATGTGCAATTAGTCAAACGGGCAACTTTGAATTAGAGACTCTTGAAGGCAAAGGAATCGGATTTTTCAATGGTAGCCGCATAAAAAAATACTATCCTCCTTTCCACCTGTTGCATGAGCCACCTATGTTGGAAGCCCCTGTCAACGTCTGCGTGGCTACTATTACGGAAATAACAGATCAAGATGAAGAAGCAGTGGCACCCGCCTACTTACGAATCACCGTCACTGCGGAAAAGACCTATTCTTTTGATGCTTTGATTGACGAAGGTGCCGATTACAATATCTTGACGCATGACCATTGGACATGCATTGGTCAACCTAAACTGCAGTCCACCAATGCCAAACTCACCCCATTTGGGGGCAATGCTTACACGCTCTTAGGGAAGTGCAAAGTGGTCATTTCTATCGAGTCCTGACCGTATACCAGCTTTCTTTCACGTGTTGCCTAACACAAAAGGGGCCAGTAATATGTCACTATTAGGTCGTACTTTTAAGAAGCAGACAAATTGTAATGTGGATTATAATCTAGAGTGCATCCATCTTGCTACAGGCAATGTGCGCATAGTGACGACTTTCAGCAAGGGCTGTTCTGACCCTTTCAACATTGTGAAGCCACCGGTAGAAATCACTACGATCGCACTTATGCTCAAGTCTACAAAAAAGGACACTAAGGTCTCACACCAAGCTCTAGACCCTAGACCCAAACCCACCGAGAGTGCTCACAAGGCCAAGGAGTCTACTCTTATATGGGTACCAAAGCGGAAAAGACCACCTCTGGGTAGACCACCCAAACGTGCTTCTAAATGCCAAAACAATCAGTCATCATGGCCTCAGAGGCAATTTGGACACTATCAACGTAGGCACACAACCACGCTGTGATGGATCCCCAAAGATCTCTTGCGAGTGCAAGGCTACTATGAAGGCAACCCTTGGATTTAGGTGCCTAAGAATGGCAAGTCTAAAGGCTCATCTCCAAGCAACCTCACTCCAGTGAGAGAGGCTTCCAAACATAGCGCCCGGGCCGTAGTTAGGAAACCATTGCCGGCTGTGACTAATAAGTCCCAACTAATTTATCGACCAAGGTAATTGCTAAAAGCCTCAAGCTTACCTCACTCAAAAGTGTTGAATACTTCCGTGACTGTGCACTCAGAACCCAACACAATTTCCATGCCACTAGAGCTTCCTACAGCACTTCAAAGTGCTTCAGAGTGCAAAGCCACACCCGTGACACCTGCAATGGAGTCACTGCTATCCAGCTCAATTGCACCATCACCACCAACAAGTCTTAGGCCTTCCTATGCGGTACGATCTTTCCTTTCCTTGGCTAAAGACCTTGCTGAAACTTCGGGAGATGACCTTGTGACCTGCATTAAGGTGTTAGACCACACTTTCACCACATTTGCTAGGAGTTATGAGCAATTGGACCTAGGTCTTCTTGATGAACCACTTGCTTCCGATGTTCGTGCATTACCATGCACTTGGGAGGAATACGAGTTGATGACTGTCAAATTTCCCAAGATTGCTGCTGAACTAATAGCAAATGAAGAAATCTCAAAGGAGCAAGTTGTTCTCAGGTGACTAATCACCTCATACCATAAGTCTCCTCGTTCTGCTCCCAAACAAGAATTACATGAGCTCATGCAACTTGCAAGCTCAACTTCCTCGTTCTTACAGCAGTGGTTCACTTTGCAGACCTAATGGGAAAAGAAAGGCTGTCGTATCATGACAAATGCTGAACAAAGAAGGGCAATCAAGACCATTGAGTATGATCCTACTTATGTGGCACCTCTTTCATTTAGAGTTTTGGCCATTACCCGGAACCAACACTTAGATGATCAGGTCCTAGCCCATCCTTACATTGACCAATTCCTTACGGAAGAAGAACTGCACATTGCAAGTCGCCTTAATATTGGAGATATTTTTCACGATGTCTTGACCTATATCTCCCAAGTTTCTATACAACCCTGTGAACTCGATCGTCATGGTCAACTTGAGTATAACCCTGTATTTTATGAGTGGCTGTTGGCTGGAACACCCCATCACAATCACCTTTGATATCCTCACCACTTCGTTCAATCCTAGGAAGGATTTTCGTCTTTTTGAGGGAGAGGAATAAGGCTAAGAAGGCATAAATAATTGTTGAAAGGTTGAAATCAGTGATTAAAAAAAAATAGTTAGCAACAATTTTCAAGTTCTTTGCATTCCTGTTTTGCGTATTTTTCATGCTTAGCTTCATTTAGCCATGTTTTCCTTTTCCACTTGTGATTAATGAAAAGTATTTTTGCTGGGCAGGAACCCAAGATGGCTCATCAAGATCGCGCTCATAAGCTTTCCTTCACGGAAGAAGAAAAAAAAAATATATGTTGAGTCTGCAAATTCAAGCTTATGGACCGCTGAATTTCCGAACTGTCCACAACCTATCTAGGGTTGTGGAAATGGAGGAAGTAGCTAAGCAGGTCATAGAAAAGTGCAATATGACCAAGTATGTGGAGAAGGCAGAGCAAAATGTGGATTATGCAAGGTGTGTTGAGTTCTTACGAGCTTTTGACTCTGCCTCCAAGTGTGCCACGGTGACTATGGGAAGGGGGGATGTTGCCAGGCAAGTCAGGGTACCCTTAAGCAAGGAACTAGTAGAAAAGGCACTGGGCCTGGAATCAAGGGCCGTAAAGAGACCAAAAAGGGATGTCTTCGCTATGCTAAAAATGGACAGGGGCCAGGTGCAGTCCAACGACAGAGTCAATATCCAGGACATCCTTGATGATGAAATCTGCATGCGTGCTAAAGTCATGCACACCCTCTTCTCCAGCCCCCATCAATACACTGCCTATATAGGCAGAATAAATGTGCCCGTGCTCGAAAGCCTCGCGGCCAATGCACCAGAAGAGATCGACTGGAATGATTATGTAAGACACACAATCAAGAAGGCTACCGTAGTTCTTGATCTGGGAAGCCAACCTGCTGGAGGTGAATCCCCAATAGCAAAAGATAGGAAGAAGGCCGCCTCCAAAGCATCATTCATTGGATATGGAGGTGTACTAACCGCCCTAATTGAAGAAGCAGTAAAGGAGGCAGGAGCAGCAGAGGAGGAGTAGGAGAGACCGCCACCCTCACCACACAATGAAGAATCCTCTGGCTCTGACGAGGAAACAGAAACTGAAGAGAGTAGTGATGAAGAAGAAAAGCAAGAAGAACAGTGCCAGTAGCAGCAAAGAGAGCAGCGCACTAAGCACTTACAATAGCAAAGGGAAGAAGAAAGGAGGAAGAAAGAGAAAGAAGAACTGCAAAAAGCGCAAAGAGTGTCAAGAGCCTAGGAAATAGAGAGAAAAAGGAAAGAAAAAGAGGATGCACAGAGAGTGGAAGAGGAGTCTAGAAAGGCAGAAGAGGAGAGGAAAAGAAGGGCTGAGGAGGAGGAGGACGCCTTGAGGAAGAAGAAACAAGAAGATATAGAACTTGCAACTCGCCTATCTGTGGAACAACATCAACGACAAAGAAAGTAAACCCCGCCCCAGGAGGATGAGAACCCAGACACGAGCTTGAATGTACCAGATCCCATCCTGTCCCTGGTCGCAGAGGGCAAGGGCAAGGAGGCCAACACGCCTATCCCTACCAATTTTGTGCCAACTAGCCCTGCTGCTTCCGTAATAACCATCCCCGCCCCAGGAACTTTGCCAAAGGGGAGCTACAAGTTCTATCCTGAGACCTATGGACCGCTTATTGATCAAGCGTTTCAAGCCGAGCAGCCATGGCTACCTCTCACATAGCCGATGCGCCATGCCTACCTTACGAGTGTAGTGAGCTTACCTTGATGCTTGATCGAGTATCCTCCTCTCTCTTGCACACCGGTAGCTCCACGATCCTTGCGGCAAGCTCAAGCAACCTCAATGCCTCTCTCATGAGCTCCATCCTCCATAGCCACGCGTGAGACAAGGGAAGAGAAGAGAAGAGAAGAAGATGGAGAGAGGAGATGGAGAGCTTCTTCTCCACGATCCCTCACTCTCACACACTCACTCCCTCACCCTCTCACACTCCCTCACTCCCTTTCTCAAGCACAAGCAAGAAGGCAAGAAACAAGAGAAGACCCTAAATCCCTTTTGGGCGGTCATCCCCTTTTCCCTTTTTTTACATGGCTGGCCATAGCCTAGGCCCTTTTTCCCATTGTCTTTCTATCTTCCTAGCTCAAAAATGCTTTTAGTGTTGCATTTTGCTTCCCCAAGGTGTACTGGTCATCATTATCCTTATGCAAATGCAAGACAAAGATCTAGGAGCATTTCTTGAATTCCTTTTTGAGTTGTCTTGCTGTTATAAGCTGAAAATTTGCAATTTCTTTGATGCCCTCCAAATGTACAAGTTGCACATGCATTACAAACTCCATATACAAGTGAGAGAAGTCCATAGAGATTTTTTCCATTTATTGCAGCCAATCACAACCTAAAACAACATCCACGGGGCCCATATCAAGGGTAATTAAGTCCACCTTTGCTGTATAATTTTTGGCTAGCATAAGAGACACTTGTGTGCATACATGGGAGCTTATTTCCTCATTTTCATTAGCCACTTGAACCCTAAGAGGTTACTGTAATTCAATAGGAACACATGTCAAACGGCCAAGAGTCGATTTATTCACAAAACTATGTGTGCTGCCACTATCTATGAGAATGTATACATTCTTGCCATCAATGTTACCATATACTTGTAGGGTATTCTGGCTCCTAAAGCTGGTCCATGCATCCATGGAGATCGAGCAAGTTGATATAGTGATAAATGTGGGGTGCAAAGGGTCATTCCCAAGCATGTCATCCATGGGGCAGCCACTGGGGTCAAAAGGGAACCCGTCCGGTGAGTCATAAAATCGATCGGTGTCAAGATCCTCTTCATATTCAACATTTTCAACAAGTGTCATCATGGGAGAGTTTTCATGCAAGTCCTCTTCCAACTTGTCACTATCTTCTAGCACATACATGCTATTAAACTTGACAATGGCATTCTTAAAGGGGCATTTGGATGCATAATCAGTCGTGTACTTATCCCCACATTTAAAGCACAAGCATTTAGCCTTGCTATCATTGACAACTTCAGGAGGAATGAATTTTTGACCGTTAGGACTGAAGCCATTCAGTGTCTTATTTTCAACATACTTTGGGTCATTTTTTGGAGGGGTGCTGTCCCAAAACTACCATATTTCCTTTCAGTATTAAAAGTGGGGTAAGTGGGGATTTTGGGGCTGCCATTCCATGCATTGTTGTTGTGATAATTACCGGTATATGGGGGTTTTCTAATAGGATATCTTTGCTGTCATGCAATGGGCTGCATGCCCTCATTGCGACGGTATTTCTGACCATATCGTTCAGCCAATTCTATGGCTGCAAACAAGGTGGCTGGCTTTTGAGCCATTACATCAGCTAAAAGATGCGCATCTAGCCCATAAATGTATTTATGCAATTTGGCCTCATCACTGACTGCCTCAACATACATGGATAGGTTCATAAACTGGTTGGTATACTCCCTAACGGTGACATTTTGCAGATCAAACTGATACCATTGCCTAGCCAAATGTTCTTTCTCTATCGGGGAGACAAAAACTTGGATCATATGCATCTTGAAATCTTCCCAATCGTGAAACTGCTGATTTTCTCTTTAAATAAATCTCCACCATGTATGGGAAAAACCTTCCAGATGAAGGGAGGCAAAAATAATCTTTGCCTCATCGGTATGGGGGTAAATGAGAAAATAGGCTTCCAATTTAGAGGTCCAATCCTCTAATTCAGCCGGAGATGAGGACTGCCCATTAAACTTAATAAACACAATCTTGTCATGCAGCTCGTTTGGGCCTTGTTGTCCATGTATGCCATGTGCTACATGCTGCCCATACATGCCTTTCTATCCAAACCTTTGGCTGTCCAAAATTTCCATGGGGGCCATGCTGCCCATGCATTACATGAGGACCAAACTGCATATTAGGACCTTGCTGTCCAAAATGATCATGCTGCCCAAAACTGCCATGTGCATGCTGCCCATTGCTATGTGCATGCTATCCATTGCCATATGCGTGCTATCAAGAATCGCGTCGTGGGGAGACTTGCTTGAGTTGCTGCACCAAAAACACACCGTATATACAAGAGGAAGCTCACTCAAGAATACAAGAAGAGAGATGGATGCCAAAACGTTTTCTTGTTGGTTTCTTCTTCTTCTTCCACACACTATACAATGTACACAAAGTATAGATAAGATACACTAAAGAAAAGTGGCCTACTAAGTCAAATAGTGCATAACTGACTACACTAATCGACTGGCGCTATGTCTTTGCCAGCTGTAGGTAGATATAACAAACTAAATATAAAAAGTGATAAGTCAGTGGCCATGTGAGTATCATACTGACCACCAACGTGCTAAGTGTAGATGTGCAGATTCATCTAGTCAGGCGGTCCATCATCAATGTCCGCACGTGTTGAGCTTGCCATCTCAACACTCTCCCTCAAGCTCAACTCTATCTCTGCATCTCTAAGTAAGCTTTGGAACTTTCGAAGCTTCTCTACACCCAATGCCTTTGTGAAAATGTTAGCTATCTGATCCTGTGTGCTGACATATACCAAGTCAATCTCTCCTGCAAGTACCTTCTCTCTCACAAAGTGGTAGTGCACCTCAATGTGTTTTGTCCTAGCATGGAATACTGGATTCCTAGCTAGTTGTATGCTGCTCATGTTGTCACAATGAATGACAACCGGAACATCTCCCTATACCTCCAAATCACCTAATAACTTTTGTAGCCATACCACCTCACATGCTGCCATAGCATTACCTCTATACTCAGCCTCTGTACTCGATAAAGCAACTATAGGTTGCTTTTTGCTGCTCCATGTAACTGTTGCACTACCAAGGGAAAACATGAATCCACTTGTAGATCTTCTATATGACATGCTACCAGCCCAATCTACATCTGCGTATCCAAAGACCTGTACATCCTTACCTGCCTCATAAAAAAGTCCATAATGTAAAGTGGACTTCACATACCTCAATATATGTCTAACTGCATCCAAATGAGGCTTTCTAGGCATCTACATAAACAGATTGACAAGGCCAACAACATAGCTCAAGTCTGGCCTTGTGATAGTCATGTAAACCAAACTCCCTACTATCCTATTGAACATAGTAAGGTCTTCTATCTCATCCCCAACATTAGCACTCAACTTCACATTTTACTCCAATGGTACTGAAAGAGGCTTACATGCAGTCATACCATACTTGGATAACATATTCAAGCCATACTGCCTTTGGGATAGCCATATACCATCATCACATCTGATCACCTCAATACCAAGAAAGTATCTCAGTTCACCCAAATCTTTCATCTCAAACTTCTTCTTCAAGAAGTCCTTAACTTCAGCAATCCCATTGTTATTGTCACCTGTAATAATCAAGTCATCCACATAGATGACTATGATGACCAAAATTTCATCTCCCTTTCTCACATAAAGTGAGTGATCAGCATTAGAAATACAAAATCCAATATTGATAAGATACTCTTCAATATTATCAAACCGTGCTCTAGGTGCTTGCTTGAGCCCATAGAGCACCTTCTTTAACCTGCACACATATGTGAGATGCTCTAAATCCTCATAACCTGCTTGCTGCTCCATATACACTTCTTCTTGCAATTCACCATGCAAGAAGGCATTCTTAACATCCATTTGCTGCAAACTCCAACCTTTGGCTGCTGCCAAGGCAATCACACACCTAACAGTTGCTATCCTAGCAACTATACTGAATGTCTCTTCATAATCTATGCCATATGTTTGAGCATAGACTTTTGCAACCAGCCTGGCCTTATACCTGCTAACTGAAACATCTACATTATGCTTGACTTTGTAAAACCACTTATAGCCAATAGATTTCTTACCCTTAGGTAAGGGTATCAAATACCAAGTCTTATTGGCTTCTAATGCAGCCATCTCCTCATCCATTGCTGCATCCCAATGAGCATGACCAACAACATCCTCAAAACAAGTGGGCTCAACATCCTCAATTAGTTTCACCATATAAGCATAATGGTGAGATGCATAACCTTCAAAACCAAATATTTTAACAAGGTATTTGACCCTACTAGATCTGCATACCATCGGATCACTCAATGGAGCCTTTACATTACTATGAGCTCTCTGTACACCTGGCGTCCTAACTAAAGGAATGCCAAGCTCATCATCCAAACTCTCTGAATCACTAGAATCTCCATCAAATCCCAAATGATTGGTAGATGCATCATTACCATCTAGCACTTTCTTCTTTCCTTTGTCCTTCTCTGCAACACTTGTAGATTCACCTGAAGGTGTGGGGCTACTCTTTAGTCTCCCAGACCAAGGGCTCACTGTAAGTGTAGTACCAAATGATGTTTCTGGTCCACTAAGACTCCGTGATTCTTGTTTATCTTTCTGCACATAGCTGTCCTGATCATTATCATCATCCAAAACATCACCACCAGGTGTATACCAACTTCCCATCTCATCAAAGATAACATCCCTGCTCACTCTGAACTCACCTGTGACAGGGTTATAATAGCGATACCCTTTCTGCTCTAAAGAGTATCCAATAAAAACACATTTTTTTGCCTTTGGATCAAGCTTCTTCCGTAGCTCATCTGGCACATGAACGTATGCAACATAGCCAAATACCTTCAAGTGCAATACATCAGGCTTCTTGCTAGTAAAGCATTCTTCAAGAGTCATCCCATGAACTGCAACTGTGGGAGTTCTGTTCATAATGTAAACATTAGTATGGATAGCCTCAGACCAAAAATATTTGGGCATATTCTTTTCAACCATTCGTGCCTGTGCAACTTCTGCAATATGCCTGTTTTTTCTTTCTGCAACACCATTTTGCTGTGGGATATACTTGCAAGTAAATTGCCTCTTTATCTCATGAGTCCTCAAGAAGCCACTGAACTCATTAGAGAGGTACTCTCCCCCTCCATCTGATCTCAAGCACTTTACTTTTAAGCCTTTTTCCATTTCAACAGCTACCTTAAAAGAGTTGAAGTGCTCAAACACATCACTTTTTTCCTTCATGAAGTATACCCATAACTTTCTTGGACAGTCATCAATAAATGTGACAAAGTATTTGCTACCACCAAGAGATACATTCTGTGTAGGCCCCCAAACATCTGTATGCACTACATCAAGTATTTTTCTACTCACTTCTCTATCATGCGAGAAGGGTTGTCTTGCCTGCTTACCAAACTGGTATGCTTCACGGACTTTATGTAATTTTGCAACTCTAAAAGAAGGCAACCCTGTAACCAATCCTCTAGATTGCATTAATTTCAACCTTTGTACATTTGCATGTCCAATACGTTTATGCCATATTTCAATATCTACAACTACTCCTTTTCCTTTAGCATACATAGCAGCATCCATTGCAGAAATTCCAACATCTAAAGTGAACATTAGGCCAACTCTACTTCCTTTTATGACCAACCTGTACTTATCATTAAAGTCTTCTACAAAACAACCTTTTGCATTGAATCGGACCTGTAGCCCCTGCTCTACCATTTGGCCAACAGATACTAGATTCTTTGTAATTGATGGCACATGTAATACATCTGTTAGATTCTTTGTTCGGCCATCATACAAGGACAAGGGAACCTTTCCAATGTGTGAAATTGGGTGGCATGAATCATCACCTGTCTGCACATAACCTGGATTTTGTAAGTCTTGCATCTCTCCAAACCATTCAACATGACTGATCATATGATTAGATGCACCTGAATCAACATACCATACATCATCATGTGTCCCCTTTCTTGTAACTGCATTCATCATATGCTGCATAACAAACAGACACTCATTTTTGTCTTCATTCTGTCGTGAAGACGATGCATAGTTTTCTTGGTGCAATTTGCCACTACAAATATCATCCTTCTTTGCATAGCAATGGGTTGCAATATGGCTTGTTTTGCCACAATAATGGCAAACAATAGCAGAATTTCTAGAACCTCTATTCTGCCATCCACCTCTTCCTTTAGAGCTCCCCCTGCCTCTAAAGTTTCTTCTGCCTCTAGAAACCTGCATTTCACCAAATTGTTGATTGAACCTGTTTTGTTGGTTATCGCTAGCATGTCCCATACCACGGCCTCTCCAAGAGGATCTACCACATCCCCTTCCTAAACTCGAGTAAAATGCTTGGACTTGTTCACCATTTCTTTAAGAAGAATCACCCTGTATATTGATCTCTTCAGTAATCATGAGAGAGATCAGCTCATCAAAATTTGGAAATGGCTTCCGTACATATACTGAAGTAAGAAATGATTTCCATGCCTTCTCATTGTTAAGGCCACTCAGAGTGGATGAAACCAAATCATCATCATCCGGCATTGCATCAATCACTGCTAAATCATCATCATCCAGTATTGCATCAATCACTACTAAAGCATCTGCAGTGCTCCTCACCTTCAACACATACTCATTGACAGACATTTTTCATTTCTTCAAGGCATTCAACTCTTGCTTGAGTTGAATCTTTCGTACCTTTGTATTTACTAAAAAAATGCTCTCAAAAATTGTCCAAGCTGCATGTGAAGTTTTTGCATTCCTGATATGTCCCACCATAGTATTATCAATAACTACAGATAGCCAGTACATCACCTTTTTGTCTTTCGCATTCCACTCTTTCCATGCTTTTAACTCATCTGCAGTAGGAGGGATACCCAGCTCTGGCTCCTTTTGTTCACTTGAAACAAATTCATAAAGGCCCTTTCCTATGAGGAAGTTCGTCACACGGAACTTCCATGAAGGGTAGTTGTTCTCGTCGAGCTTCTCAATAATGGGATTTCCAATGTTCTTTGCCATTATCACAAACAAGGATATAACACAACAAGCTAGTCTTCTGCAATCTTCCACAAACACATGCATAGCTATACACCAAGCAACCTTTTTCACTGATTGCTCAATAGTACATGTAATCTGAAACCTGTTTGCAGATAAACCTTATATTTTCTCTTCTGCAAACGCCTCAAAAATTACATATTCGCAATCTGTAACCTGTGCACCCATTTTTGGTCAATATAGTTGAAATAGTGTACCCTGAAACTACTGTCTACAACCTTGCGGCTCTAAAACGGGACCTGAAATGGCATCATAAGCCTAAAATAACTGTAGAATATACAATGATCTGCTTGCACACCAAATCTCACAGCAATTTGAGATTTTTGCTTAACCCTGCTTCCAGTGCCTTTATAGGCACTATCCAAGAGAGAGAGTGGAAGAATGGGAGAGCTTCTTACCCGTTGCTTGCTTGCTCAAACCTTGCTTCTTCTCCTTCACTTTAGCCTTCGAAATCAGCCTCTTTTAGTGGCACATCTCTAATACCATGTCAAGAATCTCATGGTGGGAAGACTTGCTTGAGTTATTGCACCAAACACACACTGTATACACAAGAGAAAGCTCACTCAAGAACACAAGAAGAGAGATGGAGGCCAAAATGTTTTCTTGTTGGTTTCTTCTTCTTCTTCCACACACTATACAATGTACCCAAAGTATAGATAAGATACAACATAAAGGGAAATGGCCTACTAAGTCAAACAATACATAACCGACTACACTAATCGACTGGCGCTATGTCTTTGCCAGTTGTAAGTAGGTGTAACAAACTAAATATAATAAGTTATAAGCCGTTGGCCATGTGAGTATCATAATGACCACCAACGTGCTAAGTGTAGACGTGCGGATCCATCTAGCCAGGCGGTTCATCATCAATGTCCGCACGTGTTGAGCTTGCCATCTCAACACATGCTGCCCATGTACCCCTTGCATTCCATGTTGCCCAAGATTTGCATTAGGCCCATGTACCCCTTGCATTCCATGCTGCCCAAGATTTGCATTAGGCCTTTGCTGGCCATTCCCATGAGTGTGCATGACAAAGTTAAGGACATAATGAAGCATTATATCGATGTGATAATGAAACAATATAGACAAATAGCCATGTCAAATGCAATATATGTGAAAAGTTCCGGCTATCTAGCTAGTACTTGCTGGAATAAGATCAAGGGAGTGAGAAGTTAGGTTCCATTAACCATTGGGAGTACAAGGGAATAACCTTCAATAGGATGAGGGACTAGAGCAAATATTACAGAGAGGAAAAGCTATTGTAGAAGAGCTACATAGTGGTAGTGGTGTCAGCCTTATCAAAGCTGTGTGTGTCAACACCACTAAGGCTTCCAATTTACGAGCCATTAAAAAAACAGAGAAGGTTAAAGAAGGCAATAGAGATAAATATAAAACTTATTCAGAAAAACCCTAAACAAGATGATAAGGGGAGGAAAGTCCTTAACCTTGATGTGGAAGCCGGTTCTCTAAAAGCTGCTGATGGCAAAGCTAACTCCAGTAATGAGTTGCCAAAGAAGAAGGTAAAAGCCAAGAAAGAGGCACCTAAGCCTCTTCATTAACCAAGAGAAAGAATGATCTGGTGAAACAATAGAACTATTGCTAATTATCATAAATTTGACTTACCCAATTTTACGAGGTAAAGCCTAATGTGAATCTCCTACAGCCGATTAAGTTATCTCCAAGAGTATGTTGTTGGAGGGGTTTTAGTTGAAAGATCATATCCACCGGGAAGTAGAGAATATGAGCTAGAAGAGAATAAAAAGAATAGGCAAGGGATTCAAATTTGCAAAAGCCTTTACACAATATAAAGACAAAGCTCAATGATTCAAAGCACTATGCATTGATAGAACCTAAGATGATAAACAAAATCCTTGTATGGGACTACTCGGAAGCAATCTCTAAGTATTAGATTTCTTGGAGCTCCTTGGTAGACCCAAAACATGCACCAAATACTAGCTTTTTCTTTGTTGCTAAGACGGCAAATCTAATGGTTCTATTTGCTCTAAAAGGGGGTAAAACGCTAGGAAACCTAGTCAAAATTCTCCCAGATTGCTCTTTCTTATTCCTTCCCTTTTGGAGTGCTGTTTATTGCTTAAAAACTACGATTGTGCAGCACGTGAATTTGGAAGCCCCTCTTTTCGCATGATATCTCCCAAAATTGATTCAAAAGCCACTTATTTTTTGCAGATTACCCTATTCTAGAAGTTTTCTACACCCTTTTAGAATATTTTCAAGAAATAATATTCAAAATATCTAAAATAGGCTAAATTTATCCAAAAAACTTGTATTTTGGAACTATCAATACTATGACACTAACACGAATGACTAATATGACATTCACTCTCTAGATTAATACGAAACCTGGATGATGATGTACTCCAGGGTTTTTCATATTGTGTCCATGTAGCAACATGACAATATCCACCCCCTCTGAATCTGCACATCCTTTGGTATGTGCTAAAGTTCTAGTTGTCACTAGATTCTGAGTCCTCCTTATCCTCTACAACCATATCCTTTGCCTTTTTCATCATCCATACCTTCCTGGCTAGTCCTTATATCATGGCTACTATTTTCTTCTAGTTCTGGAAACTCAGAGGCAGTAGATTCTCACCTCTTGAATAATTTGATTTTTTCCTTGCTACCGAAAGTTTTATGGCTATCCCATCCAGCTCATTTAATGCATAAGTAGCATTATCAAACATCTGTCTTGCCACATAAGATCTAAACCATCGTTTGGAGACCTTACCCATGGCACTATGCTGGTTATCCAAACTGCTATCATAAACCAACACCCAATCCCTATCTTGTATGGTTTTTGGTCTCAATCTATGTCTTTTGTTAAATCGTTTCTTATTCTGTATCCTTTCTTCCCTTAACTTTGCAACTATTGCCTCTATGTCTTTTGACTTTCTTTCCAACTGTCCAATACATAAGGCCAACATCTCCTCTCGATTCAACTCCTCTTTCTAAGGTAGCACACTCCATGTGACTATCATCTCTTCTATCAACATTATAGGTTTTTGACTGTACATCAATTCAACATGTATATATTTTATAACAATACTATGAGTTGTTTTGTTAGTCCACAAAGCATAAGGAAGCAATCGTGGCTACTCTTTTACCTTCTCTCCACATGCTTTTGCCATTACCTTCACAATAGGTGGGTGATCTCTTTCACTTTTGCCATTTCCTTCAAGGTTATAAGCTAAAGTTAAAGCAAGCTTTATCCCCAATTGTGCAAAGAAATCATGGGCTTCATCTACATCTAGTTCACCTTATCTCTTGTAATTTTTCCGACACGACCATATCAACAAAAGATCTCTTCCAAGAGAAAATTACACCTTTCATTTGTTGTCTTGGTACATAGAGCTCTCCCTTCCACTTGATTAGTCAAGTCTTCATGGGAAAGTATAAGATATTTCATTTTCCAAAGACATGTAGCCATAGTGAATAAATCCACCACCCACTTAAAATGAAGAGACAAGGGATAAATGGATTGCAATCCATCCCGATATCTCACAAATGAATACATTTGACATATCATACATATTTTCACAAATTGAGCATTATCCTTATACATGCCTTGCTGTAATATCTCACCCCCACTCTTGCATGGGAACCACCCCCTCTAAATTAATTGAAAAAATTTTTCCCCCCTTGTCGTCACCGACGACAGGTGTGGTGGGGGGGGAAGGGAAGGAAGGAAAAGACGGCATTGTCAGCGATGATCACAAGGGGAGGAAGGAGGCTGTGATGACAAGGAAGATGGAGATGATGATGCCCCCACCACTATCTCTCCCCCCCCCAAAACTATTGACTACATGATGCAGGGCATTCCTAGCCACCTAGGTGGAGGTGGAGAGAAAGTCCAATAATACCAACCTCTCCTCCCTATATAAACCCCTCCCCCGTCATGTAGAAAAAAGAGGATAGGATACCACTTTTTTTTTCCTCCCATTGTTGCTGGCCTGAGTAAGAGGGAGAGAGAGAGGGAGAGGAAGAGAGGGAGAGGAAAAGAGAGGGAGAGAGAGGGGAGAAGAAGAAGAGACAAGGAGAGAGAGAGAGAGAGAGAGAGAGAGAGAGAGAGAGAGAGAGAGAGAGAGAGAGAGAGAGAGAGAGAGAGAGAGAGAGAGAGAGAGAGAGGGAAGGTTCTAGGAAATTCCTCCCTTCCCCTCCTTAGAGGGTGACCACACACTCCATCTCTTCCCTCCTGCAACTTATTACCTTTTTCCATGGGTTAAACACCCTTCACAATAGAGGAGAGTCACCTTGGTATGCTACCTCTCCAACGCGAGAGAGAGAGAGAGAGAGAGAGAGAGAGAGAGAGAGAGAGAGAGAGAGAGAGAGAGAGAGAGAGAGAGAGAGAGAGAGAGAGAGAGAGAGAGAGAGAGAGAGAGAGAGAGAGAGAGAGAGAGAGAGAGAGAGAGAGAGAGAGAGAGAGAGAGAGAGAGAGAGAGAGAGAGAGAGAGAGAGAGAGAGAGAGAGTTATAAGCCGAAAGTATAGCCATCAAATGGAGGGAGACACTCAGCAATGGTATTGGGTATGGATAATCCGTATCAGAATATCTAGGTACTAGTTTTCATCACCGCTATTCATTGAGACATAGGGTATATCGCTTTGGCATGTGCATGAGTTCATTTTAACAAGTAACCTGAATTTATTTCTCAATAGTTAATGAACTCATAGGGGATTATGGGATAACTCTTTCCACAACTAAAGATGACCTTGCATACATTTATGTATATGGTGCGTTCAGGTTCGCACAAAACCTTGTACCTAGATACAATCATTGCATCCCAGTGCTACATAACAAAATCAAATGTAGCATGAAGGGCATATAAGGTTACCTTGAGGGTTGCGCACATAGACGGTACATGCATGGAAAAGGTTATACTAAATAAGCATTGATGGTACACAAGTTGATCTTGCATTAAAGTTTTGCATCCATCCTATGAAGGTTTTTGCATTGAGTAATGGTTAAAGAGTTATCTTGTGCTACCAAACCATGAGTTGAGTACAACTCATACAATAATTCAGGGATTACTTTGCATTAGAAGATAGTCTTGCATTGTTACAAATTTGTCTCGTATTATTTAGGGGAAATGAAGATAAAGCCAATCAAAATTCTGCATAGTATTGCTCTTTGATTCCAAGGGGGAGAGCAGATATGCGATGGAAATGATATCGTGACCTCTATTGCATTGTTTGGAAAAAGATACAATCGGTTTGTTGGTTGATTATGGAACAACACCCTAAATGCTTTTACATTTAGTTGATTGTTGGGATGTGATTTGGATGATTATTTCAAGTGCTTGTGTTTGATCGTAAATGCCAGGGTCAGTGATGACAAGTTGCCATGGAAAAATAAAGGAATATTTTCTTGGAAGATGATATTAGGTTGATTACCTTGATTTTTCTTGATTTTTAATTGAATTAATTAAGAAAGGATATTTTGCATAGGTGGATCATCTCCAAGGTCATGCCGCGTTTCAAATCAGAGGGCGCTGCTTAATTCACGAGCCGAAGGTTGAGTGGTGAAAAGGACAACCACACAAGTTGTGTCTCACTCCTAGGTCGCTTGGGGTTAGTGGAGCTCTAGATTCCCTTTGCCTAGTCCAAAACGGAGTTGTAGACTCTCAATGTTTAGGGCGTTGGAAGATCCTATTCTAGATAATGGATGGAAATGATGGTGCCATGTGATTTGGACCAAGTACTTTTGCTAGAAAGAAGAGAATATATAATTTCTCTTATATAGGCAAGACACAAAGATTAACTTGAAGATAAGTTAAAGAACTTGTTTGTCAAAAGGACTACTTTCTCTATATTTGTGTCTATGCCATAAATTATGCGAAGAAACCCCGTTCCTTGAAAGGCCTAATTAAAGAAGTTGATTTTGAATGTCACACATAAATGTAATAGGACCTAATTAGAAAAATAAAGCTATCAAGGGAACAGGTGGACAGAACTCCCAACGGGTCTGTCCTGCGGCAAGGTGGTCCTAAAGAACTAGGAGGCTTCTTACAAGGTCTTGATCTTTAGGTATTGTTAAGTTAGAATCTGATTCATGCCGTTTTAGGGGACCGGAATGGGACTATGCCCTACAGGCAGAGAGACTGAGTGACACATCCCTCTCGTTTCCTATTCTCTTTGAACTGAGTGCGGCATGGGTCAACTTCAGCTTGGGTATCTTTGCATAAAGTTGGATGTCTAGGACTCGACAATAGACTATTGTCATGAGACCTCGACCCCCAGGAACCCAGATTTCAGGTCGATCCTAGTGGGTTTAACCACGAACGTTCCGGACTCGGGAAACCCTAGGGGAGAAACCTCGTGACATTCCATGGGAGTATTGGATGGCATCGCTTGGACTCATTCTGCTAAAAATGTGCCTAGACAGCTGATAGACATGCACGCTACAGTTGGTATCAGAGCAAACTTTGTAATGCTACATGATTGATTAATGTATGGTTCGTAGAGATATCTCAAACAGAATAACCGAAGTGGTATGACTTGATTGTCAGGCCCCTTGTGCAACCATAAATGCTGACATGCAAGAGAAGAAATTTTTTCTCAAGCAAATTAAGGCACCCGAGTTTTATGGAGAAGGGATAGACGTCACAGTCGAGGCGGAGATATGGATTGAGTCAACGAATGACTATTTCTATGCTTCAAGAACCGCTTTCTCCAATCAGGCAATGATAGCCAAACTTAAGTTAATTGGCCACCAGGATCGGTTATGGTGGAAGCAATATTGCAAAGATCAAGGTGTTTATCAAGCCATTGTCACTTCGGCTGCGTTGAAAGAAGCTATATGTAGATAATACCTTATGCCAACCTACCAGACTTTGAAGATGAATGAATTCTTCAAGCTTAAGCAGTTGGACTTAACCCTCAAAGCTTACTACTCAAAGTTTGTGACCCCACTAAAATATGCACCACCTATGGATATTGCGCAGCAAGTATCCAAGTTTTGCTATGTTGAGAAATGCCAATCACATCCACCAGAGCCTCTTTATTTGGAACAAACAAGGCAAAGAAACATACTGTAACTAAAGCCTTAGACTAGGTCATGTATGCATGGTTTATTAAAACCACAGTTGGTGATTACCATGGTCCCTTTCCACTTTTCTCCACCTACCAATACCACCTATTGTAAGACTATAAAAGGAACTCATCCCCACATTCATTCCATCAGTCATTCTCATTAGTTGTACTTGCATTATGCTTGAATAATATTAGTTGTTCTTCTTTGTCAATGCTTATGCTTCATTATGATTGTCTATCTGCTCTTCAATGATCCCTCGTAGCATGCATTCTCAATATTTTAACATGCTATGGCCTAAATACTCCTTGAAACCACCATCTTGGAGCAATTCGTCTAATGGACTTGCAAGATGCATTACTTTGAGCGAAGCCAATCATCCAAGAACTTGGATCGGGAAATTGTGACAAAGATGATCCTCGAGATCAGGGCAAGAGATGCCACATGCATAGAGTGATAGGGCACATCCATAGGAGATGTCCCTACTGTCAATGCTTCCATTGCACTGAGCTAGGAGAGGTCCAAGCAAACTACCCTGACCTAAGTCTAGAAGACATTGAGCCTCCAAGGAAACGAAGCTACACAAGTGCAGTCTATGGATATATAGAGGAATCAGATGAAGAAGACCTAGAGCCTACTACACTTCTTTAGGATGATTAGAAATCCTGGAAGTTCTATTGACAAGTAACAAAACTTATATCGGGAATAAATCCTACTCTTGAACCTATGGCTAATTGCAGTAATACGAGTTGCACTACTTGAGTCAGTAAGAGTAGCACAATAGACGCATGGTGGGTCCTAATCCACAGGCCTTATGCCACATTAATGCTTGTCTTCCCCAATTCTTCCGAGATGAGGACATCTGGAGTTCTCTAAGGGGGAGAGAGAGAGAGAGAGAGAGAGAGAGAGAGAGAGAGAGAGAGAGAGAGAGGGAAGGTTCTGGGAGATTCCTTCCTTTCCCTCCTTAGAGGGTGACCACACACTTCTTCTCTTTCCCCCCGCAACTTATTCCCTTTTTCCATGGGTCAAACCTCCTTCCCTATAGAGGAGAGTCACCTCGGCATGCTACCTCTCCAACGAGAGAGAGAGAGAGAGAGAGAGAGAGAGAGAGAGAGAGAGAGAGAGAGAGAGAGAGAGAGAGAGAGAGAGAGAGAGAGAGAGAGAGAGAGAGAGAGAGAGAGAGAGAGAGAGAGAGAGAGAGAGAGAGAGAGAGAGAGATTTATAAGCCAAAAGTATGGCCCCCAAACGGCGGGAGATACACACCAACAATAATCCTGCATCCAATAATGGAGTGACCAGCGAGGGCATTACTACTAATGCAAACACAACGTCGGGTATGGATAATCCATATCCAAATATCTAGGTACTAATTGCCATATCTGCTATTCATTGAGACATAGGGTATATCGCTTTGGCATGCACATGAGTTCATATTAATAAGTAACTGGAATGTATTTCTCAATAGTTAATGAACTCATAGGGAATTATGAGATAACTCTTTCCAAAACTAAATATGACCTTGCATAGATTTATGTATATAGAGTGTTGAGGTTCGCACAAAACCTTGTACCCAGATACAATCATTGCATCCAAGTGCTACACACAACAAAATCAAACGTAGCATGAAGGGCATATACGGTTACCTTGAGGGTTGTGCACATAGACGATACATGCATGGAGAAGGTTATACAAAATAAGCGTCGATGGTACACAAGTTGGTCTTGCATTGAAGTATTGCATCCATCTTATGAAGGTTTTGCGTTGAGTAATTGTTAAAGAGTTATCTTGTCCTATCAAACCATGAGTTGAGTACAATTCGCACAATTATTTAGGGATTACTTTGCATTAGAAGATAGTCTTGCATCGTTACAAATTTGTCTCACATTCTTTGGGGGAAAGAAATATGAATTCAATTAAAATTCTGCATAGTATTGCTCTTTGATCCCAAGGGGGAGAGTGGATATGCGATGGAAATGATATCATGACCTTTATTACATTGTTTGGAAAAAGATACAATCAGTTGTTGGTTGATAATTGAAAAACACCCTAAATGTTTTTACATTCAGGCTGATTGTTGGGATGTGATTTGGATGATTATTCCAAGTACTTGTGTTTGATGGTAAATGCATGGCAGGGGTCAATGATGAAAAGTTGCTATGGGAAAATAAATGAATGTTTTCTTAGAAGATGATATTAAGCTGATTGCCTTGATTGTGCTTGATTCTTAATTGGATTAATTAAGGAAGGATATTTTGCATGAGTGGATCATGTTGGAAGAGAGGGAGAGAGACGGAGTGGAGCGGAAGATGAGTCTCGGCTCATTGTTGTTCTTCTTCCATTATTCTTCCATTATACTAACTGAAAGAGACTTACACACATAGGTATGACTAAACAAGACTAACTATGGTTGAGTCACTTACTACACCGACTTATTGAATATCGCACATGTGTACAACTATATCTAGCTAATGTTGGTCACACACATAAAGATAGACTGAAGAGTAACAAGAGCTTGATATTCTAACACTTTCCCTCAACCTCAAACCACCTGGTAAAGTCCAAGTAGCTATCTAAAGTATATGAACTTTTCTTTACCAAGAGACTTGGTTAATATGTCTGCTACCTGGTCTTTAGTCTTCACATGAATCAAGTCAATTTGCCCTGTAACAACCATTTCTTTGATGAAATGGTAGTGAATCTCCATATGTTTGGACCTAGCATGATATACAGGATTGCTAGCCAACATAACACTGCCGAGGTTATGAAAATGCAATCTCACTTTGCTTTTTGGCTGAATTTCCAAGTCTTTCAATAGTTTCATCAACCAAACTGCTTCGCAAGCCACTAAGGCAACTCCTCTGTACTCAGCTTCTGTACTAAACAATGCAATAGTAGGTTGTTTCTTACTCTACCAACTAATCATACTGTTGCCCAATCCAAATGCATAACCACTGGTTGACCTCCTGTCATAGGCACAACTAGTCCAATTAGCATCAGTAAACCTTGTTAAGTCAAGAGATTTTCCATATGCATAAAACAACCCATAATCTGTAGTATCCTTTACATATCTCATGATCCTCCTAACTGTATCTAAATGTGGTTTGCGAGGCTTTTGCATGAAGTGACAAATTAGCCCCACTGCATAACATAAGTCAGGATGGGTAATAGTCAAGTATATCAAGCTACCCACCATCTATCGATACATGGTCACATTCTCTATGTCATTTCCAACATCAATTTGCAGCTTGACATTCTGATCAAGAGGTGTCTCCATAGTCTTGCATTTAGCCATGCCATACTTCTGTAACATGACTGCTTCTGTATAGCAGCTATATACCTTGAGACATAGAGACTACCTCAATCCCAAGAAAATACTTTAATTCACCAAGGTCTTTGACTCTGAATTCAACCTGTAAACATGATTTAATTTCAGCAATGCCCTCTTCATCATCTCCAATGATGATAAAATCATCTACATAAACCACTAGAAACACATATCCATGATATGTCTTCTTCGTGAATAGACTATGATCTACATCACCCAATCTAAATCCATGTTGCTATAAATAACTACTGATCCGAGCATTCCCTGCTCTAGGTGCCTGTTTGAGTCCATATAGATCTTTTTTCAGCTTACATACATGTGTAGGAAAGTCCGGGTGAACATAGCCTTCAGGCTGCTCCATATATACTTCCTCAACCAAATCAGCGTTCAAGAAAGCATTCTTGACATCCATTTGCCATAATTTCCAGCCTTTGCATGCTGCCAAAGAAATGATAGTTCTGATTGTTGCTAATTTAGCCATTGGAGTGAAAGTCTCCTCATAGTCAAGGCCATATTGCTGTGCATACCCTTTTGCAACTAGCCTGGCTTTATAGCATTCTAACAAACCATCTGACTTGCACTTAACCTTGTACACCCATTTGCAGCCAATGGGGACTTTACCTTCAAGCAACTCAACCAATTCCCATGTCTCATTTTCAGCCAGGGCTGCATACTCCTCATCCATGGCAACACACCAGTTATCATCTATACTGCATCATAAAATTTTGTAGGTTCTTTGTAACCTATCACACTAGCCATATATGCATAATGGCAGGCTGAATAACTAGTGTATGTAAACCTGTCAATTGGTTTTTTGACTCTCTCAGATCTTTGTAACTGTGACTCACTCCAAGCTTGCCTCTCATGAGGCGGTACATAACGACTCTGCCTTGCTCCATCTGTCATAACAGACGGAATGCCCAACTCACTATCCAAACTGTCGGTGTTGGATGACTCATAACCTGCTGTAAGTGGACCTATCACATCCTCAAGCATCTTTTCTTTTCCCTTATCCAATCTCCCTCTCATTGACATATTTGTGTCAGTGGGCGTAGGAGTACGACTCCACAAGCGTCCTAACCAAGGACTTACTGTAGGTGACCCATCACCTATAGGACCACTCATAGATGTACTCACTATAGGTGTATTTTCAACATTACTAGTCCTGGCTAATCCATCAGTAGTCATTACAATAGGATTACCATACTATGATACCAATTCATCAAAAACAACATCTCTGCTAATTAATGTCTCATGTGTAGATGGTATATAACACTTGTAAGCTTTGCAGTCTTGTGCATAACCAAGGAACACACTCTTGATAGCTTTAGGATCCAATTTCTTCCTCTTTTCATCAAAAACATACACATATGCAATGCTGCCAAATACCTTCAAGTGTGAAATGTCAAGCTTATGACCATACAACTCTCATATGGAGTTACATCATGAATCCCTGCTATAGGGGTTTTATTCAGCACATAGACAGCAGTCACTATTGCTTCATCCCAATAACCATTTGGTAAACTCTTCTCATTCACCATGCCTCTTGCTGATTCCAATAGTGCCTTTATTTTTCCTTTTTTCTACACCATTTTGATGTGGTGTATAGCTGCAAGTTAACTGTCTTCTGATCCCATATTTAGCAAGGTACATATCAAAGTAATTAGAGACATATTCTCCACCTCCATTTGATCTAAGACATGAAATTTTACAGCTTAACTCATTTTCAGCATGCTTCTTGAAGTCCTTGAATGCATTAAACACATCATCCTTATGTTTTAGTATGTAAAGCCAGGTGTACGTGCTAAAATCATCAATGAAGTATACATAGTAACGAGCACCACCAAACGAAGCATTATGAGACGGACCCCATATATCTGAATGTACCAACTGCAAGGGTTGTGAGCTATTTCTTACATGTCTGATAGATGGAAACCGTGCTTGCTTTCCACACTGACATGCATCACATACATGTCCAAAGTCATGATACTTGAACTTAGGTAGTCCAAGCACAATCTTCTTCTGCTGCATAGATTTCATCTTTTGTATATTCACATGGCCAATCCACTTATGCCATATCTCAACATCCCGTATAGCACCATCATCATGTGCAAACATGGCTGCTTTCAATTCTGGAATTGACACATCAAGAGTAAACATGTTGCCATCTCTTTGGCCTCTAGCAATCAATTTGCAGCCATTACCATATTCTTCAACAAAGCATCCATCTCTATTAAATCTCACCTGCAGATTCTGTTCTGCCATTTGTCCAATTGACAAAAGATTCTTGGTTATTGTAGGTACATGTAGTACATCATGCAGGGTCTTTTTCTTGCGATTAGGCGCATCAACAATGGAACAATTCCTGTGTGCTGTGATTGTCATGTTGGGTGTCATCCCCACAGTACACACATAACCATGTGAACCTGCAATCATCTCATCAAACCATTCTCCATAGGGTGTCATATGATTTGAAGCCCCTGAATCAATGTACCATCTCTGATCTCAGTTCTACCTAGATGCATTCTTAGACACATGCTGCATGGCAAACAACCTGTCAACTTGCTCATCATGAAGCACCGCTAGAAAATGCATAGTGCCCATGTTATTTTCCCTTTGCCTTCATATCTCTTTACTTCTTGTAACAATAATTTGCAATGTGTCCATATCTGCTGCAGTAATGATAGTCCTTATCTTTTTTTGACTGATCATGGACTGCCATGAACTAGATCCACCAACTCTACCATGGGGTGATCTCCCCCTGCCTCTAAAGCCTCTAGGCCCTATGTATTTGTGCCATGCCAGGCATTCTGTTGATGCTGTCTATAAGTGTTTCGAGTGTCTCCTTGACCTTGAAAAGGTCATGGCCTTTTTCGCCTCTGCCACACTGACTAGAGTAAAGAACACTGTCTCTGCTTTGAGACATACTAGAATCTGTATTCAACCCAAGCTTAACTTCCTCATGCAACAACAAAGCAATTAGCTCATCCCAATCAGGGGATTCAACTCTCATAGAAATAGACATATCAAATGCTTTATAATCTTTGCAATCATATCATCCTCAGACAATGAAGATCCAATGGTGGCAAGTTGATCCGCTATGTTTTTGATATTTGTAGTGTAGGCTTGAATGCTTCTGCCATTCCTAGACATGTTATTGAACTATTGCTTTAGCCGAATCTTTATTGCATGTGTTACATTTCCATAATTCTTCATGAGTACGTCCCATGCATCCTTTGGAAAATCGCATCCAATAATTTGTATAACCATAGCATTTGATATACATAAGGAAAACCAATGTACACCTTGCATGCTCTCTCAATCCATAGCTTATGAGCCCTTTTTGGATCATTTGTTTGATTCCTTTCATGTATTTCAAGTTCAGCCTCATCACCTATACATAAGTCTCAATAACCTCTGCCAACCAATTTTTTTTTCATACGGAACTTCCATAAAGTAAAATTTTTGTTGTCTAGCTTTTCTCCCACAATTTGAGTGATATTGTCAGTGCCTTGAGCATTTGCCATAGTTGCAGCTTAGGTATTCAGTGATGTATACAGCCTGTAAGTATCTGAATCCTTTTCCTATAGTTCAGGACGAGTTTCTTGCTATTCATGATATTTTTCTACAATTTAAGACATTTTTCTTGACAATCTGGTTGCTATAAACTGTATTCCAACAATGAAAAAAACACAGTCAACTAAGCATAAACCATGCTCAAATTAGTTCAAAACATTCTATGGTAGTGGCAAAACATCCCAGCAACAAACTATGTCTATATAAGTATCAATGTTTGTACTATGTAGCAATACCAAATACAGCCAACCCACTACTATAATGAGCAGTATTTTCTCTATTAAAACAAGAGTATTCAGACCTCAAAACAGTCCCAAAACATCTCATTGAGTTGCCACTCTATGCAGGAGTTGATACATGTCCAAACAGTTAGAATATATTGCATGTATGTCAAGTGAAGATGATAGGTATCATTCCTGCAAACAATAACCAGCCAATACCCTGGTATAACCAATAACAAATCAATCCAAATTTTGGACTTTCAGCACTCACAATATCCCAAAAAGCATCTACCACTCATGTGGTATGATCCAAGTATTTTGTCACTAGCAAATAAGCATCACAGATACTTCAACCTTGTACGTATATTGTTTCCAAATTCAGGACAACAACCAGTTCACTATTTCCAGCCTACAAATAAGCTCAAAAAATAAGCATTTAACACTTTAATATCATGCTCAAATGCATGATAATAAGGGCATATACATTGTTAGGATGAAAGCCACCAGTGCCCTAGAATCACCTACTGTTTATTGCAGTAAACATCTAGTCTGCGCATAGGTCTATGTTGAATATCTCAAAATCTGTGAGGAATTTGAAAAAACTTTCTTCTGCAAAATTGTAGACTACATTGAAACGGCCAAGATCATAGGGACGTTTCTCCAAAAACCATTTCTGTAGCAAGATATAAATTTTGCAAAAAAATGGACTACATGCACAGTCTCCTTTGATGACATTTTCTTCAGATCTAATATCTTGATGTCAAATGGCCACTGCCAAGCCTTCAAGCTTCAGGCATTCAAGCTCTGATACCATGTTGGAAGAGAGGGAGAGAGACAGAGTGGAGCAAAAGATGAGCCTCAACTCATTGTTGTTGTTGTTCTATTATTTTTCCATCATATTACCTGAAAGAGACTTACACACATAGGCATGACTAACCAAGACTAGTTGTGGTTGAGTCACTGACTACACCGACTTATTGAATGCCACACATGTGTACAGCTGTATCCAGCTAATGTTAGTCACACACATAAAGATAGACTAATTGAAGAGTAATGAGAGCTTGATATTCTAACAGTTCATCTCCAAGGTCATGCTGCGTTTCAACCTGAGAGGGCACTCCTCAATCCACGAACCAAAGGTCGAGTGGTGAAAAGGCCAACCATGGAAGTTGTGTCTCACTCCTAGACTGCTTGGGGTCAGTGGAGCTCTGGACATCCCTTGCCTAGTCTGGAACAGAGTTGTAGACTATTGTGAGCCCAATGTCTGGGCGTTGGAAGATCCTATTCTAGATAAAGGATGGAAATTATAGCGCCATGTGATTTGAACCAGGTACTTTTGTTGGACAGAAGGGAATATATAATTTATCATGTATGGGCAAGAGACAAAGATTAACTTGAAGATATGTTAAGAAACTTGTTTATCAAAAAGACTACTTGCTTTGTATTCATGTCTGTGCCATAAATTATGTGAGCAAACCTCGTTCCCTAAATGTTCTAACTAAGGAAGCTGATTTTGAATGTCATACATAAATGTGATAGGATCTAATTAGAAAAATAAAGCTATCAAGGGAAGCGGGTGGGCAGAACGCTTCATGGGTCTATCCTACAGCAAGGTGGTCCCAAATAACTGGGAGACTTCTCACAAGGCGTTGTTCCACCTTTAGGTATTGTTAAGTTAGAACCTGTTTCATGCCATTTTAGGTGATCAGAATGGGACTATGCCCAATGGGCAGAGAGGTTGATCAATGCATCCCTCTTGTTTTCAATTCTCTTTGAACCAAGTGTGGCATGGGTCAACTTTGGATTGGGTATCTCTGCGCGTAAAGTAGGATTTCCAATACATGCGGTGCTAGAATATTGTTAGGAGACCTTGACCCCTAGGAACCTAGATTTTAGGTCAATCCTAGTGGGTTTGACTACGAATGTTCCATTGTGAGGTGAAACCCTAAGTGAAAAACCTCGTGACATTCCATGGGAGTGTCAGGTGGCGTCGCTTCTTAGACTCGTTTCTCGATGGACCGCTAAAAACATGCCTAGACACAGGCACGTTACACTTGTCCACCAAGATATTTCTTTGATCTTTGTAAAAGTACCCCAAATACCTCTATGACCAGTCCATAGGCTTTCGGGAAATTCTTGCATAATGTTTACTTATTGTGAAGCTCTGTCATCTAGAACTCACAATGGCATACCTATTTCTTCTTAGCATGTTTCCACAAGTACCCATCTTTAAAAAAAACCCATAGGCTTTCTTTCCTTTTGATCTTCTTAAACTCCTCATTTGGCTACTCATCTCTCTTTGTTAATGTGTTGAGGTATTGACCAATTCTCAGCCACTATCCTGTATATTTGTATTTCAAAAACACTTTTACACAAGATACATAACATCTAAAGTATTTTCTCTTTGTTGTCCAAGCTTCTATTAGTGATGTAACAACTCCTTGCATTGCTAAATTCACTCTTAGAGCACTTGTACTTGATAAACTAGTTGGTGCATTTACTGCATTTAATGTTGTCCTTGCATTCATGAGAGTTGTACTTGTAGGTAGAACGGCTCCCAATTCAGTTTCACCAATCAAAATGTCATTTTTAGCTGCAAGAAAGTCATTTTCTTTTTCCTCATCCATAATCCCATCTTCATTCTCATAGTGTGCCCAAGACAACATGTTTGCTAGTGGGCCATCTCTTCCTGCAATACATTGAAATTCACGGTTCAAAGACTTGATATATGCAATCCATTGAAGCATAGTAGTGTTTGAGGTAGCACACTAGTAAACATACCCAGTATCAGCAAACAAACAATCTCAAATGACTACACGAGCACCCATTAAATACTCCTTAACATTTAAGGATTGTCACAATTCCCCATAATTCTCTTTTTACATGTGGATACCTTCTCTATTGTTTCGGTCAATACTTTAGCACCAAACTAAAATTCATATCTTTGCCCTTCCTCATCATCTTGCCCAATTGCCAATCCAATCTTAGTTGGGCTCATATTAACAATAATAATTATAGAGTTCCCATGTGAATAATCAACCTTTCTAAATGTAGGAGCTGATTTTAAGAGCCGCTTCAATTTCTTCATTGATTTTTTATGCTTCCTTTCCTAGTGAAACCTTTGACCTTTCCTCAAGAGTTGATATAGAGCATCAACTACATGTAACACACTATTAGGGACTTTGAAAAATTTTCACAAGTTCAGAAATCGTGGTCAAAACTTTCTCTTTGCTATAACTCTCACACTATTGCTCTAAATTTATTGTTCAATAGTTCAATAGATTCCATTTTTTCATAAGATTTCTAATGATGTGTCACATGATAGTTTTGGAAAACTTATATACGTCTTTTTGGAGTCCTAATATTCTAAATAATGAAGAATAGGACTTGAAAGATTCCCAAATTCACTAAATTGCCCTGCTATTCATATTCAGTTTGCTGAAAATTTTGGACAGCAGTTGGATTTAATTGCATTAGAAATGGGGCCTATAGACATTGTCTTGGGTTGTGACTGGCTAAAAACTTTGGGCACTATAACCATGGAATTTTCCTTGCTATATATGGAGTTTGTCAGTGCGGGACAGCTCATTCACTTGCAGCGAATTCAAAATGATAGTGAATTTCAGCTCATTACCAGCAAACAACTCAAGGAGTTCAAGAAACGGTCCCAAATCTTTGTATTGCAGTTAAATAAAGAAAATTCATATCAGTCCACTAAAACAATAAAGAAATCATCATTGAAAACTCTTTTAGAAGAGTACAAGGACCTCTTCCAAGTGCCCACAACACTACCCCTAGTAGGGCGGTTGATCATCCCATAGATTTGGAGCCTCATTCAAAGCCTGTGTGAACAAGCCACCTTACAAATTGTCTAGGTGTGAAAGAGAAGAAGTTGCCAGACAAGTTAAAGAATTACTGGACATGGGATTCATTGAGCCCAGTTCTTCATCGTATGCTTCCCCTGTGTTATTGGGATTCATTGAGCCTCATTCAAAGCCTGTGAACAAGCCACCTTACAGATTGTCTAGGTGTGAAAGAGAAGAAGTTGCCAAACAAGTCAAAGAATTACTGGACATGGGATTTATTGAGCCCAGTTCTTCACCGTATGCTTCCCCTGTGTTATTGGTAAAAAAGAAGGATGGATCTTTCAGGATGTGCATAGATTACAAGGATCTTAATAAGATCATCGTGAAGAACAGGTATCCTATTCCGCGCATAGATGACTCGTTGGATGAGCTCAAGGGGGCTAAGTACTTTACGAAGATAGATTTGAGGTCAGGCTATCACGAGATCTGCATGAGGGCAGGGGATGAAGTCAAAACATCATTTCGGACTAATAGGGGGCTTACCATTTATTGGTCATGCCTTTTGGGTTAACTAATGCACCGGCCACCTTTCAGAGCTTAATGAACAAAATACTTCAGCCCTTTCTTTTCAAATTTGTGTTGGTCTTCTTTGATAACATCCTCATCTATAGTAGATCACTGAAGGATCACCTTTGGCACATGAGGCAGGTGTTTGATGTATTGAGGCAGCACAGGCTCTTTGCCAAATAAACAAAATGTTCTTTCATAAAGACGGAGGTGGAATACTTGGGCACATCGTTAGTGAAGATGGAATTAGGGCTGATCCTAAGAAAGTGCAATGTATTAAAGACTGGCCCACACTTGCAAATACCACTTCACTTAGAGGATTTCTTGGTCTCTCATCATTCTATCGCAGATTCATTAGGCATTATGCCACTATTGCAGCTCCCCTGACGGATAGACTTAAGAAAGAGGCCTTCTCCTGGGATGCCATAGCTGATAAGAGATTTAATTAGCTCAAAGAATTGCTTACCTCGGCACCCATCTTGGTTTGCCCAGATTTTTTGAAAGAATTCACCATTCAGTGTGATGCCAGCGGCAGAGGCATAGGGGCTGTATTGTTACAAGAGCATGGGGTTATAGCATTTGAGAGCCGCAAACTTGCTGAAAATGAGATGACCATGAATGTATACGACTAAGAAATGTTGGCCATCCTTCATGCCATTAAGAAATGGCACCACTACTTGTATGGTAGCAGATTTAGGGTCAAGAGCGACCATAGGGTCCTCAAATACTTCCTCTCCCAATCTAATCTTACCCCCAAATAACGCAGATGGGTAGCTACATTGCAGAACTATGACTTTGACATTACACATACACGGGGAAAAGACAATGTAGTTGCTGATTCATTATCAAGAATGTGGGCTTGTAAAGTTTCAGCCATTACGGAACTTCATAGTGATTGAATAGAAGAGCTTCTGTCAGGAGGCCTATTTGTTAGATGTTGATTTCAGCCACATTTTCCAGAAATTACAGCAAGGGCATGTAGAAGAGAACTCTCCATATAAGCTTAAGAATGGTCTCTTATGGTTTCAGGGCAGGATTGCCATCCCATACATTTTCCCATTCAAGCAAAAGATCATGCAAGAGATGCATTCTTCACCTACAGTTGGTCACTTGGGCATTTTTAAAACTTATGACAAAATTGCTAAAAGCTTCCATTGGAAGGGCCTATGTAAAGATGTAAAAGATTTTGTTTTGAGCTGCGTGTCATGTCAACAAAACAAATACAGCACCTTAAAACCAGCTGGTTTACTACAGCCATTGCCTATGTCTGAAGGCAAATGGACACATATCACTATGGACTTCATAACCGATTTACCGATGACCAAGAAGGGGTGGAACAACATCTATGTAGTTGTGGACAGACTCACCATGGTAGCCCATTTCATTCCTACAAAGATTCAATATAGTGCTTCTCAAGTAGCTAGCCAATTCATGGAACATGTTTTCAAATTACATGATAAATTCATGAGCAATTTTTGGCAGGCAGTTTTCAGCTCTATGGGCACTCAGTTAGCTCCTTCCACTGCTTATCATCCACAAACTAATAGCCAAATAGAGAGGGTTAACAAGTGGCTGGAAACTTACTTGAGGCATTTCTGTTATGATGTGCAAAACACTTGGGACTCGTGGTTGCATCTGGCTGAGTTTACCTATAACAACTCTATACACTCTAGCATTGGAGTTTCACCATTCGAGGCATTGTATGGATATAAGGTACCCCTCCCCACAGTTATCTTCAATAATAAAATAAACCCACAAAGCAAGGAGGAATTGGATAAAATGCAGGCCTTACTTCAGCAGTGCAAAGTCAACTTGAAGAAAGCTCAGGATCAAATGAAGCTTTATGCTGATGACAAAAGAAGGGATGTTGAATTCCAAGAAGGGGATTTGGTGCTCTTGAAGGTGCCCAAGTCCAGATATGCCACCCTTAAGGATGGATCCAGCAATAAGTTGGCACACAGGTTCTATGGGCCATATCGAATTATCAAAATAGTGGGAGACTTGGCATATCTGTTGGAACTACCACCATCCACGAAAATTCATAATGTCTTCCATGTGAGCCAATTGAAGCCCTTCATTGGATCATCAGTGGATTATGTTGAGGAGCTACCACCAATAAATGAAGATGGCATCATTCAATACATACCCGAGCAAATCATTAGACAAAGGGAAAAGAAGCTTCGTTCTCGTTCCATCATGGAATACTTGATTAAGTGGCAAGGTTTACCACTTGAGGAAGCTTCTTGGAGGCTAACTTCAATTTTGGAAGAGTTCCCATATCTATTAGAAGCAGATTTGGCTGAATCTAGCTAACTATGGCCCTGTTTTTCTCCTAGAATGATTGCAGACAACTCTCTGTTTCAAAATAGATTTTACCCTGCACTATGGATAGCAACGGACATCATACATGCGCTGAAAGTACTCTTCGAGAGCTCCGTTTTGATATATGGCCCACCCTGATCGGAGTCTCCTACAGAAAGTTATGATAGATTTACTACAGCAGGGTCTTGTAGTAAACAACTTGCTGTCCACTATCTCAACTCACATTCACTCAAGATACTTGGGTCAATTTTCATTTTTTAATAATCTCCCAATAAGACCCATGTAACATACACACCCCAATGACCCGATATACATAATAATACCTCTTCATTCATTTGTAAACCCCTATAATAATGCAGCAGAGTGGTACTCTGATCTGCTCCTACCCAGTTAGCATAAGTGCCCAAATTGTTTTTGAGGGCAAAAACCTTCGGATGGGGATGGAATGTAAGAGAGGGGGATTTAATAATGGGAAAATACTAGCTACACTGGCTAGTATAGAAGGTGTTAGGGACTTGATTTTTCATTATCAGATTTTAATACAAGTCTCCTTTCACCTTCATCTCCTTCTCCAAGCTCTCATGGCTTCTTTCTCTCTCTTTCTGTCTTTCTCTCTCCTCGTCACTCTCTTTCTCTCTCTTCCTGCAGTCGTTCTCTCTCTTCTGCACTCTCTCTCTCCTTCTTTTCTCTCTCTTGTCTCTTTCGTTACATTTTTTACACACCTTCATATTTTATATATTTCAATTATACTCATTATTTTTTCTCTTTCATTTATTTGACAAAATTCTCTATTTGCCTCACAACTAATAGGGACTCCCAGAAACAGTTGTCTAGCAGGCTAGTGGAATAGGGTCACTAGGACTACCCTCAAAAACAACTCTTAGAGTGTCTGACAATGTCTTTACAGGAGACAAACAACTACTCAAACCTCCCCAAACACACCTAATTGAATCCTAGAACTTCATGCCTTGAATGTCGGTCCCCTACAAAAGGAAAATTTCCCAAGTACATATACACATAGAGTATAAAGGAAAAGAACTCATAAAGGAAGGACGTCACCTAGACTTGGCCATGAGAAGCTTTTGCACAGCAAGAGGCTCTCTCCAGGTGCTCTGTCGAATCTGTTTAGTGTAGTGCTAAAACAAAAACCCATTAACTGCATCCGCACTAAACAAAAAAATGGCCCTCTTGGTCTAACAACCAATAAAGCATACCATTCAACAATCTATTGCTGAAAGAAAACCCTTGGACCATACAAAAATCCTACTGAAGCACAAAATTAGACCAAGGGAATGGCCATTCATGCCCTAAACTAAATGCATCAAATATTAGCTACCCCCAAGACTTGTCGGATGAATATATCATTAAACGATCCTATGCATCCATGACATAATAGGAAGATGGTCAATCGCTACCTATCTCATAACCTATACTAACCATTGGTGGCCAAAACAAGACATGTCAGCAAGGAATCCCAATAGTAGCTCTGGACTAACATCAAGAGACAATTGTAAAAGGTTCTCAAGATTATAGTTAAGAAAGACATCTTTAACAAAGTCATAATTATCTAAGGAGTCTGCAAAGTGATTCCATTTGTCGAAGCTCACGTAAACGCAACTTTTCATGTTAGCAGTCGGCAAGTCAAGTAGAACAAGTATGTCTATGAAGAAGTGACGCGGGTGATCTCTGTCGATAGGATCAAAGTGTTAGGGCACTATAGGAAGAACGAGTATCAAAGAAAGGGATACCCCAAGCTTCCTATGACTTATCGTTTCCTGAAAATCTATGATCCCACTCCATATTATTATTCCGTCCTTGTAGCAGATTGTAACACAATCCTATTTTTCCCAAACTGATGTATCAATCAACCTGTCCTACTTATCCAAAATAAATGTACTCAAAGGGTTAAGTATAGCTGTGGTTCAAGAGAAGAAGTTCATTCTCAAACAAATTAAGCCACCTGAGTTTGATGGCAAGGGAAGGACTGTTCAAGCTGACGTCGAGATCTGGATTGAGTCCATGGAGGACTATTTTGAGACAGCAGGAACTACACTTGCTAACCAAGCCATGCTCGCCAAACTTAAGCTTACAGGCGAAGCAAGACTTTGGTGGAAACAGTGGTGCAGAGACCAAGCGATCTCAGGAGGGAACAGTCACTTGGGATAAGCTTAAGAAAGATGTGCAAGGGAGGCTTGCCTACTGCACACAAAAGATGAATGAGTTCTATGACTTGAAGCAGCTAGGATTATCCCTTGATGCATATTATTCAAAGTTCGTTTCACTCCTAAAGTACGCACCTCCAATGGATATGACACAACAGGTGTCAAAATTCTATGCTGGGTTGAATCCATCCATAAACACCCGATTTGAATTGATGCGCTTGATGGACCTACAAGATGCACTCATTTGAGCTGCTCCAATAATACAGGAGGTGTAGACCAAACCAAGGAACAACAGGATTTGGCCTTATAAAGATCATAATAAGGGTATGTCTAAGGCCCAGACCAAGAGAGTGTAGGGTCAGAATCAGGGCCAAAGAAAGAAAGCTAGGGCCAGCGCTGTCAATAACTTTGTTCCTACACAAAGTAATGACCGCAACCCACATTGCTTCCATTGCAACGAGCCCAGACACTTTAAGAGGCAGTGTCCCAAGCTTAGCAGAGGACATCGTCAAGGGCAATTCCAAGGTCAAAATAGAGCCGCTCATGGCCAAGGAACCACCATCATGGCCAGAGGGAGAACCTCCAATGTTTCCAACAAAGAGCTGGACGATAAAGAAGATCCATCCATGGATGCCGGCATTGAGAGGGCAACGGTTCACGCCGCTCTTCATAAGAAGGGTCCGAATCACCAATTCTCGGTGATTCAAACTCCATCAAATTATGAAGGTAAAAGCTTCAAAACCCTGATTGACTGTCGCAGTACACATTCCTTTATTTCACCAATCTGTGCAAAAAGATTAGGGATAGCCACAATAGACGGACCTACTTTACTTGTGAAATTAGCAAATGGTCGTGAGCTCACTTGTACTAGGCAAACTGCTAAGGTGAAATTCCTACTGGGTGGGAAGCCAACCTCGGTGAGATTCAGGGTAATGAACCTAGGTGTCCACGAATGTTTACTCAGAATGGATTGGTTAATACCCAATGATGCCCACATCCACTGTGGGGAGGGCCAAGTCTCCTTCCGAAATTCTGAAGGGGAACTAGTCATGACTCAAGGCGAGGCTGGTAAGCCAAAAATACAGCTGGCAAAAGAAACATGGATAATAAAAGGAGTTAGAAAGGGCCTACCTATCTATTTGATTAAACTGAATAAGCTAGATCAGAATCATGAATCTGGGGAAGAACCTTCATGGTTAAAGAAATATGCAGACGTATTTCCAGAAGAGGTGACAAAACTTCCTCCTCAAAGGGAAGTCGACCACGAAATCAAATTGGCACTAGGAGCTGCACCAGTCTCGCAAAGAGGCCATATAAGATGTCCATTCTAGAAGCTATCGAACTGAAAGAGAAACTCAAGCAACTGTTAGACCAATGCTACATCCATCCTAGCAGTTCACCATGGGAAGCACCTGTGCTGTTTCAAAAGAAGAAATATGGAATGCTTCGTCTATGCGTTGATTACAGAGGGTTGAATCAATCAACCATAAAAAATAAATACCCCATTCCAAGAATAGATGAATTTCTCGACTATCTTCAAGGAGCGAAGATATTCTCTAAGATAGATCTCAGATTTGGATACTATTAGATAAGGATCAAGGAAGAAGATATCCCGAAGATTGCATTTAGCACAAGGTATGGACACTTTGAATTCCTAGTGATGTCATTCGGGCTAACCAATGCTCCTGCTACCTTCACCAGGTTAATGCAGGATATCTTTAGGCCCTATCTTGATGACTTCATACTCGTCTTCTTTGATGATACCTTAGTCTACTCTAAACAAGAAAAAGATCATGAACCCTAGCTTTGCATTGTTCTTGAAACAATGAGAGTACACAAGCTTTATGCCAAGAAGAAGAAGTGTGCATTTTTCAAACAACAGATTGAATATCTGGGATTCATTGCATCAGCGAAAGGAGTTTCAGTAGATCCAGCTAAGGTTAGAGACATTTTGGAATGTCCAACATCAACTTCTATCAAAGAAATACGTAGTTTTCTTGGGTTGACAAGATGGTACAGGATTTTCATCAAAGATTATGCTTTGATTGACTGATCTACTAAAGAAGCAAGTAGCAATTGTATGGTCACCTGCCGAACAAACCAGCTTTGACCACCTAAACAAAGCTTAGTATCAGCACCTATCTTGAAACTTCTCGATCTTAGTAAGGAGTTTGAATTGGTAACCGATGCTAGCGCACTTGCTTTAGGATGTGTACTTATGCAAGAAGGTCATCCCGTAGCATATTCTTCAAGGAAATTGAAGAGCCATGAAAGGAATTATGCTACCCACGATCTGGACCTGTTGGCTGTCATCCATGATCTCAAACTTTGGAGACATTACTTGCTAGGTAATAAATTTTCCTTAGTGGCAGACCACAAGAGTCTTAAATGGATCTTCACCCAGAATGAGCTCAATATGAGGCAACGTCAATGAATCGAAGTGCATGAAGAATATGATTTTGAAATCAAATATAGACCTGGAAAAGAGAATGTGGTTGTCGATGCACTTAGTCACAAGGCATTTCTAAATTCTCTTATTCTGCAAGATCCATCAACAGCAAGATCTCTAGCCACAAAGATATCAATGCTAAACAATCCAATTCTTGAGCTAGCTAAAGAAGAGGCATCTCATGACCCAGTCTATCATAAAATGCTAAGCGAGATCCCCATCAAGGATCAAGACTTGAAGCTAAAGACAAAGTATCAAGAATTCTCTGTCAGTAGTGGACTTGTCTACTTTAGGACAAGATTATGTATCCCTGCAAGCCAAACTCTCAAGCAGAAGATACTTTGGGAAGCCCATGACTCCCCTTTCTCAGGACATCTTGGCTATGCCAAGACCCTTAATGCGGTCAAAAAGAGCTATTATTGGGATAGGCTCAAGGGTGACGTTCTCGAATATGTCACGGAATGTTTGTCTTATCAACGCATTAAGGCGGAACGTGTCAAAATGCTTGGGAAATCACAACCACTTGACATCCCACAAATGAAATGGGAATTCATTAGTATGGACTTCATTGTTGGCCTAACCCAAGTCCAGGGAGGATACAACTCTATTATGGTTATAGTAGATATGCTCACCAAGGTCGCACATCTCATCCCTATCAAGACAAGCTATAAAGCTTCAGACATCGCAAGATTATTCATCAAGGAAATATTCAAACTGCATGGGTTACTTAGAAGAATCATTAGTGATCATGAATCTCTATTCACATCACACTTTTGGAGGGCTATCTTTGAGACTATTGGAACTCAAATCTGTTTCAGTACAGCTTACCATCCCCAAACTGATGGTCAAACAGAAGGAGTCAATCAAGTCATTGAAGATATGCTTAGGGCATACTATTGTCGCGAACCCAAAAAGTGGATTTAATACTTACCACTAGTTGAGTTTGCCTACAATGCTTCTTACCAACAGAGTATTCAGATGATCCCTTTCCAAGCATTGTATGGGCACGATTTTTGTATCCCTTTGAGCTTCTCAGATCTAACTTTGAGGGTAGAAGCTTCAAGGCAGATACTGGAAGACATCTGCCTCTGAGGGTAGAAGCTTCAAGGCAGATGCTGGAAGACATGGATGATCAAATCAAGTCAATAAGACAAGACATCCAAGCTGCCAAGGATAGACAGAAGGCTTACACTGACTTGAAACGGCAAGACAGATCCTTCGTTGAAGGTGATATGGTCTTCATCTGTGTACGCTCTAAAAAGAGTTCACTGTCCTTGGAAGGATACAAGAAGCTAAGTCTAAGGTATTGTGGACCTTATAAGATCACTAAGTGCCTAGGGCCTAATGCTTATAGACTATAGCTGCCCACAACCCTAAAGATTGATAATATATTCCATGTTAGCCTATTGAAAAAGTATCTACCTGATCTGAATCATGTACTTGATGATCAGCAAATTGTAATGCGTAGCTAATGAGTCCTTGAGCTACGACCTGATAGAGTCCTAGATGTCAGGGAAAGGCATTTGAGGTCAAGGACCTTAAGAGAATACCTCATCCAGTGGAAAGATTATTCCGAAGAGGATGCCACCTAGGCGGATGAAGATACTCTTAATCAACAATACCCCCAGGTCCTCTCGAGATGAGGACATCTCGATTCCTCTAAGGGGGAGAGGATGTAATATCCCCCCAATTTCCCCTCCCCCATAGGAACTCCCCTCTAATTAAAAATAAATAAAATTATTAACCTTAGTTCAAAGTTTTTTATCCCCCTCTCTCTCCCCGCCGACAACATGTCGGGGAGAGAGAGAGAGGGAGTGAAGTGGATGTTAAGGGGGCATGCAGCCCCTAGGTGGGAGGGGTGGCGGCCATGCCACCCACCTCCTCCCCCTCCTATAAAGGGGACCTTCGTCCCCCCTCCCCTCATGAAGGTACACACAGCGTCCCTCCCTGCTTCATCACCTTCTCCCTTCGTTGCAGCAGCAAGGACCCCCTCCAACTCCCGGCGGCAGCAGTGCCCCCCCCTTTGGGGCTTCTGACAGAAACTTCCCCCCTCTGTGCGGCAGCAGCAGTGCTCCCTCTCCCCCCCATGAATAGAAAGAGAGAAGGAGAGGGAGAGAGAGAGAGAATAGAGAAGGAAAAGAGGAAGAAGAGAGGGAGAGAAGAAGAGAAGGAGAGGGAGAGAGAGAGAGAAGAGAGAAGAAGAAGAAGAAGAAGAAGAAGAAGAAGAAGAAGAAGCAGAAGAAGAGGTAAAAGGAGAGAAGAGAGAAGGAGAAGAGGAAGAAGAGAAGGAGAGGGAGAGGGAGAGAGAGAGAGAAGAGAGAAGAAGAGGAGAGAGAGAGAGAGAGAGAGAGAGAGAGAGAGAGAGAGAGAGAGAGAGAGAGAGAGAGAGAGAGAAGAGAGAAGAAGAAGAAGAAGAGGAAGAGGTACAAGGAGAGAAGAGAGAAGAAGAAGAAGAAGAAGAACAGGTAGAAGGAGAGAAGATAGAAGAAGAAGAACAAGGAGAAGAAGAAGAAGAGGTAGAAGGAGAGAAGATAGAAGAAGAAGAACAAGGAGAAGAAGAAGAAGAGGTAGAAGGAGAGAAGAGATAAGGAGAAGAGGAAGAAGAGAAGGAGAGGGAGAGAGAGAGAGAAGAGACAAGAAGAAGAAGAAGAAGAAGAAGAGGAAGAGGTAGAAGAAGAGAAGAGAGAAAAAGAAGAAGAGGTAGAAGGAGAGAAGAAGAAGAAGAAGAGGTAGAAGGAGAGAAGATAAAAGGAGAAGGAGAGAAGACAGAAGGAGAAGAAGAAGAAGAGGAAGAGGAGAGGGAGAGAAGAAGAGAAGGAGAGAGAGAAGAGAGAGGGAGAAGAAGAAGAGAAGAAGGAGAAGAAGAGAAAAAGAAGTAGAAGAGGAAGAGGAGAAGAGAGAAGAAGAGAAGGAGAAAGAAGAGAGAGAAGAAGAGAAAAAGAAGAAGAAGAGAGAGAGAGAGAGAGAGAGAGAGAGAAAGAGAGGGAGTGAGAGTTGGTGAGCAGAGAAGTTATCGAGGGCCGTGCCGAGGAGCTGCGTTTGTGAAGCCATCTTTTTCAAGCCACCCCCTCGGCGAAGGACCTCTTCTCACGACCTTTCCTTCTCGAGCCTGATGTCTTGAAGGGCCGTTAAGGACCGAACTATCCAAACTCTGTGTGGCAAATGGCTCCCAAAAAGAAAGTCGTGGGAAGCGTAAGTGCCAAAGCTACCATTGGTATCGGTAATGTGGGAGAGGTGAGTGGAGCGACCAACACAATGAATGCCCCTACGATCACAAATCAAACCCATGTTCTTTTGAGTATCCTAGGTTTTATAATCAATGTTGATTAAGCATATTCTGTATTATTTCTAGAAGAAGAAATAAAGGGGATAGCTACATGCATGGAACACGAACAAGCCTTAGGACTTTCTTGTTTACTCTAAGCGCTAGGTTGCATGCATGAAATGGTAGAGTATGGAGTTCACCTAAGTGTATATGCATGAAATGATAGCTTTTACACACATAGAATAATAAGGTTTTCGCATTATTTCACATAAAATAATATCTTTTAAACTAGCTCAGTGCATGAATAGTCATTTAGAATTCATGCTTCGCAATCATGATTAAAAGAAACACATGAAATGTTAGTTTCTGTTCTTAAGATGCATTTGCACCGATGGATATGAAACCTAGACTTTCATATACGCAAGTCACATGTGATCCGATGCATTAGGAAATAGTATTCGTTGCCAGGTATGAAGAGAGTTAAAGGTCATTTAGGATGTACAAATATACTAAACGCACCATGTGCATGATGGGTAAGGATGATTGGAAAACTCTGCATAGTACCACACTAAGAGAGATGGAAGGGACACATGCATCTAGACTGTATCCTGAAGGCCTAGATAAAGAATCTTGCATTGCCAAGTGTGTTAATTGAACTTGATTAGAACTGAAAGAATACAAGACCCTTGGTTGGGTTGCGAATAAGGCATGTCTGTTGCCTTGGTTGACCAGTTAATGCTTTGGGTTAGGGTTAAGATACCTTAAGGTAAAACCCAAGGGAAAAAGCAAGTCAAAATAAGTTAACTTACCAAGAACATTTTCTTGCATGATCTTGTTTGAGACTATTGGCATCTCACCAAGTCGTGAACGATCCAGGATCGGATGTTGGGAGCATCCGAAAAAAAGGTCCAGGATCGGATGTTGGGAGCATCCGAAAAAAAGGTCTAGGATTGGATGCTGGGAGTATCCGAGAAAAAGGAATCACACTTTAGCAGTTGGTCATACAAACGGCCTCTGAAATGTTTGTGATTGTACACTTAGGTACATTATTTGATCTCCTTCGCTCATGGAACTAATTCAAGGAAAAACACTTAATGCTTCAGGTTAAAAGCCTAGAGGGAGAGGCAGGAATAGTTACCTCCGACTATCTGCCTGGCCCTATCCAAGGGGGTTGTTAGCCGCGCCGGGTATATGGACCTAACCCGCCGCGAGAGGTCTCTACATGGATGCTGCTTGGAGTGGGAGGACGCTTGGGTGCCAGCGGAGGCTCTTGCTGTAAATCCCTTGCCTTCGGATCCCGCACAAGAGGCCGACGTGACTCGAGATGGGATCTTGAGGCTTGTGTACTAGTCTACGGGCGAAACTTGGAGCAGCAATCTTGTAGATTGCTGGAATAGCCTTCGGGCATGATATTGGATGTACTCCGGAATTATGATAAATAAAGAATATATACTTGAGAAAAGGAATTTGCTTGACATTGTTTTTGTGACAGTGCCTAAGTTAAATGAAGGAACCTGTGATTAATTTGATTAATTAAGGAAGCTGCTTTTGCATGTCAAACGTAATGTGGTAGCTAATTAGATAACTAAAGCAAAATGAGGAAAGTACGGTGGACGTGACTTAGGTCCATCCTACGGAAGGGTGGTCCTGGTTAGCTGGGGACTTTTCTCAAAAGATGAGATAACGAGACTATGAAGACCTAGATCAGTAGGGCTAGAATCCCGATTTATGCTGTTTTAGGGGAAAGGAATGGGACTACGCCTTATGGCAGAGAGGTTGAGCTTCGCATCCCTCTCGTTTCCCATTCTCCATGAACCAAGTGTAGCATGAATCCGCTTCGACTTTGTTGTTCCTACGCAAAGTGGTTCATCTGGAGCTCGACACTAGCTACTTCCTAGAGACCTTGATGATAGGAAAGGAACCTTGACTTCAGGTCGATCCTAAGTGGGAATGGCCGGACACTTCTGCTCGGGGCAGACTCGGGAAGTCCTAGATCACAAACCCTGTGACATTCCTTGTGAGTGCCAGACGGCGCTTTTTAGCCTCTCTTCCCGATGGGCTACTAAGACGTGCCCCTTAAGCGGACGAGCGGTCACGTTACATATCTATTGAAATTTGGATGTTTATTTGGGCATTTTTCTTATGGAGTATTTGACTCTGCAGAGAAATGACACTCTCTTTAAAGGATGTTTCTTTGTTCATTTGACCTCCACTAAAGTAGATTTCATGCAATAGATTGATATTGAAAGGGACACTATAATCAAGCGCATAAAGAGGAAATACCATTTGGAGAGGTTGCGTGTTGGAGCTCAAGCCATTTTTACACCATAGCTTAAGAATATGAGCTCTGGGACATTATCATGGTGATCAAGGATGGTGCATAAAATTACTGATCCTTGCTCCCTTCTTGCCTTTGCATCTACTCGTATTGCCTTTGTACTGCTCAGCCTCATCTAGTCTACATAAGTGATAAGCCGCTATTAGATCTATATGCTATCTTTCCTCTTGATTACAACACTGTTAAGCTCACATTTTCCAGCTTGTTGGTTCCTTAGTCACAAAATATTTCATTAATGATTTCTTGCAAGCTACTTCTCAAACCCAACTATTGGTCGTGTGACATCATGTAACTTTCTTAGTTGTTAATATATTTACCTTCACACATTTCTAAGAGAGAGACAAACAAACAAACAAACAACATTGGCGCTCTACCTTAGTGTCCAATGTCATGAGCTTATTGTGGAGGGCATTGGATACCTAAATAGGGGTGAGGGCCAACAGCCCCCTCCTTCTTCCAACCTCCCTTGCAAAACTCACGATGTTGCCATAATTCACAATGTGGAAATCATAGTGGGAATTTGTCTTAAACGTCTGGTGCTTGCATTCCTTGCAATCATTCCCCGTTTAGGGAGAGAAGGAAACTCGGGTGCTATTCTGGTGAGGGTTTTCCGACGGGATCAACGGTTTGACAAGAGGTTTCTGGCCAGTACCGGTTTCTTGTTTATGAAGCACGCCGCACGGGGGGTTTTCTGAAAACCCACATGTAATTTTTTGAAATTAGAAGAACCTTTGAAAAGGTGATGGAGCAACGGTCGAATTTTCCGGACGACGGCTGCCATTTGCAGCTCTGGTGGAGGCGCCGGTACCAGAGCATGCACAAACCCAAGGCTTTTTGAATGCTGAGGAGCTGGGAAAACAATGCCTGCGCAGGATCATATGCTTCGCAGAGGAGCGACGGGGGTGGAGGCACGGTGAAGAAGAAGCTCCAGCCAGGTCTCTTGCCCGACCTCATTCTCACTCACTCGCACAAACCCAAGGCTTTTGAATGCTGAGGAGCTGGGAAAACAATGCCTGCGCAGGATCATATGCTTCGCAGAGGAGCGACGGGGGCGGAGGCACGGTGAAGAAGAAGCTCCAGCCAGATGAGATACCAGGGTCTCTTGCCGACCTCATTCTCACTCACTCACTCACTCACTTTTGTGAGTTGCTTGAAAGCTTGCGCTAGTATAGGAGCCATAGAGAGAGGACAACAAAATACATGCTTAGGAGCTGGGAAAACAATGCCTGAGCAGGATCATATGCTTCGCAGAGGAGCGACGGGGGTGGAGGCACGGTGAAGAAGAAGCTCCAGCCAGATGAGATACCAGGGTCTCTTGCCGACCTCACTCTCACTCACTCACTCACTTTTGTGAGTTGCTTGAAAGCTTGCGCTAGTATAGGAGCCATAGAGAGAGGACAACAAAATACATGCTATTATTATTGATCAGTGAGGTTCCCTGAAAAACGATGTCATACTAGGCAATGATGTAATGATAGAAAATGCTCACCAAGCCAGATCAAATCACATTACTTAACGTACTCTTCCATGCAGCCATGCACGTCCACCGGAAAAGGGCCAGCTGTGCATTGATAGTATTATCCAAACGTACGAAATTATTCCATCATTTGAGCACTACATTTGCATGATTGATCTCCTTGGTCGTTCAGGCCTATTATGCATCTTTTATAACCTAGTTGGTTGCCTCTCAAGAATGAGCAATTTGAATCCTGCATGAGTGGGATTTTGAACTTCTCGAATCAAAGGACCTTGATGCTTGCAACTATGTTTCACATCTATGTATGTTGGCATGCAGGAAGACACAATCAAAGTCATGAGACTATGACAGCACAAATCCAAACTTGGGCAATCATGCTATGATTGTATTGCTCTCTCCTTCCACTCAAATTGGAAGCAAATATCATGTAAAGGAATCTCAATTAATACTCGTATCTTGTCTGCAAGGTATTGTCGTGCAAAATATGATGTTTAGTTTCTAAACAATGACAAGTTTAGCCTCTTCATCCTTAATTAGATCATTTGCAATGAGCAAGAGTTGAATATTTTTCCCTTCACTAGCCAAATTGACATCCTTAACTTTGGTAGGTCCTTCATAGGTCCATTAGCCTATCCTTTGTATTTTGCTCCTAGCAATACAATGACATGATCTCATTTTTAAAACTTGTGAAGTGTTTTGAGAGACCTTGAAGTTTCTTATACCTTTATTTATTTGAATCCGTTCTTGTCCATCTCTTCTCAACTTTTAGTTTTCTACACCTAAACGAGATTGGTAGGTCTCCCTTAGCACATCTAAGTTTAGAAGATTGGGGAATCTCTAGATTGCTATCAGAGCTAATCTCATATTCAAAACTAAATTACATTCTTTAGTACATGCAGGTGTTTCACTTGGAGGTCATAGTTTGGATTTGATTTTAATCTCATATACAATGACACGGTTAAGTTGCTCGAGGTTTGCCTATTCATTGTCAACTATGATGACATGCTCAAGCCAAGTTTGATTGTAGTCCCTTTTAACTACTATACCAATGAAAAAGGACTATGTTTTTGTGGTTTTGAATCTATTATGACTTGTTTATCATGCACCTATTGGTGTCATTGTCTATTTTTTGTGTCCTCTACACTTGAGGGATCTTCCTTAATTTCATCATTGTTGAACTTGTCCTTTGATGTTTCTTCATCAGGTAACTCATCATTGGTTAGATCTCCACCTCTCTCTAGTACATGAGGCTTAGATCATGCACCTTCATCTAATTTTATTTGTTGGCCTCCAAAAGTTATTCTATGGGCTTCAAAGTTTACTGTTGGTTTCTCTTCAAGGCTCATTTAAGTGAATCAAAGATTTTTCTTAGCTCTAGCATATTGGTTTGAATATTTGGAATTCCATGTTTAATATTGGTCCTTTTTTAGCACTACCTACCATCTTGCAAAGGGGTATTGAGGGTAGGGCTTCACTTGACACTTCACTTGCAGCTCCTATCTTTCCATGCTTGCTATCTTGTTTGATTGCACTCTTGTAAACCTCCTCATCACCTAAGAAAGGAAAGTTGATGATTGCACAAATATGCAACCAATTGTGCTCATTCTCTTGACATGAGATGTGTTTGGTGAGAGCCCCAAAGTTAGGCATGCTTCACGAGTGTCCTTTGAGCATCGTGGATATGGCTTCTAGATCAACCTAGAGGTCTTGTAGGTGTCCATTTCAATGTAGCTTGCTTCTATTTGATTTTCAAAGAAAATTAACACATTATGCCAATCATCAATGACTCAAACAATCCTCATCTAGGGTTTGCTTAGCAAGATTTCATAATTCACTCCCTTTGAGACACTAAAGTTTACAGAAAATTTGACACCTACAATGCATGTTTGTAGCTATCATTTTCTTTATCAATAATCTATCCATTAGGAAAAGAATAAACTCAAAAATGGGCCTTTTAGCCTCCCGTCTCTCCTTAAAACAAGAAAAAGAGGAGAGATGAATAGTAAAATAATCCTCTTCTCTCTCCACTTTTGCAATTTGGTTTTACCTTTTTGATAATATCCACCAAGGATTTGCTTAGATTTCTTCTCTCTCATCATTCAAGAACCCTTTTTCAATCAAATTTTATATTGAAAATGAGTTAGTTATGGAAGTGTGATGCTTGGTTTTCAATGCAAAATAATCAATAGATACGAATTAATTGATATTTTGATCAAAAATGAGAAAAGTAAAAATTTGAAAGTTTATTTTAAGATAATTTGAAAATGTTTTATATTATAGCTTTTGATTAAAAAACAAACATGTCGGTCAATTTTCTCATTTTTTGGAGATGTTTTTGGAGGTAAAATTAGATTTTCCAAAATACAAAAACTCTTGGATATGCCTACTCTCCGAGCCATTTTTCCCATTTCTTTACTCTCTCATGGCTCTAGTGTGATCTCTTCTATGTGATTATGCAACCTTCATTAACATAGAGAACTACTTACACCTCTCTTGCTCACAATCACTCATCCATAATCTACGTTTATCGACTATCTATCCTCCCTCACTGTACTAAACTACCTCATTCCCCTTGATACCTTTATGTGCCTCTTTGTGTATCTCTACTCCATCTCCTAAAATAACCAAGTCTAGCTCTCTATTTTGATTAAGATCTCTATGCATCCCCTCCAATATATATCCATATAGACACCAAACCAACTATTTTCATTAACGTCTTTATGTGTCTATCATAGTGTCTCTACGCATGCCTCTCTAGTTTATCACTGTAAACTCAATCGCCCTATTCCTTTAAATTCTCTAAATACTAAATCTCATATTCTCATTAGCATCTCTATGCAATCAATTCATATGCTTGTAACTAGAGAGGAGGTAATAAGTAAAATGCCTACTAGAAAGGAGTTGCATATTGCAATAGAGTTGAATGTGTCCCATTTTTTAAAAGGACCCAACGTACCAATCACAACCCTCAAGTTCTATAGAGTTATAGGCAAATGGGATTGAAGCATGTGGACTTGTGGGTTGATCAAGGAACAAACCCAATTCATCCCCTAACCTAATGATTAGGTATTCAAAGTGTTTACAACCTACTAAGTAACCATGAAAATTTATCATGATGTGATCATTGTACATCGGCTTCATATGCAATAGCTCATACAACAAGTAGTACAATTGAATGAGACTACAATTCACAAAATAATCAAATTGTCACAACGTAGGACATTATCCATGACATTGGTATCTCATATAAGAAGGCAAAGGCATAATTGGATGACCTTAGAAAGATCATTAGCAAGCTAACACAAGAGCACAAACAAAAGAAGAAGCCAATCAATGAGTTAATTGTAGTAACTTTATTATTCAATTAGTTGCAATTGAGGTTCCTAAGGAAACATTTGAGATGCTACAGCTATTCTTTATGCACACAGGCATTCCAAACATTAGCCATCATTAAGAACATGGTGAGATGCTCTCAGTTGAAGGGTATGGTTAATACTTGGTGAATTGGCATCTTGCAAGCGACTTAAAAACTTTGAAATGCATGTGTGGAATCTCGAATCGTGCAAATGCAAAGCATCCATGCCTATATTGCTTGATAGAGAGGATGGAAGGAAAGGACAGTAAGAAGAACTAGCGAAGGGTGACAAGTATTGCATTAGTGCACGATTAAAAAGATTTCACTTGGAAGCCTATCTTCAATATTTCATTGGATTCCAAAGGAAGGCTAGAAAGTTTCTATTAGCACCCATTAGTGAGGAAGGAAGTGGCATAGTTCATAGGCCACAACATTACGATAGGTGAAAAAAGTTGTATATTATGGTTCCTATTGAAGCAATGGAGGTAAAACAAGGTTGGACAAACATAAGGTTCAGACTAGTCTCAATAAATTGGCTCCCTTGCTTTGAAAGATGGTGTTTGATAATGGAGATAAGCAAGAGTTTATTGATATTGTGCATAGGTTCTACGAGAACATGGTGGAAATATGGGGCAAAAGTTCTATCACACATTCCATGGTGTGTACGAAGTCAATATTTTAAAAGCATATGAATTGTATAAATCATTGAGCATATTTTTACCTCATGTGTGATAAGTGCCTTTGTAGCATATCATTAATGCCCATGAGCCATAGTTTGTAGAAAAGGGAAGCAAGGAGTTTGGTCTATGCAACAATGTAAAATTTACATTGGATAGTGTGTGTTGTATACTAAAGAAAAATTGATCATGGTGGAGGGGTGAATGGTAAAAATTCAATGATCCAATTGTTATCTTGGTAGTACAGGATCATACTAGTGGATGAAGCTCAACTTTTGCAAAAGAGAGCAAATGCAAGTGTTGATGAATCAGCTATAGACATAATTGAATCACTTTGTGTCACTAAAAGAGGATTATGATGTCTCAAGTGCCAAACAACAATGCCAACTAGATAGAAACAAGGCTTCAAGAAGGCAATAAATGGGTTCAAAAAGAGCTATGATAGTAAGAAGAAGAATATGTTCAATGTGAATGCAATTCATTATTTAAGAGAGAAAGAGAGAATGCATCTATGTGAATGAGACTTAAAGTTTAAGCACTATATAAGAGGGTTTCACTTTATATCTTATTCTTGTTATGTAGGAAATATGGCTAGGTCTAAAGTAGCTACGAAGAAGCTTCCCCTTAGAGCCCCATATCATATTCAACTTCATGGAGTATTTACTAGCTTAGATATAAACTTGGACAATGATACTTTATAGTCTACAAATGGACCACCCCCTTCTCAACCTAACCTAGCTTCCTCAACTGCCCTGAGAGGGGTCCTCCTTAGTATCCCCATGAGAAACACAAGTGGAAGCTAGGTACAGTAGCCCTGAGAGAAATTAGGAAGTATCACTTCTCTTTTGATCTTGTCATTATTTTGAAGGTGAATTTCTCAAGACTTGTTGGCAAGATTATGCAAGACCTTTACCACACAAAAAGTAGGAGGTGGTTTTTGGCACAAGGTCATGATAGACCTAATCTCTTCACATGAAAAGAATGTATTCATATTCTACAATGTGTTGGAGAGGCCTTTTGTAGACTTGATGAGACTGACGGTCAACATTGTGCAATACTTTTAAAACATATCATCATAACTCCCAAGAATTTTCAACTTGTAAGAAAAATTCAAGCTATGAAGGATGTGCTTGTTCCAATGGAATGAATATAGTTTGTAATGGTATCTTTTTCAGACAAGTATTCTCCTTGTGTACTAGATACATGACTATATCACAGTGCAAAACTGTAATTGTACTCGCCTAAAAATATGAATTAAATTTTTTCTCTCGTCCTTTACTCTCAACTTCAATGTGCATCTTCGCTAGCACTATCAATTTCATTAGGAAAAACATGTGAAAAATTGCCATTTCTCATTGCAAACTTTACTCCTAATACCTCTCTATAGTCTATATGGTGCAAAGTTTCTAAGGGCTCAGAATCACAACATTCATTTCTTGATTATCAATCAATCCATAATTTTGGTACAAGATAGTTTTTTAAAATATCTAACTATAGCAAAATGTGACGAAACTTCACACATGTACTCGTTAAGTGTCCAAGAGCCCAATGCAAGAAAAGTGTAGACGCCAAGGGGCCTCTTGGCTTTTTTTTTTCCAAAATTCCAAAAAAAATATATTGGGATCTTGGCCACCTAATGAGTGCATGTGTGTGAAGTTTCATTGCATTTTAATAAAAGGTTATAGATTCACAATCACATGATGGACCATGCATATGCAGTTGCATTAACTGAGCTTTTAGATTTAAATGGGTTAAGGGTTTATTCTTCTTCTCATTTTCACATCTTCCTTTTATTACTTCCTCCATTCTTACATCCCCAACCTTTGTCTCTCCTCCATGTCCCACCCTCCTCAAGCTTGCGTGGTATGCATCAAGCAAGTCAAGCATCGTTTTTCCTTGACCAGATGCCATGGACCACCTCAAGCACAAGGTAGATCCTCCTCTAGTGTAGCAGTAGAGGTGCTCCCTCTTGACCACAAAGACCACTACAAAAAAAGAGGAGATGGAGACTATGGCCTATTTCCCTTCGAGAGATAAGGAGAATCCACTATGGTTATGAGCTTCTCATCCCCAAAAAGTTCCTTCTAGAAGGTTGTTTGAGAAATATTGCAAGATATGTGGCTCACGAATGGGGCGCGAGTGATCGATGGCCCATTCCCATGCAAATGGACTGTTATAACCATGGAGTCCTTATAAACAACTGAGAAGGATTTCTCATTGACTTGTTTGATGATAAATAGCTAATGGCCATCCATGTAAAGTGTGTCACAATCACAAATAAAGATATTTGGCTTCGACACGGCAAGGAGATTCCTCCATAAGTCTTTTCATGAGTGTTACGAAACCATCATACTTGGAATGCCAAAACATTTTGTATACTATGGAACTTTGGCATTAGAGAATTTTAGTGGTCAAAAGGAGGGCCAATAAGACGAGAGAGAAGGAGTAGCGCATCCAATAGGATGGAGGCCAACGTTACGTTGGATTTTCTCAAAAATTACTCACAAAATAGTGAAAAATACCCAAAAACCTTTTTTGTTTAAGGATAATACCCTCTAAATGTCACTATCTATGGACAAGAAGAAGATTTGGAAATATTTTGGAGGGAGGTTTGTGGAGGCTTTGGAAGGGAGGTTTTTCAAAAACTCCCCGCCTTCTCCTAGCTAATGAGACCTTCTTGTCCTTCTAGAGCTCCCTGCACTCTTTCTTTGTTGTCAATCTCTAATGGCTTCCCACCCTCATCATCTAAGTTCTTGATGTTCTGCAGTGGTTGCAAATAATGCTACTCCCTTGCCTCGCAAACCTTTAACTTCTGTCTTGTCTATCTTGGTTCCCATTACCCTTGATGGGAATACATGGACAGAAGTTCTCATCTCTAAGGGATCTTGGGTACTCATGTAGTCACGATGAGGAAAGCGCAAGCATAAGGGAAGTGTCTAAAATGGGCATGGAAGGGACATGTGGTGGACTTTAAAATTCCATAGGGAAAAACAACTATGAAGGAGGTGCTTGTGCAGCACATCTACATGCACTATCAGATTGTAATGGCACCTGGATATGAGACAAGGCTTCCACCTCACATGCCAAAATGTAGGTTTGGCTTACCCTCTTGGTTTTTATGTATCATTATTGTCATTGCTTCAAACATTTATTGTATTCATGTGAGAATATGTGTGTCACTGTTTTGTGACATTTATCCTTCATCGTGTGTCACTGCTTTGTGACATTTATCCTTCTGTCTATGAGAAGCGGCAGTCCATTGAGTGCATTGTAGGAGTCATCTATGTGCTTCATGGATATGTTAGATAGTTACAATATGAGGGAAGGACTAGGGGGAGCCTTGTAGATGAAGGCCTCTTCTTTTATGATCATTTTTACCAACTTCAAGACCGGTCTCACACAAAAGGTTACCTCCAAGCACTCCCTTTAGATGTAGACAAGAATAGATTGGCATGGCTAGTGCTTGATTGCTTTGGAGTGGAGTTTACATGAAGCAAGATATATAGAGATGTGCAAAAATCATTACAGGCTAACATTCCAAAGAAATTAGTGAAGATCATGCTATCTTTGCCTGCCAACATTTTTGTGGAACTGTTTCGGGAGTTTGATGTTAACATTACCAAGACAATGCTAGTTTGCATGCGAATGGACAACGAATTATTGGCAAAGATACTGCAGAGTTCATGAAATAGGTGGGACATGTACACTGTCACAACCTAGACTTTTATACTATCGTTCTGGTATTGTCATGAGCACTATATCAATGGATTGCTTATGCCAATGGACTAGGAGGCTGCAAGCTTGCAAGCAAACCAGGTTATAGACATTGGGGTGGTAGATGAGGCCTCATCTCTATTTATCATTATAAGCATAAGAGAGGAATGTGCTTTGGCCAAGCTTCACAACAAAGACATCAACAATGAGGCACCCAATATGCTACCAAAAAACTTCTGCTTCGTACACAATAGAAAGTGTGTATGGAAAAGAAGGGAATCATAGATGATGTGCAAGGGCCTTCAAGTCAGAGTTTAGACCAAAGGTTAGTACTACCAACCTCAGCCGCTCTTGTAACATGCAACCTTGTAACTTGAGCTTCTCTTGCAAGATGTACCTTGTAACACACAACCCTTCTGTTAAGGGATCTTTTGTAACACACCTTTTGTTATAGAATGGATCTTTTGTAACACACAAAGCCTTTGATAATTTATTGATCATTCCTGTCCATTTCGTCTCTACAATTAGTTGCATTATTGTTTTGGTGTATTTTCGAGTGCAGAGATGGTGTAATTGAAATGATGTAATTGACACAACAAGCTGTACCTTGTAACACACAACCCTTCTTAAGGGATGGGTCTTTTACAACACACAACCCTTTTGTTAAGAATTGTTTCTTTGTGTCATTTTTCTTTTACTGTTGGTAATGCTATTGTTTTGGTGTGTTTAACAGTGCTTGCCTTTGAGGAATACAAAGATGATGTAATTCAGACATTTCTTAAATTCATAAGATATCAAAAAAGATACAACACAATAAACTATCCAAATGTCTTTAACAATCAAAGAATAATATGTTTCAATATTATATCATTCAAGGATACATATACACTAGCAAATCTTGAAAACCAATACATATTATAGCTATGGCGTCAATCAAGAGTCAGATCCTGGACTTGATGACGGCTTCATCCTCTTTGGGGAGCGCTCTCGGTCATTCTCGTCTTCCATATCTAGCATCAACATCATTGTGGAGGGGCCTTCATCATGTTGCAGCAGTGCACCCCTGCATAGCCTTGTTTTCTTTTCCCTAATGAATTTCTCTTGCCATATGGATGCAGATCCTCAACTTGTGCCATCCTCGCTGCAATAGCTTGACCTGCATATATGACAAATAATATGGCATTTGAAGTGCCTGACATCCATATCCTATACCAAAAACTTGCAAAGCAAATTACTTTGCTACCAATATCACCTTCCCGGCATTGGTTGGCACAGGATGGCCACCCAAATACCTCAAAACTACCTTTAGTGCAAAAAGAGGTAGCAGTGCATTGTCTGGAGAGAAATCCTTGTGAAATATTATGATCTGTCAAGAAACAAGAAAAGAAAATATGTTTGTAAGGAAACATTGCCAAATAATATGTATATAGATATTTGTCTCTCAGTTGTGTATATGTACATCTGTGCATACAACTTGTTACCTTTTTTATTGAAATGTCCCACATAGTGGGACAACCCGGAATCCTTTCTAGTCTCTTTTGAATTGGAGGAAGATGAGGATGCACTGCCTACCGACCTATTTCCTCTGGCTCCTTTAATGAACTCATCTTTGCAAACAAGAAGCTGAAAATCAAACATATTAAAATTGAAAAATGCCATAGCAATAGCAACCACTTAACACTAAAGGAACATGCACTACCAGATGATTCTCATCGTTTTCTAGCATTCTTCTTGACCATAGTGGGATTTCCCCCCTAATGTTTGGCATTGCTTCTCTCTCTTGGATCCTGCCCATATGCAACACTCCTAAACGCTCTTCACCTTGAGCAGTATCTATCTCGGGGGAAAACTGTCTCTCTTGTGACTTAGCCTCCTCAAAAAACTGTGTGAGCAGTTGTTTTTCTATCTTGTGATCCCCCTCCTTGACTTCTGAGTCGGCCAAGAAATATTTATCTTCATCATCCACAACAAAACCAACATCAACATTGCTGAATTCAACTAATGCCGCAAGACAGTAGTCCTCACGCATGTTTAGTTGCTGCATAATGTCCACTAAAAGAATAAACTCTTCATTTTTCGGGCCCATCTTGAAGCTCAGTAGGCATGATAAAGGATGGCGTTGAGGCTCATCCTCCATCTCTTTACCCTTCCTTGGGGCATCCATATCGAATCCTAGCACCACAGGGTCGCTACCTACCAAGGCTTGCTCTTCCTCTAAGTCGATGGGTATCTCTTCACATCCTAATCCTCATCCTTTGTCAGTTGAGCGCCCTCGGAGGTGGACAGACCCTATACTTCTACGTCATCTCGAAGTTGAAGGTGCAAAAAACACAAAAACCCGTACTTATACTGAACAAGTCGACATTTCTTCAAATGCAAGGGACAACTGTCCAGGTCCGCTATGCCACATGAGGGGATCTTCTCCAAATCCCTTCTACACTTTCTTGCACTTGCTCTATTTGATGATGAACAAAGCCCTGGATGGAAATAAGTCACTCTATCCAGCACAACAACACTCGCCACCACTGCAGTGAAACTTTTGAACTCACGTTCATAGTCCTCAATGGCATCAAATGCTAGCACATGCTCTAATGGAAAATCTATCGTAAACATACAAGAGAGCTTGTGTGCTCTAAGCACAACACTTGCTCTGTAAAAATTTTCAAAAAGCTTGTCCTCTAGAAGCTCTTAGGCAATCTCATCATTTGCACAAGAAGAACGATGTTGAACAACAAACTTCGGGCCATCGCTTGATCACAACTCCTAAAAAAGGGGCTCAAGAAAATAGGAACCAAATATTAGTAGAATAATCAATAAAATAAGAAGCAAAGAAAAAAATCAAGAAAATAGAAAAAAAGGAACTTCCGATCAATTGGCTAGAATGGAGCGAGTGAGGCCCAAGGACCTTCCTAAGGGGGCCTCTATCACACTGTTGTGACCCATGCTGATCATGCTGGGCGTGTTGAAGGCCAATGGGCCAAAAGGCCAAAATGATGCTAGTGAGGCCCAAGGACTAACTAGCGCAAGGCCTAAGGACTACCAATTGGTCCCCTTATTTCATGGGAGAGTTCTCCTAGCCCAACGGTGTAAATGTTTTGACCTAAAGGCGAAGATCCCACAAATGACCTAAAGATAGATAGAGGAAAGAAAGGAGAAGACGAGAGGTGCAAGAGAGATTGCTTTTGGTATGACAGGATAATATAAGAGGAGGCAAGAGGGGCCATCGTCATACACCGTTGTGACTAGTAAGGAAAGATTAAGCATACCTTGTATGAGATGGAAAGGAAAGCAGGTAGAAGACACCAAGTGCAAGAGGAAAGAAATAGGGAGAAGATGCAAGGTTCGTCAAAGCCAACTGTAGGAAGAAGATGCGAGGTTTGTCAGAGCCAACCTAGTGCTCACAAAAATTTTTGTTCCAATCCAATGGAAAAAAGGAGTAGGCTTAACCCTAACGGTTTGGAAGGGAAGTTGTTGGTTTTATAACTAAAATGCTAAAAAATAGCCAGTTTTTGTCAAGACAAGCTTCAATTTCAACCGATTTTTTAAGAATCTTGTTTGGAAAAAATACATAGAAGGACGATTTTATGTGAGCACTGATGACAGAGGAACATGACTCACGAGACTGATTTGTTGGAAAGTGTGTCCGTATTGTTCACATTTAACACCACTTGAAGTGACCTGCATCAAGTTTGTTATGGGCCACGGCCCTGGTGAAAGCTTATTCCTTTTTTTGAGAGAGAGAAACACAATTTGGTTAAAAGGAAAAAAAGAAATTAAAAAGTGCCACGAGTAAGATCCATGGCGAGACTCTTAGTAGCAACACATACTAACCATGCATGCTGGCTCAAAACAAAGCATATAATAGGAATCAGACCCAATATGGAATGTACATAATAGGCTTAGAACCAAGCACATAATAGGACGAGTTTGTAGACAGAACACAAGAAATGGACACCAAATTTGCTAATAAGCTTGAAGTTGAGGATGTGGTCATGATTAACAAACTTACCCTTTCTCCTTTTAAAGAGAATCAAGGAACCGTAATGTCACAGAGGTTCAACCTAGCACTGACAGAGTCTATCCCAAGATTTCTACAGAAGACATTATTTTTTTTCGTTGAAGGCGGTAGCTCATTCCTTTTTTTTTCCGTTGGAGGTACAAGAAATTTAGAAAGATTGGTTTTGGGCTTGTCATTTGATGAGTGGTTTTGGATTTTTTTATTTTTATTTTTTTAAAACAATGTTCGTGTTGCCTACTTGGTCCCCTATCGCTTCGTCCCTGCATTTTCGAGTTGCTCTCTGTCAGAACACAAAGCTTCTCATTTACCAAGGTATGTTAAGCCTCTCATCTTCCAAGCCTGGTTTTCTTCTTTGCAGTAGGGTTCCATTACTCTCTGTCTAGCTTTCCCTCTTCTTGGTCCATCACAGTGCGAGAGAGGCCCCTCAATCCGTCAACCTCGTACCCCTTGCCCCATGATGCCCTCCCTTCTTGGGCCATCACGATGCGAGAGAGGCTCCTCAATCCATCGACTGTGCTCCCCTTGCCCTGTGATGACCTCCCTTCTTGGGCATCACGATGTGAGAGAGGCCCCTCAATCTGTCGACCGCGCCCCCTCACCTCGTGATGACCCCCCCTCCTGGGCCATTACGGTGTGAGAGAGGCCCCTCAATCCGTCGACCATGTCCCCCTCGCCCCATGATGACCTCCCTTCCTGGGCCATCATGGTGGGAGAGAGGGCCCTAAATCCAGCGACTGAACCCCCTTGCCTCGTGATGACCTCCCCTTCTTCCTAGGCCATCATGGTCTGATGCAAGGCCTGAGGACCTTCTTGGTCTGATGCAAGGCCTAAGGACTTACTGTCATATGCTTGTAGATGCCACGGTGAAAAGGCCAACCACAACAAAGCCTCACGTCAGACCAAGGTGATGCTACATTATAGGTTCAATTTAGGAGATGAAGATACAATGCGCACAAGGGAGTTCGTGACGAGTTTAGGCGCATTTTACACCATGTGTAGCATGCAATCCTAAGGCTCCCTTTCTAGAGGGTTGTCAGAGAGATCTGTGAGCATCATAGAATAGGGATGTGGTGGACCGTCTCTGCCCTCCTTTCCCTCCAAAAGATCTGTGAAGATTTCTTGATTGAATTGATGGAGGATTCCTACATGCTTGTTGCACATGCACATAGGGTTACTGTGATGGCAAGAGACTTTGACACTAATAGGAGGCTCCGCTATATGATCAACTACTTCAGCCTCCTTCTATCTATGACCCTTGCATGCATGGCATCCTTGCAATCCCTCCTGTCCATCCAGGGCACCATAATACAAAACCATATCAAGCATCCCACCCTCTCAATACAAGGTTGTAGAGAGGGCATGCATCACATATTCTTGTTGAGGAAGTTTTGCAAGAGCAGCCCCATCCCTAGGAGTCATATCCCCAAGAGCCCCAGTCCATGGTCGCCCTAGCCCATGGCCGTGAGCCGGAGCGCCAGCAGCTAGAGTCTCAACCCCAGCCCCACAGCCACAATTGGAGCCCCAGCAGTGAGAGCCTGAGGCCTCGAAGCCCCCATGACCCAGCCATAAGAGTTAGGAGTTGGCCCCTCTGAAGAGTGTCAAGATATTAGTGACGAGTTCATCATTAGCATGCTCATGGCGGAGGTGGAGGCCGGCCTCCAAGATTATGAGAACCTCCACTTCTTCTTCCTCTATAGATTGTGGCTTTACCATTCTAGGGGCCAGAGAGGTTTTATGGATGTACATGCACAATGTGCAATGCATGCGGCATTTTGAAAGCTGTATGACTATGAACAGAGTAATTTATGCAGCAATGTTGTAAGTATTCTATTCAATTGTCTTTTGTTTAATAAGTATTTGATCAAATGATTGAGTCTTACTTGCCCAATTGTTATTACGCATAGGTTTAATTTGGTGTCTCTAGCAAAGTAACATCAAAGACAAGTTTTTGTTCTTGAACCCGTGTTCTCCATTGCATTGTGCAATGATGCACAAGCGTTCATCTAGCAACTTGATTGATTCAGGCCTATCATGCTGGATGATGCTAAAATCATCTATATGGCCTATAATCAAATGTATGTTGTGACTATTAAAGAATATCTTTAAGAGGCCTTAAGCGAGCATGCTGCCAATTTTTCCCTATTAACTTAGTGAGCATTGGAGCTTGTTGTTGTATTCGGTCAAGATAAATATAATATTTTTAGCAAATTCAGGGAGATCCAGTGGATCCCATGGTTGAGTTAGATAGTGAGTAACCTCAACACTATATTCAGTTATTTCATTCTATGCAAGTTCAACGCATTTGCTGTAACATCAAGGTGTCTTTGTAGTTGTGCAAAAACATTTGTGATGATGTACGAGCATCTAGTGTTGAAGGGGGGCTGGCAGACACGATGCAAATACAATGGGTCATGGTGCTCGTCGTCTAGTCAGACCCATTCTCTTGTGGATGGAAAACTGCTTTGAATGCCTCACTTTTATGCATGAAAATTCTTAGTATTCCTAACGTAAGTAGAGTGACTTATTCATGTTTATTTATATGTATGCAATGTTCATTGATAGGTAAGGTGCATGCGTTGCTTTATTTTCAGGCGTTCGATTGCAATGTTATAGTGACTTGGTTGTCACCCGGTATACCCTGTTCACTCAGTAGAGTATACTAGCTAGCACTGATAGTCAATGGGCCGAGGAGGTAGCGCTATGAGAAGTTAACAAGTGCAAGCAACTAGAACACCTTTTACAATAAATTGTACTATTATTATAAGGCATGCAGAGGCTATGTGGCAATTTGAAATAGACCAAGTAGAGGTGGAGGAGTTTGTACGGGCGAGAAGGGTAGCTAAGAGGGAGTGGAGACAACAGCTAGAACAGGTAGCATGGAATGACATGGAGGTTGCCTGACGGGATATTTGACCAGAGGGAGCGCCAGACACAATCCCCTCCACGGCGTCAAGGGAGTCAACAGAGGGGGAGATGGAGGGGAAAGGGGAGAGAATCAGCTCATTGATAACAAAACAATAGACACTATCTCTAGAACATCAAATGTATTATCGTTCAAAAGCATGTATTATACATTGGGGTGATCATAGTTATCAAGTTTACAGTGCATCATCAATTTGAGAGGTCTCCTCTTGTATTCTAGCCCAACGATGATTGCGATAGTGTCGACCTTGCCTCCATTTTGTGTCCTTCAAGTGCATTTGAATTTCTGAATGCTTCAATCTTCTTGTCTTTCTTTATCCTAGCAACTCATACTAATTTTGCAATGGCTGGTGATTTTAATTCCTCTTTTTTTCGTAGTATCTACAATATCCTTTTGTAAAACCATTGGAATAGCTGGCAAAGACTGTTGGGCTTTTCTACTACCACCACCAGGTTGGGTATGCCTAAAATATGCATTGCATGCCATGTAATGGAAATTTTCCATGCCTTGTGTGCTCCAAATACTTGGATCTCCATACTTTTCAATGAAATATGGCATATGATTGTACATGATGTGCAGATAAATGGTTAGTCTCTGAACAGTGTTTAGTAGACACTGACAATTTTATACTAACATGTATGAAACCAAAGACTTGTCTTACAATGTAGTGTGTGAAATTAATTCAATCCTACTTAGTGCATCCTTTTGTAGTACTTTTCACGTTTGGTAAGATTTTGTCGCATGTTGTTGATGGGTCTCGAGAGGAATCATCTTGTGTTCATGCCTCTAAGAGAAACTTTTCTTGGTATGTCTATTTCATTGTTTGACTTTTTTTGATCCTGCATGATTTGTGCCTCTCCTCCATGAAGCTTCATGTCTACCAATAACATCTCAAGAATGGCAATCCCCTTCTTTCATTCTATGTGGTTCCTGATCTTCTAAGAAAATCCAATGTATAGGTTGACAAGCTTCTCAATCACTCGACAAAGTGCATGCATTGTACATATATGTACATTTCATAGAGGTATATCAAAGATTGGTTTGAAATCTTTGTCGATCTGGTGATGATTAGGCACCTTCTTCCACCACTTTTGATCAAGTGTTTTTGCATTCTCCATACAATACAAGCAAGGAAGGGTGACAGGGTCTCTGTTTCAATTATATAAGCACTTTAGAGTCTTCAAGTTTGATGCCAGATGCCAAGTAACTTGAAAGTTGCCCTTGTTTGGAACCAGTAGTGTCTTTTGTCTTTTCATTTGAGCATTAATAACATCTGGTAGTGGAGTCTTTTGAAAGGCCCATTCCAATGCTTCATAATTCTCTGATACAACCAAAAATGTCCTAAGCCACCATAAATTCATTTCAGACTATACACTGAAGTAACGAGGATCATCCCTTGGCATGTTTGCCATTGCCCTGCTGTCCATCAATGTAATGGCTACCCTCTCCATCTTGTCATCTTTCATAATCTGACACTCATCCATCTTTAATGTAAAGTTCAATATGCCATTTGTCTCTACATGTGAGATGCTGTAAAACTCAACCATTCAAAACCTGTAGTATTTCCAAATCCATGAAGATATTGTTGTATTTGTCATAGACAACCATACCCTATTTTTCTTGAAACTCTCCATTGATGTGATAGGAATTTCCAACATACTCCTCCTACTTTAAGTTAAGATATTTTCGAAGTCTCCTTATTGTTGCAGTTGTGGGCAGGAGCTTTGTCTTAATACCCTGTGATTTAAATGAACTTGTAACCTCTTTTTGTAAGAAACCATAGCCATTGTGACTTATACCACTCTCATCCATGGCACTCTGTATACCCTCCACAGAAATTGTATTCTGGCTCACAAATCTCTCAACAACTTGCCTCTGCACTACCTTAAACTTTTTCTCTTGTATGAGTACTTCTACAATCTTTGAGCTAACAAGTGGCTTAAGTCACCTTATAAGGTTGACATTGGGGTTGCAATTTTCCTTGTTTGGCTGTAGCACATCCCTAAACAAGAGGGACAATGTAAAGCAAGGAGACATAATAACAAAAAAGCACAGAATAGTAAGACAAGAGATTCCTAACCTAATAGCCCTTATTCATTTCTTCATACGTCTAGAGCCCACCTTCAAATCCTCTATGTTCTTTAGTTCTCACTTCCTTTGTCAAGGGCCAAGCTATGTTTGCTTCTATCTTAAAATTTGCAGCTACTTGTTCACCCTTTCTATCTCTTGTTGTTGGGCTTTGATATTTTCTTCTTGGAGGTTGCATTTTGCCTTTAAGTTATTGATGGTTCTGCTCTTGATGTGCATCATTGCACTCTCCATTTTGCAGGTGTTTTAGAGATATCTTTGCAATAGCCAACAATGCTATTCTTGCCATCTCTGACAAACCTAAGAAGGGTAGTTGGGTTTGAAAAGGATGGGGTGCTAATTGTGTGAGGATCTTTGGGATAAAGAGAACCATCACACCAAAGGTTGAAATGCCTTGCTCCTCCCTCACATAGACGTGTCATCACTGTTTCTAAGACGTAATTTCCTCCCTCCTTATTTGTAATGGGGCATAAACATTCTCTACATCTATGTGGAGGTGATACTTGGCATTGGTGTTGAGAGGAGGTTGTTGCATGTTTGTGTCCGCCATTTGATGGGACCTAAAATGGGCCGACACTGGCTAAGGCACTAGCCGGACCTCATGCCCTCAACAAACAACCCCACCTCACGGCCTTGCGGGCCAGGATAGTCTATCCAGGGATGCACTATCCTAAACACTAATTACTGGCACATTTATAGTCTGTAATCCAATGGATATTCCCTTTTCCCATCTCCTCAAAGGGAGATTATACATATATCGGCATTAAATGCCACATATTACACATACAGGGGCATCCCACCGACTGATTACCGTGGCCCTACTACAGCTCTCTTACATCTTGGGGATTGGCCCCTCGATGCGCTGCTCCCACACATAGACACATTCGAAACAAACTTCCCTCTTAGTGCCAACATATTTAACGTTCCAGGAATGCACTTATCCTCACTTATCCATCCCCTTTAACCCACCGTCTAGACCTACAGCTGGGTTGCTCACTATCTACGTGGGTCAAGTCTTAAAGAAACCAAGTGCTATGCATCTAGGAGTTTGTAATTGATACCATTTAATGATGCTTGATGCAAATGTGTATATGATTAAGTGCTCAAACAATTGAAAAATAGCCTCATGTATTGTGCAAATCCATTCTTTTCATGTTTCCATACACTAACGCGTAATTGCTGTAATGAGAGAAGACACCGAGCCTTACACTCATGCTGTACTTCCTTTTATTTAACTTAACGTCATCCTATATGAATAATGTAGCAAATACATCAGATTTTATATTATATTTCAGCACTCAAACTTCCCTCATCCCCTACCGTTTAAAGTGTTGCTTGCGGTGATAGGTAAAAGGGTAATTTCATGCGTATTTCGCACGAAATAAGCAGTAAATACTCACAAAAATCTACAAATGGGGATAATCTGAGGCAAACCCTCATGCTTTATCCTCATTATACACTCACAGACACATCCATAAGTTTCCATAATTTTCCTTGTCCGTTCCCTACTTTTTCCCCTTTAAAGAGTATTTTTTCTTATTTTTTCTTATTTATTATCAATAAAAATGAAAAAAAAATAGTGTTATTTTAGAGTTTTGGCTCTTGAGTCCTTAAAGTACCCATGTAGATTTTATTGGTGTTTTTTTTCATGCTTTTTCGATTTTAAGCCCAAAAATCCCATTTTTACTTTAAAAACCATGCTTTTCGGGTTTTTTCCATTTATTTCCCACACTTTAAGTGTATATTTTCTAATTTTTTAATTATGAAAGACTAAAACCAATAGAAAACAAACATGTCCATCAATTTTCATTCCATATGAACATTGCTAGCCTCATCAAATGCAAAAAAAGAGCCATTTTCTTTGTAAAAATATCATTACCGTGTATTTTTCATTATTTCAGAATTTCAAACTTGTTGTGGGTCTACAAATCAGGGCCCATTTGATGCTCAGCCTACCTGCACACTGCCATCTTCAGCCCACCTTTGATTTGGAAGCAATACGGTACCACACCAGACGAGCATTCATCAATCGGGCTTCATTCTTCTTCACACGCAGGAACAACCCCTTGCAGGAGAGAGAGGGAGTAGAGAGAAAGACTGAAATCTGATCTCCACAATCGGGAAACCATTTGAGGAGCAGACCAAAGCGATGGAGAGTAAAGATAGAGTCTAGATTAGCCATTCGGTCAGGTGGGGGGGTTGCTTTTGAGTGTCATAGCCCCCTCTCTCCATCAATTGTGAATATGGCTCCATCTTCCCTGTAGGTGGCGAAAAAAACGCGCCCCCCCCCCCCCCCCCCCCCTTCACACAAAAATTTTTGTGGGGGTGGCCCCAAAGGTCACACCCTCTTACTACTCCCCTTAAGCCCATTCATACTTCCTTTGGACCTTGGCCTCGTGGGCACTTCCTCTTTCTCGTCCGATGTCCAAATTACGATCCAAAAAATTCTAGGCATTCGTCTTGAAGTCCCCCCATTGCCGGGCATCTCTTAGGGTCTCATCTGACACGCCAAATAATTATGAAAATTCATCAATTTTTGTCAAGTGGGTCTTTTAATCCTTTTCTGGGCATTGCTGCTTAAAATCGTACTGATTGCCATTGCCGCCTTCGATGAACTCTATTTTTCCCCTGAAATTTGAAATTTTTGGCTATTTTTAAGCACTTCTAGGCATAAAAAATCATATGTCATTGGTGACCACGGGATAGGGCGACTCAGTCCATCGAATCCCACAAACAAATATGCACATAAATACAACCACAAAGAGCATCAAGCTGATACAAAATAGATACACAACAAAACACATCACAGCTCTCACCCTACCCGTTGTCAAAACCAAGGCATGAAATCCACGAGGAGTAGGCCTAGCATAACCTGACAGAAAGTCAAAAGCTAGTCACTAACCAACTGCTCCAACACAACCAAGTGAAAAAGAACCATCAAAGAGGTCATTCTCAGTGGTGGTCTGAACTACCTACCTAACGAGGGACAACACAACTAGGAGCTCCTACTAGGTGAGGACTCCTATAGCCTGATCAACAAATATGTTCTTTTAGCACATTGGGTCTTTTGTAATATTTCCGCACGAAATATTAATGATCCTAGACCCCGCACATCCCGTGCAAGAGCAACTTAAAGAAATCTCCCACAACAATAAAATTTTGGGCTAAGTGCTCCCTCTGCATGCACTAGCAAACTCCACCCTACATCGTGTGTAGAAAGCCGTGGCTTGAAACCGCAAGCCCACGCGGGAACACCCTTCACGAGAAAAGCAAAAGGATAATGGATAATTTAGTGCAAATTTTTTAAACTCCCCTCCCCTTCAGCCGTTGCATGGCGAGGGAGAGGGAGTGTGAGAGGAGCTTGGGTTAAGTGGAGGAGGAGCATAGGGAGGGGAGCATGCTGCTTGCCACGTGTGTGGCTACCCCTCACTCCTTCAAGCTATATGACCCCCCCTCTCAATCATGAGAAAGGGGGAGAGAGAAGGACGTCATGCTGCTGTCTGTTGCCACCACACTGCCATCACTCCGCCGCCTGGCTACTGCCATCGTCCTCACCACCATCATAATCATAATCATCTTCATCATCAACATCTTCATCGTCATCTTCATCTCCCTCCTCATCATCCTCTCCAATCATTCTCTCTCCATGTCATTTGGAACAGAAGCTTGGAAGCTTCTTTTGGAAGCTTCCATTAAAGGCCTCCATAAGCCTTGTTTACGCGTGCCTTCCCCGGTTTTTAAAACCGTGTCCAGCAAGGCTAGTGTCCTGCGCGGAGGAGGAGATATCGAACAGAAGTAGCTTCGTAACGTGTTAGAGAGCCAAGAGGAAGATTTGCTGAGTCGTGATCTACGTCATCGATGGCTCCTAAGAAAAATTCGCGAGGCACACACGCGGGAGCTTCCACCTCGAGTACGTGAGTGGACAACACCCCGAATCTTAACACCCAGGTTCTGATAAATTTCCTGCATGAAAAGAATGCATTTAAGCATGTTTAATTCTCGTAGGCAAATTTAAATACATTGGGAAATTTATTTGCTCGCCCAATTTATAAGAATTAGTTGCATGTCGTGCATTTGAAATTGCTTGCACTTCCACGGTCAAGTTGCAACTCCTGCATGCATGATGCATAAGTAAATAGATGGAATTGTGCAAAGGCACCTTTGTTGCATCGCACATGGGACAGGTCATATAACACATAATGCATAGTTGTGATTCACGTATAAAATAATGTCGGAATAGTTACAATGCATGGAAAGGAATTATGTGCTTTGTAAATCGCATGAGAAGATAGTTACATTTTAGGTCGGGTTAAGCGATAAAAGGAGGGATTAAATCAATGATGGACTCATGGTATTCGCTCGTGCATGGAGTTATTTATCAAAGTTTGAATGCATCTTCATCAAAAGTACTTAAAGCTTTGATTTCGTTGCAACATTATAGTTTAGGGCAAGGAAAAGAAAAGATCTTTGTAAATCTTTTAGCTGCATAGAAGGAAAAGGTTTATAGTCTTGAAATCGCAAAATTGCATAAAATGATACATCGCATACATCTTGCAGTTCCTTCCATGTTTTAGAGAAAAGTACTTGCTAATTTAGAATGAAGTATTTGCATTTTTAAAAGGGATGATCGTCTCTAATCTTGGGTTAGTTAAATCAACTAAGTAATTCACGTATAGTTGAGTTGCTCACATGAAAATTATAAAGGTACGATTAGATTGCATATGACGATCACCTCAAAGTGCTAGGAAGGGTTAAGTTACATTAAAATTCTGCCTAGTATCGCACTTGGGATGCCAATTTAAGACTTCAATCCCAAAGATCCTACCCACATTCTCAAAAATGTTTGGGTTATTTAAACGCACATGCAAGAACGATCTAGGGTTCTCACCCTAAGGATCAATGGACCAAATAATAAACCTCTGTATGAATTTAGAATCCTTAGGGCCAAAGCCTTATTGGCCTAGTAAGGTTAGGGTTGGATTGGGTCATGAGGACTCCCAAACCCTACATCTTAACCAAAGGTATTCTTGAGCAAGGAATTCCGTGTGATGGGAAAAGTAATCCCACAAGCTAGGTGCGACACTTATCTCGTGCAACAAGTTGCAACGTCACATTGTTTTATGACCAAATCACATAATGGTATTTCCACTCCTTAAAACAAGGTTGGCGAGTCCCAAGTACAAGTCAAAGATGAGTAGTCATCCTGTTACATTACCTTCCCTTGGGGCTGATTTGCCAAGTTAGGGAAATTATAAATTGCCTATCAAGCAATTGACCAATCAAGTGAGGACAACGGGGTTGTCCAGGATTTATTGACCATAATATATGGAAGCCTAAGGTAATGACAAATTGGGTTAATAAGGTATAAACCCTAACCCAAGGATAGAGAGTAAACAAGCAACTCAGCTTATGAAACCCTTGGGATCTTGCCAAGTCACGATTGATCCCGGATCGAATGATGGATGTATTCGGGGAGAAGGATTCACACCTTAGCAGTTGGCCATATAAATGACCACTGGAGTGTTTGTATTTGTACACTTAGGAGAACTATTTGTTCTTCTTTGCTCAAGGAATTAATGCTGGAAAGTAACTAATGCTTCAGGTTGAAAGCCTGGAGGGAGAGGTAGCATCAGTTACCCCCGACTGTCTGCCTGACCCTATCCAAGGGAGTTGTTAGCCGCACCAGGTACATGGATTGAACCTGCCGCGAGAGGTCTCTTCGTGGGTGCTACTTGGAGCAGGAGGACGCTTGGGTGCCAGGGGGGCTCTGGCCGTAAATCCCTTGCCTCTAGGTCCTGAACAAGAGGCTGACATGACTCGAGATTGGATCTCGAGGCCTGCATACTAGTCAACGGGCGAAAACTTGGAATAGCGATCCCTGAGGATTGCTGAAATAGCCTTCGGGCGGATTATGGAATTGCCTTCATGCGCATTATGGAATAGCCTTCGGGCTGGATTATATGATGTATTCCAAAGACTGATAAATAAAGATCAAATGTTGAAAAGGAACTTGCTTGACATTGTTTTTCTATGTCAGTGCCTAAGTTACGTGAAGGAACCAGTGATTAATTGGTTAATTAAGGAAGCTATTTTGCTTGTCAAACTAAATGTGGTAGGTAATTAGATAACTAAAGTAACTTGAGGAAGTGCGGTAGATGTGACCTTGGGTCTGTCCTACGGAAGGGTGGCCCCGGTTGGCCGGGAACTTTTCTCAAAGGAAGTGATAGCAAGGTAACAATGACATAGAATCTAGAAAGCTAGAGTCCCGATTTATACTGTTTTAGGGGAATGGAATGGGACTATGCCTTACGGGCAGAGAGGTTAATCTTCGCATCCCTCTCATTTTCCATTCTCCTTGAACCAAGTGTAGTATAAATCCGCTTTGACCCTAACGTTTCTACACAAGTAGTTCGTCTAGGGCTCAACGCTAGTTACTTTCTAGGAACTTGACCATTAGGAAAACCCTGATTCAGGTTGGTCCTAAGTGGGAACGGTTGGAATGCTTCTGCTTCGTCGCAAACTCGGGAAGACCTAGATCGCAAACCCCATGACATTCCATGGGAGTGCCGGGCGGCGCTTTTTGGACTCTCTTCCCGGTGGGTTGCTAAGACATGTCCTACAAGTAGACAGGGGGACACGTTACAGTTGGTATCAGAGCAAACCAACAAGGATCTAATATTTACAAGGAAACTTAATGAGGAGAAGTAGAGCAAATGTTGTTGTTACGAACATTTCCTTACTTACTTATCGATGATGACTTGCATAGTTGCGAAGCATGGAACAAAATTCTTGGTGTTCCAAGTTATGTTTATGATTGCGATGCGTGCTTCGGATTATTAATAAAGGCTAGGTATGATGAGTATCCTAGACTGCATCTACAATCCTTTACCCTTGTATGTGGAACGAAGATGGACGGGGGATTCAGGAATTTATTACATAGCTGCCCACCAACTTGCGTACCTTCGGACCAACTTGAAGAGAATCAAGTGGATGGAGGACTTAAAGATCGTGAAGCTATTCATCTTTGTTGAGGCTCACGCAAACACAACCCTACATGTTGGTGGTCGAAAGGTTAAGCAGAACAAGCATGTGTACGAGAAAGTGACTTGAATAATCCCTGCTGACAGAATCAAGCTATTGGGACGTTATGAGAAGAACAGGTATCAAAGGAAAGGATACCCTAAGCTTCCTATGACCTATCAATTCTTGAAAATCCATGACCCCAATCCATATTATTACTCAGTTCCCGTAGCTGAATGTAACACAATCTTATTCTCCCCAAATAATGTATCAGCTTGTTCTACCTTCCCAAAATAAATGCACTCGAAAGGGCTATGCCGATATGAATGAATAAGGTTTTTCTTATCAATGACCGTCTTAACTGTAAGTGTGGGTAAAAGAAGTTAAGTGATTAGGTCACTTGGCTAAAAGATGAACTGGGCATGTTAATGTAATGTGAGAAACGATTAGCAAGTTTTTAATGTAAAGAATCTTAATGCCCAGGCACAACCTCAAGTGCAGATTCCTAGTCCGACCCCTACACCAAGTACAGCTGTAATCCAAGAGAAGAAGTTCCTTCTCAAGCAGATCAAACCACCTAAATTTGATGGAGCGAAGGACCGTCCAAACTGATGCCAAGATCTGGATCGAATCCATGGAGGATTATTTCAAAGCAGCAGGTACTGCACCCGCTAACCAAGCTATGCTCGCCAAATTGAAGCTTACCGGTGAAGCAAGACTTTGGTGGAAGTAATGGTGCAAAGACCAAGGGATCTCGGAAGGGTCGGTTACTTGGGAGAAGCTTAAAAGAGCTGTGCGAGGGAGATATCTACCACCTGCCTATCGCATACAGAAGATGAACGAGTTCTATGAACTGAAGCAGCTTGGTCTATCCCTTGATGCTTACTATTCAAAATTCGTCTCTCTCTTGAAGTATGCGCTACAAACAGATATGACACAACAGGTGTCAAAGTTTTGTGCCGGATTAAACCCACCCATAAACACCCGCCTGGAATCAATGCACCCAACAGACCTTTAGGATGCGCTCATTCGAGCTACATCAATAATACAGGAGATGCAGACCAAGCCAAGAAATAACAGGACTTGGTCTTACAAGGATCAAAACAAGGGAGTGTATAGGTCTCAGACCAAGAGAGCACAGGGCCAAAACCAGAAACAAAGGAAGAAAGCTAGGGCAAACGCTGCTAACAACTTCGTTCCTGCACAAGGCAATGGCCGCAATCTCCATTGCTTCCATTACAACAAGCTTGGTCATTTCAAAAGGCAGTGTCCCAAGCTTAGGAGAGGACAATGTCAAGGGCCACTCCAAGAAACTTCCCATGGGCAAGGAGCCACTGCCAGGGCCAGAGGGAGAACCTCTAGTGTTATCAACAAGGAGTCGGGCGATGAAGAAGATCCAACCATGGAAGCTGACATTGAGAGGGCAACAGTTCACGCCGCTCTTCACAAGAAAGGCTTGAATTGCCAATTCTCGGTGATTCAAACCCCTTAGGATTACCAAGGTAAAAGCTTCAAAACCCTGATTGATTGTGGTAGTACACATTCCTTCATTTCACCAGTCTGTGCAAAAAGATTAGGAATAGCCACAAAACATGCACCTACCTTACTTGTGAAATTAGCAAATTGTCGAGAAGTCACTTGTACCAGGCAAACTGCTAAGGTGAAATTCCTACTGGGTGGAAAATCGACTTCGGTCAGATTTAGGGTAATGAACCTAGGTGTCCACGAGTGTTTGCTTGGCATGGATTGGCTAATACCCAATAATGCCCACATCCACTGCGGAAAGGGCCAAGTTTCCTTTCAAAATTATGAAGGGGAACTAGTTACAACTCAAGGAGAGGATGGGAAGCCAAAAATTCAACTGGCCAAAGCAACACGGATAATAAAAGGAGTTAGAAAGGGGCTACCTGTCTATCTGATTAAACTAAATAAGCTAGATCAGAATCAGGAGTCTAGGGAAGAACCTTCATGGTTAAAGGAATACACAGACGTATTTCCTAAAGAGCTAACTGAACTTCTTCCTCAAAGGGAAGTCGATCATGAAATCAAGCTAGCACCAGGAGCTGCACCAATCGCAAAGAGCCCATATAGGATGCCCATCTTGGAAGCGATTGAGGTGAAGGAGAAACTCAAGCAACTGTTAGACCAAGGCTACATCCGTCCTAGCAGTTTGCCATGGGGAGCTCCAATGCTATTCCAGAAGAAGAAAGATGGAATGCTTCGGCTATGCATTGACTATAGAGGGTTGAATCAATCAACCATTAAGAACAAATACCCCATTCCAAGAATAGATGAACTTCTTGACCGTCTTCAAGGTGAAAAGATCTTCTTAAGATAGATCTCAAGTCCGGATATTATCAAATAAGGATCAAGGAAGAAGATATCCCAAAGACGGCATTCAGCACAAGATATGGACACTTCGAATTCCTAGTCATGCCATTCGGGCTGACAAATGCACCTGCTATCTTCAACAGGATAATGCAGGATATCTTTAGGCCCTATCTTGATGACTTCGTACTCATCTTCTTTGACGATACCCTGCTCTACTCCAAGCAGGAAAAAGATCATGAACCCCAGCTTTGCATCGTCCTTGAAACAATGAGGGCACACAAGCTTTATGCCAAGAAGAAGAAGTGTGCATTTTTCAAGTGACAGATTGAATACCTGGGATTCATTGTATCAGCGGAAGGAATTTGAGTAGATCCGGCCAAGGTCAGAGATGCTCTGGAGAGGCCAACACCAACTTTTGTCAAAGAAATACGTAATTTTCTTGGATTGACAGGATGGCATAGGGTCTTTATCAAAAACTATACTTTGATTGCAGCACCTCTGACTGATCTATTGAAGAAGCAAGTATCAATTGTATGCTCACATGCTGAACAATCCAGCTTTGACAAAATAAAGTAAAGCTTGGTATCAGCACCCATCCTGAAACTTCCGAATCTCAGCAAGAAGTTTGAAGTAATAATTGATGCTAGCACACTTGCCTTAGGATGTGTGCTTATGCAAGAAGGTCATCCCATAGCATACTCTTCAAGGAAACTGAAGAGCCATGAAAGGAACTATGCTACCACGATCTGGAGCTGTTGGCCGTCATCCATGCTCTCAAACTCTAGAGACACTACTTGCTGGGCAACAAATTTACCTTAGTGACGGATCACAAAAGTCTTAAATGGATTTTCACCCAGAATGAGCTCAATATGAGGCAATGTTGATGGATTGAAGTGCTAGAGGAATATGACTTTGAAATCAAATACCGGCCTGGAAAGGAGAATGTATTTGCCGATGCACTCAATCACAAGGCATTTCTGAATTCTCTAATTTTGCAAGATCCATCAACAGCAAGATCTCTAGCCACAAAGGTATCCATGCCAAAAAATCCAATTCTTGAGCTAGCTAAAGAAGAGGCATGCCATGACCCAACCTATCAGAAATTGCTAAGGGAAATCCCTATCAAGGATCAAGACCAGAAGCTACAAACAAAGTATCAAGAATTCTCTATCCATAGCAGACTTGTCTGCTATAGGACAAGATTATGTATACCGGCAAGCCAATCACTCAAGCAGAAGATACTTTGGGAAGCCCATGACTCCCCTTTCTCAGGACATCCTAGCTATGCCAAGATCCTCAATGGAGTCAGAAAGAGCTATTATTGGGAGAGGCTCAAAGGTAACGTTCTCAAGTATGTCATGGAATGTTTGTCTTGTCAACGCATTAAGGTCGAACATGTCAAAATGCCATGGAAATTGCAACCACTTGACATTTCCCAAATGAAATGGGAATTCATTAGTATGGACTTTGTTGTTGGCTTGCCCCAAGTTCAGGGAGGATACAACTCCATTATGGTCGTGGTGGATATGCTTACCAATATTGCAAATCTTATCCCTGTTAAGACAAACTATAAATCCTCGGACATCACGAGGTTATTCATCAAGGAGATTTTCAACTTACATGGGTTACCCAGAAGAATCATTAGTGATCTGACTCTCTCTTCACATCACACTTCTGGAGGGCTATCTTCCAGGCCATTGGGACTCAACTCTGTTTCAGTACAGCCTATCATCCCCAAACTGATGGTCAAATGGAACGATTCAACCAAGTCATTGAAGATATGCTTAGGGCACACTGCTGTCGCGAACCCAAAAAGTGGATTCAATATTTGCCACTGGTTGAGTTTGCCTACAATGCTTCCTACCAACAAAGCATTCAGATGACCGCTTTTCAAGCATTGTATGGGCACGACTGTTGTAGTCCTTTAAGCTTTTCAGATCCAACCTTGAGGGTTGAAGCTTCAAAGCAGATACTAGAAGACATGGATGACCAAATCAAGTCAATAAGATAGGACATTCAAGCCGCCAAGGATAGACAGAAGGCTTACCCGGACCTGAAACGACAAGATAGATCCTTCGTTGAAGGTGATATGGTCTTCATTCGCGTACATCCAAAGAAGAGTTCCCTATCCTTGGGTGAATGCAAAAAGCTAAGTCCAAGGTATTGTGGACCCTACAAGATTCTCAAGTGCCTTGGGCCTAATGCTTACAGACTTCAACTCCCCGAAAACCTAAAAGTTCATAATGTATTCCATATCAGCCTATTGAAAAAGTATGTGTCTAACCCTAGTCATGTGCTTGACGATCAACAAGTTGTAATGCCTAGCCAAGGAGTCCTTAAGCTACGGCCTGATAGGATCTTAGATGTTAGGGAGAGCCATTTGAGATCCAGGACCTTGAGAGAATACCTCATCTAGTGGAAAGATTATCCCGAAGAGGATGCCACCTGGATGGATGAAAGTACTCTCAACCAACAATACCCCCAGTTTTTCTCGAGATGAGGACATCTTGATTCCTCTAAGGGGGAGAGAATGTAATATTTCCGCATGAAATATTAATGATCCTAGACCCCGCACATCCCACACAAGAGCAACTTAAAGCTATCTCCCGCAACAATAAAATTTTGGGCTAAGTGCTCCCTCCGCATGCACTAGCAAACTCCACCCCACATCATGTGTAGAATGCCGTGGCTTGAAACCGCAAGCCCATACGGGAACACCCTTCACGAGAAAAGAAAAAGGATAATGGATAATTTAGTGCAAATTTTTTAAACTCCCCTCCCCTTCAACCATTGCATGGCGGGGGAGAGGGAGTGTGAGAGGAGCTTGGATTAAGTGGAGGAGGAGCATGGGGAGGGGAGCATGCTGCTTGCCACGTGTGTGGCTACCCCTCCCTCTTTCAAGCTATATGACCCCCCCTCTCAAGCTTGAGAGAGGGGGAGAGAGAAAGACGTCATGCTACTGCCTATCGCTGCCACATTGCCATCACGCCGCTGCTTGGCTGCTGCCATCGTCCTCACCACCATCATCATCATAATCATCTTCATCATCAACATCGTCGTCGTCATCTTCACCTCCCTCCTCATCATCCTCTCCAATCATTCTCTCTCCACATCATTTGGAACAGAAGCTTGGAAGCTTCTTTTGAAAGCTTCCATTAAAGGCCTCCATAAGCCTTGTTTACGTGTGCCTTTCCCGATTTTTAAAACCATGTCCAGCAAGGCTAGTGTCTTGCGCAGAGGAGGAGATATCGGATAGAAGTAGCTTCGTAATGCGTAAGAGAGCCAAGAGGAATATTTGCTGAGTCGTGATCTATGTCATCGATGGCTCCTAAGCAAAAGTAGCGAGGCGCACACACGGGAGCTTCCATCCTTAGTACGCAAGTGAAGAACACCCCGAATCTTAACGCCCAGGTTTTGATAAATTTCCTACATGAAAAGGATGCATTTAAGCATGTCTAATTCTCTAGGCAAGTTTAAATACATTGGGAAATTTATTTTCTTGCCCGATTTATAAGAATTAGTTGCATGTCATGCATTTGATATTGCTTGCACTTCCATGGTCAAGTTGCAAATCCTGCACGCATGATGCATAAGTAAATAGATGGAATTGTGCAAAGGTACCTTTGTTGCATCGCACATGGGACAGGTCATATAACACATAATTCATAGTTGTGATTCGCGTATAAAATAATGTCCGAATAGTTGCAATGCATGGAAAGGAATTCTGAGCTTTGTAAATTGCACATGAAGATAGTTACATTTTAGGTCGGGTTAAGCGATAAAAGGAGGGATTAAATCAATGATGGACTCATGGTATTCCCTTATGCATGCAGTTCTTTATCAAAGTTTGAATGCATCTTCATCAAAAGTATTTAAAGCTTTGATTTCGTTGCAACATTATAGTTAAGGGCAAGGAAAAGAAAAGATTTTTGTAAATCTTTTAGCTGCATAGAAGGAAAAGGTTTATAGTCTTGAAATCGCAAAATTGCATAAAATGATACACCGCATACATCTTGCAGTTCCTTACATCTATTAGGAAAAAGTACTTGCTAATTTATGAGAGCGGAGTTTTGAGCCCAGGATGTGCCTAAAATTTGCCAAATTTTTAGAATTTAGGGGAAAAATATTCAACATCGAAGGCGGCGGCTCCAACTAGGACGATTTTAAGCACCAAGTGAAAAACGACTTTTAAAAGGCACCCGAGAGACACTTGTTGATTTTTGATAATTTTTTAGATTGCCTGGCGGGTTGTGAGGAGTTTCCATCCAATGTGGGATGTAAAGCCAGACGCCCAAAAATTTACAGCACTTGAATCGGAGCCCGGACGGGGAAATGGCCAAGAAACCGGTCAAGATATCAAGAGGTGGACAAACTTTGGGCCAAATGGCTAGTGACCTTTGGAAGCCCCCAAAAATTTTATGCAACATGAAACTTGACAAGAAATCGTGGAGAGAGAGAGCATAAAGAAAAATGTCGCCTGCATCACACCAAAAGTTGCGCTTCATGGCATGGAGATCATGATTGCAGCCTACAAGCAACCTACCTAATCGATCATGGCCCCAATCTTCCCTCTCTCTGCTGATCATTTTGCTTGTTTTTGCCCGTACAATGGTGGCATGAATGAGAAGAGCCAATTCTAGTCTTTCTCTCTCCTCCCTCTCTCTCCCCTAAGGGGTTGTTCTTGTGTGCAAGAGAAAAATGAAGAATGGTGAAGGAAAGCTTGTCCGGTTGGGACCGGATTGCTTCCGAATCGATGAAGACATGAAGATTGCTGATTGTGAAGATGCTGGACATTGAATGTAGGCTGACCCACTGTCCCGCACCAAAACCGAGATCCCGAGACATAAAGCCTAAGCAGTAATTCAATTTTTATGAAGGGAAAATGAGTTTTTATGCTATTTGTTTGATGAAACATTGTTCCCATGGGCTAATTATGCATTATGATGTTGTTTTCTATGAGTTTCAAGAGTTTATAATCTAAAAATTAGAAAATCATAAGTGATATGGCTGAAATTAATGGTATAAAACTCGTAAAACACGCGTTTAAGGGGTAAAATGGAGGTTTTTTGCAAAATAAATGAGAAATCTGAGACATAATATCTACAAAACCCTAAAATTTTACCGTCAAGAAAAGCACATTTTTCTGCCATATATAGTGGAAATTACCGGAACCTAAGGGCCATAGCCCACAATCAATCTTAGTTTCTAGTCATTTTTTTATTGAAGGAAATAGAGGAAAAATACCAAAAAAATGTACAAAATAGATTTTAAATGGGAAAAATTTAGGAAACGGTAAAAGGAAAATTCCAAGAAATAACATGTGTGTATGTGCAATGTATAATGAAGGTAGAGCACGAGGTTGGCCTTGGTTTACCCTCGTTTCTATGTTTCCGGTCATGTTTATCGCTTTCTTTGTAAAGAAATATACATAAAATGATTCTTTCACCTATCAACGAATGCAAAACATCAAACGATAGGGTGAGAGGGGAGGTGGAGTGCCAAAATATGAATTAAAATCTGATTTATGTGTTGTATCATGCCTATAGGACGTTGTTTTAAAATAAATGGAAAGGCAGCATGAGCGTAAGGCTCGGTGTCTCTCCTCGTTTCAGTATATAAGTGTTAGCATAGAAATCATGAAAAGATTGGTTTCGCACGATGCACAATGCTGATTTTCTTTTGTTTGTACACTAAACCATTCACATTATGCACTATGCATAGTTCATGGTATCAACGGAAAAGCTCCTGGACTGCATAGCAATTGTTTTCTTAGGAATTTGACCCATGATTGAGAGTGTGAGGTTATCCCTTGCCGTTGGATAGAGGGGCGGTTTCCTAAGGGACTGTTGAGTGAGGACACATGGTATATCTCTTGGAAATACGAGAAATATAAAAGAGAGAAGTTTGTGTTCATTTGTGTTATATGTTGAGCAGCGCATCAAGGGGCCAATCCCTGCGATGTAGGAGAGCTGCAGTGGGGCTGCGGTGTTTCTACCGAGAGGTTGCCTCCATGTGTGTGGTCATGGGATTGCCAATGTGTAAGGATTCTCCCCCTAAGGAGAGTATGGAAAGGGAAACGTTGGACTATAAACTATAAACGCATAGATTAGGCTTTAGAGCAATTTTTCCTTTAGCATTAGATTGACGCTCCTGGTCCGCGAGGCCGTGAGGGTGTGTTTGTGTGTCATGAGCATGAGGTCCGACTTGTGCCATAGCCAGTGCCGGCCCATTTCAGGTCCCATCAGTGGTGCGTCTGCCGGGAGCTGTCAATAAGTTGTGGTTCTCAAATCTAGGGTTTTTAGGGACCAAAAGAAAGTTGGTTTATGTCCTCTAACAAGGACCGTCAAGCCGAAATACAAAAAGCAGAATGTGCTGAGAGGGCTAGAGGGCGGTTAGAGATTGTAAGTCGTTATTCTCCTCAAAGGAGTAGCCCGATACGCATAAAAGGCAATGGTCTTAGTAACCCAACTGCTACACATAGTCCTTTAGGTGCAGGAGGAAGCACAAGTTCTTCCTCTCTTCCATCAAGTCAACACACTTCAAGTGGGGGTGTGAATCCATTAGTTCAAGCTCCTATTGTGAGTCCGATTGTCGCCATGGCACAACCCATTGCAATTCCTACAGGGATGCAAGATTTTCCAGCTTTAGGATTTTCTTTGCCCATCTTTAATGGGTTAGCCGAAGAAGATGCAGAGTTTCACATTTGTGAATTCCAAAGATTGATGTTTAATTACCGCATCCAAGATAAGGGACATCTTATGATGTTCTTTAACATGACATTAAAAGGAAGGGCTGTGATATGGTATCACAGCATAGAGCCTGGAACCATAACCACAATTGACCAATTCTATGCAGCTTTCCGAGGAGAATATGCCCCTGAAAGAGGTGGCCAATACTGGTTGTGTGTCTTGAATGTAATGCACCAAGACCCCCATGAGAATGTGAAAGCATATGCCAAGAAGCTTAAGGAAGTGTTTCGTAAGTTACAAACTTACATTCCTATTCCGCCGGCTGCCCAATTGCAATACTTCTTGCATGGATTGGATTTCAATATTCAGGTACAATTGATCAGTGTGGTTTTGGCTAATATAGACACCGCCGTCGCGCGGGTAGAAGGAGTAGAAGCAAAGTTACAAAGGGCCTACTCCTCTCGAATAAATCTTAATGCGGGTTTAGTACCTGGAGGCAATTTACCATTGACAAATGGAAGTCAAGGGATGCCTATGACTAACCCTAATGGGAGAGGAAGCATGCTTCCTTTGGTTGTTTTGTGCAGATCTGTTGTGGGATTCGACGGGTTGAGTCAACCTATCCCGTAATCACTAATGAGAGTGGAGTTTTGAGCCCGGGATGTGCCTAAAATTTGCCAAAAAATCTGGAATTTAGGGAAAAAATATTCAACATTGAAGGCAGTGGCTCCAGTTAGGACAATTTTAAGCACCAAGTGAAAAACGACTTTTAAAAGACGCCCGAGCGACACTTGTTGATTTTTGATAAATTTTCAGACTGCCTTGCGGGTTGTTAGGAGTTTCCAGCCAATGCGGGATGTAAAGCTGGACGCCTAGAAATTTATAGCACTCGAATCGGAGCCCGGACGGGAAAATGGCCAACAAACCGGTCAAGATATCAAGAGATGGACAACTTTGGGCCAAATGGCTAGTGACCTTTGGGAGCCCCCAAAAATTTTATGCAACATGAAACTTGACAAGAAATCGTGGAGAGAGAGAGCATGAAAAAAAACGTCGCCTGCATCATGCCGAAAATTGCGCTTCATAGCATGGAGATCATGATTGCAGCCTACAAGCAACCTACCTAATCGATCATGGCTTCGATCTTCCCTCTCTTTGCTGATCATTTCACTTGTCTTCGCCCGTACAATGGTGGCATGAATGAGAAGAGCCAATTCTAGTCTTTCTCTCTCCTTCCTCTCTCTCCCCTAAAGGGCTGTTCTTGTGTGCAAGAGGAAAATGAAGAATGGTGAAGGAAAGCTTGTCCGGTTGGGACCGGATTGGTTCCGGATCGATGAAGACATGAAGATTGCTGATTGTGAAGATGCTGGACATTGAATATGGGCTGACCCGTAGTCCCATACCAAAACCGAGATCCCGAGACATAAAGCTTAAGCGGTAATTCAATTTTTATGAAGGAAAAATGAGTTTTTATGCTATTTGTTTGATGAAACATTGTTCCCATGGGTTGATTATGCATTATGATGTTGTTTTCTATGAGTTTCAATAGTTTATAATCAGAAAATCATAAGTGATATGGCTGAAATTAATGGTATAAAACCCGTAAAACACGTGTTTAAGGGGTAAAATGGGGATTTTTTGCAAAATAAAAATATGAGATATAATATCTACAAAACCCTGAAATTTTGCTGTCAAGAACCTAAGGGCCATAGCCCACAATCAATCTTAGTTTCTAGTCATTTTTTTATTGAAGGAAATAAAGGAAAAATACCAAAAAATGATAAAAAATGGGTTTTAAATGGAAAAAGGTTAGGAAACGATAAAAGAAAAATTCCAGGAAATTATATGTGTGTTTGTGCAATGTATAATGAAGGTAGAGCATGAGATTGGCCTCGGTTTACCCTCGTTTCTATGTTTTCGGACATGTTTATCGCTTTCTTTGTAAAGAAATACACATAAAATGATTCTTTCACCTATCAACAAATGCAAAACATCAAACGATAGGGTGAGAGGGGAGGTTGAGCGTCAAAATATAAATTAAAATCTAATTTATGTGTTTCATCATGCCTATAGGACGTTGTTTTAAAATAAAGGAAAAGGCAGCATGAGCGTAAGGCTCGGTGTCTCTCCTTGTTTCAGTATATAAGCGTTAGCATAGAAATCATGAAAAGATTGGTTTTGCACGATGCACAATGTTGATTTTCTTTTGTTTGTGCACTAAACCATTCACATTATGCACTACGCATAGTTCATGGTATCAACGAAAAAGCTCCTGGACTGCATAGCAATTGTTTTCTTAGGAATTTGACCCACGATTGAGAGTGTGAGGTTATCCCTTACCGTAGGATAGAGGGGCGGTTTCCTAAGGGACTGTTGAGTGAGGACACATGGTATATCTCCTGGAAATATAAGAAATATAAACGAGAGAAGTTTGTGTTCATTTGTGTTATATGTTGAGCAGCGCATCAAGGGGACAATCCCTGCAATGTAGGAGAGCTGCAGTGGGGCCGCGGTGTTTCTACCGAGAGGTTTCCTCCATGTGTGTGATCGTGGCATTGCCAATGTGTAAGGGTTCTCCCCCTGAGGAGCGTATGCAAAGGGAAACGTTGGACTATAAACTATAAACGCATAGATTAGGCTTTAGGGCAGTTTGTCCTTTAGCATTAGATTGACGCTCCTGGTCCACGAGGCTGTGAGGGTGTGTTTGTGTGTCATGAGCATGAGGTCCAGCTAGTGCCATAGCTAGTTCCGGCCCATTTCAGGTCCCATCAATTTAGAATGAAGTATTTGCATTTTCAAAAGGGATGATCATCTCTAATCGTGGGTTAGTTAAATCAACTAATAGTTGAGTTTCTCACATGAAAATTATAAAGGTACGATTAGATTGCATATGACGATCACCTCAAAGTGCTAGGAAGGGTTAAGTTACATTAAAATTCTGCCTAGTATCGCACTTGGGATGCCGATTTAAGAATTCAATTCCAAAGATCCTACCCACATTCTCAGAAATGTTAGGGTTATTTAAACGCACATGCAAGAACGATCTAGGGTTCTCACCCTAAGGATCAATGGACCAAATACTAAACCTCCATATGAATTTAGGATCCCTAGGGCCAAAGCGTTATCGGCCTAGTAAGGTTAGGGTTGGATTGGGTCAAGAGGACTCCCAAACCCTACATCTTGACCAAATGTATTCTTGACCAAGGGATTCCGTGTGATGGGAAAAGTAACCCCACAAGCTAGGTGTGACACTTATCTCGTGCAACAAGTTGCAACGTCGCATGGTTTTATGACCAAATCACATAATGGTATTGCAACTCTTTAGAACAAGGTTGGCGAGTCCTAAGTACAAGTCAAATTATCTAGAGGATGAGTAGTCATCCTGCTACATCACCTTCCCTTGGGCCTAATTTTCCAAGTTAGGGAAATTATAAATTGCCTATCAAGCAATTGACCAATCAAGTGAGGACAACGCGGTTGTCCAGGATTTATTGACCATAATATATGGAAGCCTAAGGTAATGACAAATTGGGTTAACAGGGTATAAACCTTAACCCAAGGATAGAGGGTAAACAAGCAACTCAGCTTATGAAACCCTTGGGATCTTGCCAAGTCGCGATTGATCCCGAATCGAATGATGGATGTATTTAGGGAGAAGGATTCACACCTTAGCAATTGGCCATATAAATGACCACTGGAGTGTTTGTGTTTGTACACTTAGGAGCACTGTTTGTTCTTCTTTGCTTAAGGAATTAATGCTGGAAAATATTTAATGCTTCAGGTTGAAAGCTTGGAGGGAGAGGCAACATCAGTTACCCCTGACTGTCTGCCTGACCTTATCCAAGGGGGTTGTTAGCCGCGCTGGGTACGTGGACTGAACCTACCATGAGTGGTCTCTCCGTGGGTGCTTTTTGGAGTAGGAGGACGCTTGGGTGCCAGGGGGCTCTAGCCATAAATCCCTTGCCTCCGGGTCATGCACAAGAGGCCGACGTGACTCGAGATTGGATCTCGAGGCCTGCATACTAGTCAACGGGCGAAAACTTGGAATAGCGATCCTTGAGGATTGCTAGAATAGACTTCAGGCAGATTATGGAATTGCCTTCGTGCGGATTATAAAATAGCCTTTGGGCTGGATTATATGATTATTCCAAAGATTGATAAATAAAGATCAAATGTTGAAAAGGAACTTGCTTGACATTGTTTTTCTATGTCAGTGCCTAAGTTACGTGAAGGAACCAGTGATTAATTGGTTAATTAAGGAAGCTGTTTTTGCTTGTCAAACTAAATGTGGTAGGTAATTAGATAACTAAAGTAACTTGAGGAAAGTGCGGTGGATATGACCCTAGGTCCGTCCTACGAAAGGGTGGTCCCGGTTGGCCGAGAACTTTTCTCAAAGGAAGTGATAGCAAGGTAACAATGACATAGAATCTAGAAAGCTAGAGTCCCGATTTATACTGTTTTAGGGGAACAGAATGGGACTATGCCTTACGGGCAGAGAGGTTAAGCTTCATATCTCTCTCGTTTTCCATTCTCCTTGAACCAAGTGCAATATAAATCCACTTCGACCCTAACGTTTCTACACAAGTAGTTCGTCTGGGGCTCGACGCTAGTTACTTTCTAGGAACTTGACCATTAGAAAAACCCTGATTCAGGTCGGTCCTAAGTGGGAATAGCCAGAATGCTTCCGCTTCGTGGCAGACTCGGAAAGACCTAGATCGCAAACCCTGTGACATTCCATGGGAGTGCCGGGTGGCGCTTTCTAGATTCTCTTCCCGATGGGCTGCTAAGACGTGTCCTACAAGGAGATAGGGGGACATATTACATCTTTAGCCTCTTATTTTCCATACTCGAGCATGTATAAAGGAGGAAGCTGAGCATAGTGACCCAAGGAGAACAAGGCATTGGCCTCAAGTCCTGTCTCGGTACCCAGAACCTACCAAGCCCTCGCAAGGTGACACTTAATCATTTTCTAACTCTTGCTTTTATTTTCGCTCCAACCTTCTTTTATTCTTTGTTTTTCAGCTAGATGCCACCCCTCGAAAGGCAAGGCATTGGCTCCAAGTCTGACTCGTCCCCAAGAACCTACCAGGCCTTTGCAAGGTGATAAACAACAACTCAAGGATTTTTCTGTCTTTCCAAATCTATTTTTATAGGGGTTAGAACCCCTTTTTACACACCTCTGTATATTCATATATTGTCTTTCAGATATTTACAGTTTTGTTTTCGTTTGATGATTTTTAGTAGGCTTCTCTAACTACCTCACAACTAACAGGAACTCCCAGAACGGTTGCCTAGCAGGTCAAAAAAACAGGGTCACTAGAACTCCCATCTAAAACAGGTCTTACAATGCCTTACAATGCCTTGCAGGAGGCAATGACCACTCAGACCTCCCCCAGATATACAAAGCCTAATCGTGGGACTTCATGCCTTGATTGCCAGTCCCCAACAAACAAAAGAAAGTAACCCTTACACACACATATATCATTAATTGCTTAAGGGAAAAGACTCAAAAAATGGACGAAACCACCTAGAATGGCCATAAGAAGCTCCTTCACAGCAAAGGCTCCCTCCAATGACTTCGTTAACCTATATGGCGCAATCACTACAACAAAAAACCATTAACTGTACCCGCACCAAACAGATGAATGGCCCTCTTGGCCTAAAGAAATATCACATTTTACTGCAAACTAGCTGGCCCTCTTGGCCTAAAGAAAATAGACATTACGCACTTTTAAAGCAGTTGGCCCTCCTGGCCTAAGGAAATAGATCATTAAAACCTGAAAAAAACTGGCCCTCCTGGCCTAAAGAAATCAAGAAATCCTGCTCATATAGATCCCTCCTTGGAAGAAGGCAGATATACAAACACATGCTCCACTTCAAGGGGAAAGACAGAGCGCTCAGCCCTAAAGTAAATGCATCAAGTTATGACCCATACCTCCTTCATATACAGCAAGAGGCGTACGCATAACATGTCGTCGAATCAACCTATGGGTCCAAGATAATAATGGTAGATGGGTCTCGGCTACTCTTCTCATTACCCATGTCAACCATCGCCTGCCATATAACATGTGGTCTGATAACATTCCCCACAAGTGACCAGGTCCTGTCTCATTATCAATAACAACATCCGAACTAGGACCATAGTTGAAAAAGAGGTCCTCCTCATAAGCAAATTTGGCTAATGAATCCCAAACTGATTCCAATAACATGGAATAAGCTGAAGAGATGTGCTCTCAGATTCGTCAAGGAGGGTTATAGTAGTTCGATGATACATATAAAGGAGAGGATTCCGGACTGTATATGTCCCATCAAGTTGATTTAAGATCAGTTGGGAATCCCCTTTTACTAACAACCGCCTAATGCCAACTTTCTTGGCAATATTCAATCCCATAATCAGGGCTTTATACTCCGCCATGTTGTTAGTAAATCCCACCCCGAGGTAAGTAGCTAATTTCATTGTAACTCTACGTCGGGGATCTCGAATAACTACTCCAACACTCCCTTTTCTATTACGCCCCCTGGACGCTCCATCAAAGTATAACGTGTACGTCCACAATATTACATAGCCAGCCATCAAGAACTCCTCTATTCATAAGTATGATAATTAAAATTCAACATATTTAGAGGATGAACAGATAGCTCCATCCCAACTTTTTCATTAAACTCAACAAGGATGCTAGTCAAAATTTGTAAGCAGTGATGGCAGAAAACTTTAATCTCCCACACAAAGGTACCGTCTTCTTGCTCAACCACTTTGTATCCCTTGCCCCACCTGATGAGCCTCTCCTGATGATATCTTTTCTCTAGATATGGGTGCTCCAAATAAGGGATTAACCACCCCATCAACCAGTTTAAGCTCTCTTGCAGGCCTCAAATCAGCCCCAGCATGGACCTGCAATGCATTTAGCGCGTTAGCATATTTAGAAATAATAATGTTTAATATTATTAAGATTAACCTTATTCTTAAATTCCACTCCTTGTAGATCAGCTAATAAAATCGTGGACTTATTTTTACCCATCTGAACTATCTTGTAAGGGCCATCCCATCTAGGTTTCAACTTCCCTGGAAATAGCTCCCTACACACATCGTAATATAAAACTAATTGCCCTTTTTTAAAGGTATACTTCTTCACCTTTAGATCATGCAACTGCTTCATCCGATGTTTAAATACCTCCTGGTGCAATAAACTCTGTAATTTTGAGCTCGTCCAAGTGGGCTATAGTCGTAAACTGCTCAAATAAGGCGATTTCATCACCTAAAGAATGATTGATTGCGAATCTTATGGTCGACAGCTCAATTTCTAAGGGCAAGACACACTCCTCCCCATAAACTAATTTGAATGGGGTGTGGCGAGTGGCTCGTTTAAACGTCCTATTATACACCTAAACCGCCACATATAATTTTTTATCCTAGTCCCGTTTCTTTTCAGAGACTATCTTGGATAGGATACCCACAAGCTGCTTATTGGTACTTTCAACCTATCCATTGGCTTACGGATTATAGGGGGCGTCTTGTTATGCTTAATGCTCCATGCTTCAGTCAGGCTTCTAATTACCTTATTCAAAAAATGAGTTCCACAATCCGATACTATTTCCTTTGGGGGACCAAAATGGCAGATGATCTGTTCAAGTAGGAAACTAGCAGTCTTTTTTGCATTGTCCTACCTTGTCGCCCGTGGTTCTAATCACTTTGTAAAGTAATCAGTTGCCACTATAATGTATCTTTTCTATTTATTAGACGATGGGGTAATAGGTCCCACAAAAACAATGCCCTACTTCTCAAATGGAAGGATGGCCATAATAGGTGTAAGTGGATGCTTCCTATTCTCTCGATTGTCATGTCGTTGACATGTATCACATCTCTTAACATAGTCAAATGAATCCTAAAAGATGGACGGCCACCAATAACGAGCTCGTAAAGCCTTCTGTCTCGTCAACCGCCCATTGCAAAGTGCCCTCCACAAGCAGAGTCATGGCACTCTTCCAAAATAAAGGGAACCTCATCAGGCATCACACATCGGTGATAGATATCATCAACACCTTGCCGATATAATGTCCCTGCGATCAAAGAAAATTTCAATGCCTACTATTTAATCTTCCTCTTCTCGGGTTTTGATAGAGTAGCTCTAGTCTCTCTTGTAGAAAGATAGTGCGTTATAGCAGCATACCAGGAGGGAATAGATTACGTATCAATATTAATCAATGTTTCCATTTCACTTCCTTCAGCCCCACAACCTCTTTTGGCTCTCCAAAATCCACAAGACACTCAACAATGCCCTAAAGCTTCGGCGGTTTACTCTGAATCTGGTAATCAAACTCTTGCAAAGTGATTAACCACTTTGCTAAACGATTAGGCGGTTGTAACTTATTCAACAACAATCAAAGCCCTTCCACCTTCCTATAAAAAACCACCCTCTCATAAAGAATGTAGTGCTTGAACTTCTTGGTCGCAAATACCATCGCAAAGCACAACTTCTCCATATAGGTGTAGTTAATTTTCGATATGCCCAACTTTCGACTAGCAAAAGCTATTGGATGGTACCACTTTTCCTCCCAAATTTGGGCCAAACAGCAGACCTAATACTATATATAGTTGCTGCTGAAAATATATAGAACATTTCACCCCTTTTAGGTGCTTTTAAAATAGGTGCTTTGGCAAGCTCCTACTTTAGATCGTCAAAAGATACTTTGCAAGCATCACTCAATGAAAACTAATAATTAAAGGACAATAGGTTCATCAGTGGCAACGTTCTTTCTGCCAAGGCATTGATAAACCTCCGATAATACCCTATCGATGACAGAAAGCTATGCACTTCCTTTGGAGTACGCGATGGACTCATGGCGACTATGACCTTGATCTTTTCAGGATCAGTCACAATCCCTACAGAACTGACCACATGGCCTAACAAGAGCCCATAAGGAACTCCGAAGATGCACTTCCGTGGGTTTAGAGCTATGGAGAATTGTCTGCAACACTCAAAACACTCCTGTAAGATAATTAACTATCTATCCCTTATGGTGGCTGGCCCCAGATCATCAATGACTACATTCAATTCCTCGGGGGAAATGTCACCAAAGATCTTGTTCGTTTTTCTCTGCCACGAACCTCGTGCATTACATAACCCAAATGCCATCACATGGTACGCAAAGGTATCGAAGACAATAATAAACGTCATTTTTAGCTTGTCTTGCTCAGCAATCGCCATTTGGTTATACCCTCCAAAGCAATCCATAAACGAATAGATTTCCCTACCTGCTAGTTGATCCAAAATTTGGTCAATAAACGGCACTCTAAAATCTATGCAAAGCTGGATCTGATTATTCTTCTTGTTCTTGATCACAACTGGTGAGCACCATTCAGTATGCTGAACATGGAAGATCAAACCTGCTTTTTTCGCAACTTCTGTAGTTCCTCAAACAATCCGTCCCTTAATTCAAAAGGCATGTGCCTTACTTTCTGACATACAGGGTGGGTACCTTCCTTTACAGGAATAGCATGCACAGCTAGACTCGGAGGAATACCCCTAAGTTCGTCATAGCTCCAAGCAAAGATATCACGGAACTCCTAAATCAAGGACACATAGTCCTCTCTCTCTTGTGAACTGAGCATAGAACCCAATTTGATTGGCCATGAATCATTAGGCATACCAAGGTCCAGCTCAATAACATCCGCGTCTCTTATTTGATCATGAGGCTCTATCGGCGCATTTAAGGTTATCTGATAAATATCCTCTGTAGTGGACCCTTCCTTAGATCCATCGCTCGATGACATCTCACTATTAGATGGATCATCTACTGTTTCTAGTTCAGTGGAGGATAAAGGAGCTCTCTCACTCTGAGGAGACTCAGGGTAAGCATCCACTACTATAAGGTCGGCACCTTGACCTAGAATCAATTTACCAACGGGTATATCAACTTGACAGTCTGTTCGTGAAATCCAGGGCCTTCCTAGGAAAACTCGATAGCTAGGACGTCCTGCAAACCTTATCATCCTAAAGTCCAGATAGCATTTCACGCTTGCGACAGTAATGTGGACTTTAGTGATACAAACTTATGGTTGTCTTAGACTATCATCCACCATCCTAAGAAGTGTGGAGCCATCTTTTTGAATTTCGAGACCTAGCTACTCCATCAAGTCTGAACTTATGATATTGACGGAGGATCCAGTGTCCACGATAGCGTGCTCCACTAATATTCCATCCACATACGTTGGAACCCTAGGGCAATGCTTTTCAGCATGCTTGAACCAATCTTCGCCTACTCTAGCTATGCCCAAAGGTTCTACTATATGCCTGATACGTAGGATTTTCTTAAATTCCTTGCATACTCCTGGAGAAAGTTTAATCAATTGCAAGAGATTCACATCTGGTTTGACTTCGCAAAGAGAACTTCCTAGGTCAAAGTCATGGTAATTAGCCAAAGTTCTCTTCTCGTGCCAAACCATTCTTTCCTTTGGTCGTTGGACCGCCGGCTTTAGTGCGTCGTTTTTGACTTTTTTCTTCTTTCTTGGCACCTCTCTATCCTTCTCGGGATCCACTTTATCGTCAACAGGCCCCTTAGAGGTCCACCTTTCATATTCGGATTCAGGACTCACTTTTCCCTAGCATCCTACTTAGGGTTTCCCTCGACAAGTTTTACAGTTACTTTATCGCCCTCTTTAATATTTTGTCCTCTTGTTATGGCTTGTAGATTAGAAGTTTGTGCATCATTGACACATACAGCCTCAATAAGGCTGACTCCACTACCATGAGGTGTAATATTCCCGTCAAAAATATTACCCAACTCGACTTCCCGCACACCGTGTAAACCCTGTGCAAGGTTATCTTTTGTATGGAAATTGCCGGCAGTTTAATCTGTAACCCGCATGCGTGAAATCGAGACCTCCGCATTGGCAAAGCGAGCCCGGGGTTCAAATCCGCATAACCACGGGGAAACACCCTCTTGGGGGGGCAAAATGAATAATAATAATGCAATTTTTTTTATGTTTATCCCTTTCCCCCAGCCGGTGCATGGCTGGAGGAGAGGGAGTGAGGGAAGGGATGGCAAAGGTGGGAGTCGTGGGCTGCATGCACAGCCCACGTGGTGGAGCTCCCCTCTCCACCCCTTGGGCTATAAAAACCCCCCTTAGCTTGGGGGGGGGGAGGGAAGGAGGAAAAGAAGGCTGCATGGAGAGGGAGAGGGAAGCTGCTGTCGACACCGTGGCATGGAGTGAGAAGGCTGGAGGAAGCTGAGGTAGACGCCGTGCTGCTCAAAGGGCTACCGTGACGTAGATAGGGAGAGAAGGGGAGGACGGTGATCTACTGCCCCTGCTGTGGAGGTCGTCGCCCAGGCTAGTCCACCACCACCCCCACTTGGGCTGCCATAGGCCGTCAAGCCGCTGCCAATTCCCTGATGAAGTCAACCCCCCCCCCCCCCCCCTTTGACATCATCTCCCATTTCTTTTTTACCCCTCAATCATTTCCTTTGACCACGTGCTTCCTGGGGAAGCAGAAGCTTCCTAGAAGCTTTGGAAGCTTCTTTTTAAAAAAAGGCTTAAGGCCTTGTGCACACGGGTTCCATCCCGGGGGTTAAAGCCTTCCCTTAAAGCCCATTCCCCATAAGCTTATTTCCCGCAGCTCCATTTGTAAGAGCCCCTTTCCACAAATAAGCTTCAAATCCCACAAGCCATCCATAAGTCCATTCCTAGGGTTTTAAGAAGAAGAAGAAGAAGCTCATAAAGCCTCCATTCTCGCACCTCTCTCATAAAAGGCCCATCTCCACAATCCAAGCTCCAACCCCACAAGGCCTCCCATAAGCCCAATACCCGCAAGCCGTCGTAAAGCTCCATTCCTGCAAGTTCTCATCCGAAGTTCGGTGAGGATATCTCCGGCGTACGAGGGAGAAGGGCAAGATCTTGAGGCTGCTTACAAAGGCTGAGGAGTTTCACCGATCGTGTAAGGGTAAGGGCCAAACCGAAAGTCCGTAAATACGCCTATGATTTAAAAAATGCACTTTTGTTAATCACGGGATTAAGAAAAGGGCCAAAGAGAGTTTGCCACGTGTGCAAGAATATGGTATTCTTGTCTCCTCTTTTTTGGAGATAGTAGAGTCCACTTCGTGATTCTCTCCTCCTTTTTAGCCAAAATCTCCAATGTCTGACATGTTTTGGTAGTCTCGAAGTCCTTATTTACTTATAAAATCTGACAAATGACATAATAAAGTTGCTGTGAAGTTAATGATGATTTTTTTGAAAGTCGAAACTTTTTGGCACCCAATATATTTTCATTAGTCTTCTTAATATTCCTTTTTAGTTCATTCACCTTTCTCAGTGAGCTTCTTTCTCTACTTTTTAGTTCATTCATCTTTCTCGATGAGCTTCTTTCTCTGCGAATTTAATTTAAGTATGGCATCCAGAAGGCGCTCTTCTCGTTTAGAAAACTCTTGCACTGTCTATAGCCACAGAGTTGATGAAAATTGGGAGCCAAAGATCTTTAGTATAAACGATTAGGTTGCCATGCTGCCCTCTTGCAAGGACTCTCACAAGGTGAAAAGAAAAAAAGAGAGGATATTAAACATCACTGGAAGGGACGTATCATTTCTTTCAAAATTATGCATGAAGGGTGGTTTATTAAACTGCAACATGTTTACATGGCGAAGGATATCCACTTGCCTCCAAACGAGTATATTTCGCAACAAACACATTGTAAGACTTGAGTTGATAACTTTTTTTTTTTCATTTAAGCAAGTGCTAATAACGAATTCTTGGTTGTAGATATATTTCTATCAACAAGTATGGAATGGCAACCTATGGAAAGCTTAAGTGGAACCTTCCATGCGATTCATAAGGTGTTCACAGACATTATCTATGCTGATCAGATTGTGGGTTCTTTTATTATGCATGTTTCGTGGCTTTGTGGAGGGGAATTGGAATCAACTAGTGTGATTATCCTATCCAAAATCAACTCAATACATTGCTCTCTTATCCATCGCATATATGAGTTAGGGTAATCTTAGCACTACGAGAAAAAATGTAAAAAGTTGGTAAAAAAGGGTCCCTAAAAAAAACCAACAATATGAAAGAGACTTACATTCACTCCATCTATCTTGAGTATCTTTGAATCTATTGTCCTGCAGACATTTGAAAAGCACTCTTTTTCCACAAGTATATGCATGACTTTGTGACTTTGCAATGGTACTTCTTGTTAGAGAGAGTTATATGGTTTTCTAGGATCAACAATATCCTCATATGTGGTGTCCAAGAAGGTAGTCAGGAGCCTGCCAGCACTGCAAATGGAAACATGTAACTAAAATAGATAATCAAATAAAATAAATAATTAACCAAAAAGCAAGCACTATTCCATTCAACCCACATTCTTCCTTGGCCATGGATACCACTTAGAGAGTTCATGAGGATAATTTCTCTGGTGAGTGTATCCGATGTAATAAAAAAATTTATGGTAGTTGTGATGGAATCAAAAGCTTTGAAAGACATTGCTATATTTGAACCAAATCTCGAAAAAAATTCCATTGATAACAGTGGATCAACAATACACATAATTTTAGAGATTTATTGGCTAAGAGATGCAATCAATGTCCTAAAGCTAATAGCAAAAATAAAGAAGTGTTATTTGCAATCAATAGCACAATTATTCTATATACTAAAATTTTTTAGAGTCAAAATGCCTTACCTTATGCAATAATAAACTACAGAATCTAACAATTAAATATCCTTTTTACAACTAGCATGGACTTGTCCTCATGAGATATGCTAAGATAGTCCTCTTCCTCAGAAGTGCAAGAAACATTGATAACCATTTGCCCATACACCTCACTCATTCTCTTATAATTAACAGGTCCAAGTATATCGATTTTTCTCTTGCAAACATCATCCTCGGTACCTTATTCTGCTAATCATATTAAAATCTTTATTCATTAGGGTGATCTTATGAGCATGATCAGCAACAATGTAAGGATAATTCATAAAGTCATAAAGTCAACCATGTGAGGATAAGTTGATATGACGTGAGAGCAACAAAGCCAAATTTTTGCAGGGTCATATTCACGCCGTATCATGGAGTAGCTCATACGGCGTGAGTGTGGCAAAAAGCATAATGTTTGGTACTATACTTTTTGCTCCATATCGTGGATGACTTGATATGATGCGAGAGTGGCATAACAAAATCTCCGTAGGGGTCCTCCTCGCTCCGTATCGTGAAGGACTAAACATGCGCATGCAAAGTACACCCCCCCTTGTAATGACTTATTTTTTGTGAGATCTTAAACCCATAAAAAAAACTCAAAAAAATTTCCATAAGTTTATTAGGCTTTGAAAAAATTTAAGAAATTTTTAAAGATTTTTTTGAGCTCATTTGCTATTTTAAAAAATATTTTTAAGCAAAAAATGGCCTAAAAAAGACCCAAAAAATCACAAAAAAACCACCCAAAAATAGCATAGCTGATACGGCGCAAAAATGGGTATCCGAGCGGCTATGCTATTTTTGGGCGGTTTTTTTTGTGATTTTTTGGGTCTTTTTTAGGCCTTTTTTGCTTAAAAATATTTTTAAAAATAGCAAACAAGCTCAAAAAAATCTTAAAAATTTTCTAAATTTTTTTCAAATCCTAATAAACTTATGGTAAATTTTTTAAATTTGTTTGAGCTCGTTTGCTATTTTAAAAATATTTTTAAGCAAAAAGGGCCTAAAAAAGACCCAAACAGCTCGGATACCCATTTTCGCATCGTATCGGCAATGCTATTTTTGGGTGGTTTTTTTGTCATTTTTTGGGTCTCGGATACCCATTTTTGCGTCGTATCGGCTATGCTATTTTTGGGTGGTTTTTTTGTGATTTTTTGGGTCTTTTTTAGGCCTTTTTTTGGTTAATTTTTTTAAAAAATAGCATAGCCAATACAGTGTGAAAATGGGTATCCGAGACAGCTCCGATACCTATTTTCGCGCCGTATCGGCTATGCTATTTTTGGGTGGTTTTTTTGGTGATTTTTTGGGTCTCTTTTAGGCCCTTTTTTGCTTGAAAATATTTTTAAAATAGCAAACGAGCTCAAAAAAATCTTTAAAATTTTCTAAATTTTTTTCAGAGCCTAATAAACTTATGAATTTTTTTTTTGTAAAATGCAGACTGGTTATTTTAATGGTCTTTTTTTGTGAAATTGAGATATATTACATTTAAAAAAAGATATACAAGGATAAAGCATCAATAATGTAGTGATGCTTTCAATTATAAAATCAGCCTGCATTAGAATCAGAGTTCTGAGAGAAAGAAATAGAGTCAAGTCCTTTCTATTTCTTCTTACAAATCAAGGGAAGAGATCTTAAGAGATTTGCTAGGATATGATATCATGAGTAGTATCATCCCATGACATCAAGCCACCATTTAGGTATTGAAATCTGATAGTGCTAATAAGAATCACAATTGAAGATATTGAAACTTGAAACCCCATAGTGCTAATCATAGTTGAGGGTATGATGAGAAAAATACTCCCAAGAGCTAATATCAAGTAAGAAGTTGTATCCTTCATATTCTTCGAAGCATCCTGCACACATAAAATCATCGTAGTCCTAAAGTTGATATGATACACAATATCACTAATACTTCTATCTATTACTTGTTTAATTTTTTTATATTTTAAGAGACAAAATTGAATAATAAACATTTTTAATCTATTACTAGGTAAATATTTTTATCTCCCAAAAATCAAAGTACTTCCTTTCTTCTAATTATAATATATTATCCTTGTCTTATCAATTAGTCCTTGCTAAAAAGTTGATATTACAACACTGTATAATGAAGATATTCTATTTTCAAGTGTCAAGATCAAAGTGAAAATTTTCACTTTTTATTCTATTAGCTTAAGGATTATCCTTAGTATATCTATCCCTACCAATTTGCATCAATACCATGGGACTCTTTTACCCATTTTCTTATGAATCAAATTGAATAGATTGAAGAAAAAGCTTGGATTTAGTTGAAACAAAATCTTACAGAATGGATATCTTAGGGGTTGAAGTAAAGATGCGGCTTGGATGTCCCAACCTAGTTGGGTCTGCTGAAAACTAACGAGATGATCTCGTCTCAGGTCCATGGAGGACCATATCTCTATAGCTCAATCGGCAAGTAAGTGGTATTGATCCTCTGTGTAGAGACTCTTTTGATTGTTGATCACCTTCTCAAGATTTTGTGAAAGGAGACGAAGGGAGATGAAGGGAGACCAATGCACGCTGCTGGTAAGAACCGGATGTGATTTTGGTGAGAAATTTTACGACAGAGTAAAATCTGCTTTAAGAACTAAGAAACAAAGTGAAGAGGAGAGAACGATGATTCAAAGGAATGCAGACCAAAAAAGAAGCGTGATTTTGGTGGGAAACGTGATAATAAAATATTCAAAATGAAAGAATAATGGCCGAAAAGTGACCTCTGACATGAGTTAACGTCCTTAGGCATTTAATGGCTAACCTCTTAAATGAATAATAAATTCTCTCATTAATCACGTCTGAATGGCCAAATTTGGAGGGTTCATTATTTTAAAACCTCCACTAATTAGTAACTTAATCATTTTCTTACAAGTGCCATTTTTGAAACGTTTTTGGCCCTAATGTCTTCTCCTAATATTCACGTGGATATTTCCCCAATCCCACAAGCCCAGGTTTTTACTAATTTTGATTCCACGCAAAAGTAATGCATTATGCACAATAATTTCATGGACTAGGAAGCACCTATGCATGTCGAATTTATCTAGCCTAGTTAAATGCAATTCAAAATAAATTGACTATTTGAGCAATTACTAGAAGTAGTTCATGACATGAAATTGGGAAAATTGGTATTTTCAATGTGAATTGTCTATGCATCTTACGACCTTATCCGTAAGTTGCCCTTCCATGCATTTCAAAGTGACGAGTCTAGAACAACTGTTGCCTATCATTATAAGGTTGAATTGTTAAGTGCACCTTTGACTAGACATGGAAAGATTAAGCGTAGGTCGCATTTTTAGGCAAATCTTCATTGTAATGATTCATTAGGGAAAGTCGTTATGACCCGTAGGAAATAGCAGAGCATGGAAATGATTCTATGAGCTTGCATGGAATAGGTTAACTCTAGCTTTAATTAGCATGAATTTCATTTAACTACATTGTAGTTAGGAAAGGATTGCTTGTTGCACATTCGTCACGCGCCAAAAATTCATCCATCAAGAGTTACATGTAGGAAAAGGCTGCATGGTTTATTAAAGCATGAAATGTTAAAAGCTTAGAAAAAGAATTGTGGGCATGATTCTTGAATATAGGACCTAGTAGGTTCAATGGAAGTTATTCTGCAATTTATCATGCGATTTGATTTTTAACAAGAAAAGTTAGGGTTATTGCGAATTTAGTGGTACGTAGAAGCAATGAATCACATGTTTACGTGAATTGTGACATGTTGCAACTAGTTTTGAAATATAATCATAACGATTAGCGAGTTGTTAACGTTAAGAATCCTCTACTTAGGCATAACACCTAGTACAGGTTCCCAATCCGTCCCCTACATCAAATACGGCCGTGATTCAAGTGAGAGCGGAGTTTTGAGCCCGGGATGTGCCTAAAATTTGCCAAAAAATCTGGAATTTAGGGAAAAAATATTTAACATCGAAGGCGGCGGCTCCAGCTACTAGGACGATTTTAAGCACCAAGTGAAAGACGACTTTTAAAAGGCGCCCGAGCGACACTTGTGGATTTTTGATAAAATTTCAGACTGCCATGTGGGTTTTCAGGAGTTGCTAGTCAATGTGGGATGTAAAGCTAGATGTACAGAAATTTACAGCACTCGAATCGGAGCCAGGACGGGAAAATGGCCACAAATGGGGCAAGATATGAAAAGGTGGACATTGGAGAAGACCAAAAGGGATGCCCTTTGGAGCCTTTGCGCCCCCCTCAAAAATTTTATGCATCCCTTATCAAAAAGCGTGGAGATAGAAGATGGGAGGATGAAAATGTGAAGAAGGCGCCATCATCTTCACGCCGAAATTTGCGCCTCCATGAATGGATCTTGGATGGCAGGTTACAAACACCCTGTGCAACTGACATTACCCCCGATCTTCTCCCTCTTTGCCAGTCTTATCGCCTGTCTTCGCTCGTGAAATGGTTGTGGGAATGAGAAGAACCAGATCTAGTCTTTCTCTCTCTTCCCTCTCTCTCCCCTAAGGGGCTGTTCCTACGTGCAAGAGGAAATGAAGAATGGTGAAGGAAAGCTTGTTCGGTTGGGACCGGATTGCTTCCGGATCGATGTAGATATGAAGATTTCTGATTGTGAAGATGTTGAACATTGAATGTGGGCTGACCCACAGTCCTGCACCAAAATCAAGATCCCAAGACATGAAGCCTAAGCGGTAATTCAATTTTTATGAAGAAAAAATGAGTTTTTATGCTATTTGTTTGATGAAACATTGTTCCCATGGACTGATTATGCAATATGATGTTGTTTTCTATGAGTTTCAATAGTTTATAATCTGAAAACTAGGAAATCATAAGTGATATGGCTGAAATTAATGTTATAAGACCCATAAAACACGCGTTTAAGGGGTAAAAAATGAGATTTTTGCAAAATAAATGGGAAATATGAAACATAACACCTACAAAACCATGAAATTTTGCTGTTAAGGAACCTAAGGGCCATAGCACACAATCAATCTTAATTTTTAGTCATTTTTATTGAAGAAAATAGAGGAAAAATACCAAAAAATGGTGAAAAATGAGTTTTAAATGGGAGAAAATTAGAAAACGGTAAAAGAAAAATTCCAAAACATTACATGTGTATTTGTGCAGTGTATGATGAAAGTAAAGTACGAGGTTGGCCTCAGTTTACCCTCGTTTCTATGTTTCCATTCATGTTTATCGCTTTCTTTGTAAGGAAATACACATAAAATGACCTTTACACCTATCAACGAATGTAAAACATTAAACGGTAGGGTGAGAAGGGAGATTGAGCATCAAAATATTAACTAAAATCTGATTTATGTGTTGCATCATGCTTATAGGACGTTGTTTTAAAATAAAGGAAAAGGCAGCATGAGCGTAAGGCTCGTTGTCTTTTCTCTTTGCATTACATAAACGCTAGCATGGAAATCATGGAAAGAATTGTTTCACATGATGCACAATGTTGATTCTCTTCTGTTTGTGCACTAAACCGTTCACATTATGCACTATGCATAGTTCATGGTATCAACATAGAAGCTCCTGGACTGCATAGCAATTATTTTCTTAGGAATTTGACCCACGATTGAGACCGTAAGGTTATCCCTTTCTGTAGTATAGAGGGCCGGTTTCCTAAGGGGCTGTTAAGTAAGGACACATGGTATATCTCCTAGAAATACGAGAAATATAAAAGAGAGGAGTTTGTGTTCGAATGTTTTATATGTTTTAGCGACGCATCAAGGGGCCAATCCCTGCGATGTAGGAGAGCTGCAGTGGGGCCGCGGTGTTTCTACCGACAGGTTGCCTCCATGTATGTGATTATCGTGGTATTTATTGCCAGTGTGTATGGGTTCTCTCTCTGTGGAGTTTATAGAAAGGGAAACGTTGGACTACGAAACGATGAAACTATAAACGCATAGATTAGGCTTTAGGGCAGTTTGTCCTTTAGCATTAGATAGACGCTCCTAGTCCGCGAGGCCGTGAGGGTGTGTTTGTCTGTCATGAGCATGAGGTCCGGCTAGTGCCATAGACAGTGCCGGACCATTTTAGGTCCCATCAGTATCAGGAGAAGAAGTTTCTTCTCAAGCAGATCAAGCTGCCAGAATTTGATGGAAAAGGAAGGACGGTCCAAGCTGATGCTGAGATTTGGATAGAGTCCATGGAAGATTACTTTGAAACGGCCGATACTGCACCCGCCAACCAGGCAATGCTCACCAAGCTGAAGCTCACTGGTGAAGCCGGCTTTGGTGGAAGCAATGGTGTAGAGATCAAGGGATCTCGAAAGGATCCGTTACCTGGGAAAAGCTGAAGAAAGCTGTGCAAGGAAGATACTTACCACCTGCATATGGCACACAGAAAATGAATGAGTTCTATGAGTAAAATAGTTGGATATGACTCTTGACAAATACTACTCAAAATTCGTCTCACTTTTGAAGAATGAGCCACAAATGGATATGACACAACAAGTGTCGAAGTTTTGTGCCGGTTTAAACCCACTTGTGAATACCCGCCTCGAATCTATGCGCCCAACAGATCTACAGGATGCACTCATTCGAGGTGCACCCATAATTCAGGAGGTGCAGGCTAGGCCAAGAAGTAACAAGACTTGGTCTTATAATGATCAGAACAGAGGAGCATATAGGCCCCAAGTGAAGAGAGTTCAAGGTGAAAACCGGGGACAAAGAAAGAAAGCAAGGACCAATAATGTCAATAACTTTGTCCCTACCCAAAGTAATGGCCGAAATCTCCGTTGTTTCCACTGCAACGAGCCCAGTGATTTCAAAAGGCAATGTCCCAAACTTGGTAGAGGACAATGTCAAGGACCTTTCTAAGGAACCGCTCGTGGCCAAGGAGCCACCACTCAAGGTAGAGAAAGAACCACCTGTGTTGCCAACAGGGAAATGTGCGAAGAAGAGGACCCGACCATGGAAGCAGACTTTGAACGGGCAACAGTCCATGATAGCCCTTCACAAGAAAGGGCCGAATCGCCAGTTTTCAGTGATTCAGACACCATCGGACTATCAAGGTAAAAGCTTCAAAACCTTGATTGATTGTGGCAGTACGCATTCCTTTATCTCACCAGCTTGTGCAAGAAGATTAGGAATAGCCACAGTAGAAGCACCTACCTTGCTTGTGGAATTAGCAAATGGTCATGAGGTCTCTTGTACCAGGAAAACTGCTAAGGTGGAATTCTTTCTGGGAGGAAAGTCGACTTCAGTCAAATTCAGGGTCATGAACCTAGGTATCCATGAGTGTTTGCTCGGAATGGATTGGCTTAAACCTAATGATGCCCACATTCATTGTGGAAAGGGCCAAGTTTCCTTTCGAAACTCTGAAGGGGAATTGGTTACAACTCAAGGAGAGGCTGGAAAGCCGAAAGGTCAATTGGCCAAAGTATCTCGGATTATAAAAGGAGTTAGAAAGGGACTACATGTCTGCTTGATTAAGCTTAATAAGCTAGATCAGAAGCAGGAGTCTAGTGAAGAACCTTCATGGCTAAAGGAGTATGTAGACGTATTTCTTGAAGAGCTGACAGAACTTCCGCCTCAAAGGGAAGTGGATCATGAGATCAAGCTAGTGAAGGGAGTTGCGCCAATTGCAAAGAGGCCTTATAGAATGTCCATTCCGGAAGCAATTGAGCTGAAGGAGTAACTCAAGCAGTTGTTAGATCAGTACTATATCCGTCCTAGCAGTTTGCCATGGGGAGCTCCAGTGCTGTTCCAGAAGAAGAAAGATGGAACGCTTCGACTGTGTATTGATTACAGAGGGTTGAATCAATCAACCATTAAGAACAAGTACCCTATTCCTAGAATAGATGAGCTTCTTGACCATCTTCAGGGTGCAAAGATCTTCTCCAAGATTGATCTCAGGTCTTGTTACTATCAGATAAGGATCAATGAAGAAGATATCCCAAAGACGGCCTTTAACACAAGATATGGACACTTTGAGTTCCTAGTCATGTCATTCAGGTTTACGAATGCACCTGCCACCTTCAATACGTTAATGTAGGATATCTTTAGGCTATATCTTGATGGCTTCGAGCTCGTCTTCTTTGACGATACCCTAGTCTACTCCAAATAGGAAGAAGATCATGAACCCCAACTTCACATTGTCCTTGAGACAATGAGGGCACACAAGCTTTATGCTAAGATGAAGAAGTGTGCATTCTTCAAGCGTCAGATTGAATATCTAGGATTCATCGTATCAGCGAAAGGAATCTCAGTGGATCCGGCTAGAGATGTTCTAGAATGGCCAATACCAACAACTGTCAAAGAAATACGCAGTTTTCTTGGATTGACATGATGGTATAGGGTCTTTATCAAAAACTATGCTTTGATTGCAGCACCTCTAATGGATCTACTAAAAAAGAAAACATCCATTGCATGACCAACTGCTGAACAATCTAGCTTTGATAGATTAAAGAAAAGTTTGGTATCAACACCTATCCTGAAACTTCCAGACCTGAGCAAGGAGTTTGAATTAGTATAACTGATGCTAGCACGCTTGCCGTAAGATGTGTGCTTATGCAAGAAGGTCATCCTGTAGCTTACTCTTCAAGAAAAATGAAGAGCCATGAGAAGAATTATGCTACCCATGATCTAGAACTGTTAGCTGTCATCCATGCCCTAAAGCTTTGGAGACACTACCTATTGGGTAACAAGTTTACTCTAGTGACGGATCATAAAAGTCTCAAGTGGATCTTTACCCAGAACGAGCTCAACATGAGGCAACGTCGGTGGATTGAAGTGCTGGAGGAGTATGACTTTGAAATCAAATACTAGGGAAAGTCATTATCACCCATAGGAAATAGCAGAGCATGGAAATGATTCTATGAGCTTGCATGGAATAGGTGAACTCTAGCTTTAATTGGCATGAATTTCATTTAACTACGTTGTAGTTAGGAATGCACATTCGTCGCGCGCCAAAAATTCATCCATCAAGAGTTGCATGTTGTAGGGAAAGTCTGCATGGTTTATTAAAGCATGAAATTTTAAAAGCTTAGAAAAAGAATTGTGGGCATGATTCTTAAATGTAAGACCTAGTAGGTTCAATGGAAGTTATTCTGCAATTTATCATGCGATTTGATTTTTAACAAGGAAAGTTAGGGTTATTGCGAATTTAGTGGTACGTAGAAGCAATGAATCGCGTGTTTACGTGAATTGTGACATGTTGCAACTAGTTTTCTCCTTTAGATCAAGTTAACATCTCTAGGAATGGTTCGTCCTTGTTGCAAGACAAGTAGATCGAATTATCTAAATCACCTAACCCGTAAGGGATTCATATAGGCACAATACGATAAATCCCACTTGCTAGCTAGGGTTTAGCGTTAAGGATTTGGCCTAGTTTCGCACTTGTTGCCAAGTCGAAACCCTCATACCCAAAGGTCCAACCCACATTCATGGAATGTAGGGTCAAGAGGACGCTCATGCAAGTAACGATCTAGGGTTTCTACCCTAAGGATCATTCCTTCGAATGTTAAAACTCGGTTTGAGTTTGGAATCCCTAGATTAGGGTTTCTACCCTAAGGATCATTTGTTCAAATGTTAAAACTCGGTTTGAGTTTGGAATCCCTAGGACGTCGGCCTAGTGCAATTAGGATTAGGTTGGGTAAGAAGACACCCTAAACCTTGCTTCTTGTCTAATCATGATTCCTTGACCAAAAACACTGTTCAATGGGTGAAATGATCCCTTGGAATAGATGCGACACTTATGCAACAAGTTGCAACATCACATGGTCTTGTGGTTTGATCACAAGGGAGTATTGCCATTCCTTGGAATGAGGCTAGTAGGTTCTTGCACAAGTTTAACTTGCAAGAGGATGAGTAATCATCCTGTTACATCACCTTTCTTGGGGAAAGTTGCCAAGTTAAGGAAAGTTAGGTATTGGATTGGGAGAAAAGAATCAATCAATTTAAAGCGACATGGTCGCTAGAATTTACTGTTAATAAAATCTAAGGTATTGGTTAAGTTGGTTTAGCAGGGTATGGCCCTAATCCAATGACAAAAGGGTTAATAAAGAAACCCTTGGGGATCTTGCCTAGTTGCAAATGATCCCGGATCAAATGCTGGATACATCCAGAGAGAAGGATTTACTCCTTAGCAATTGGCCAAATAAACAACCACTGGAATTGATTGTGCTTGTAACAGTTTAGGAGCACTGTTTGCATTGTTTGCTCAAGGAACTAAAGGATGGAAAGATATTTAAATGCTTCAGGTTGAAGCCTGAAGGGAGAGGCAGCTTCAGTTACCCCCGACTGTCTGCCTGACCCTAACCAAGTGGGTTGTTAGCCGCGCCGGGAACATGGACCGAACCCACCGCATGAGGTCTCTCCGTTGAGCGCTACTTGGAGCAGGAGGACGCTTGGGTGCTAGGGGGCTCTGGCCGTAAATCCCTTGCCTTTCGGGCCCTGCACAAGAGGCCAACATGACTCGGGATTGGATCTCGGGGCCCGCATACTAGTCTATGGGCGGAATCTTGGATTAGTAATCCATGTGGATTGCTGGATAGCCTTCGAGGCGGATTATGGATTGCCTTTGGGCGGATTATGGATTAGCTTGCTGGCTGGACTTTATGGATGTATTCTAAAGATAAATAAGATAACCTATTGAAAAGAAACTTGGTTGACATTGTTTTTCTATGTCAAGTGCTAAGATGTGTCCGGAAAGGGAACATGTGGATATGTTACATGAGGTAACTCCTCTACAACAGCCTTTCCTCGTTGTAGTATTTGTCTTGGTACCTCATCTTGCAGGAGATTATTCCCTTGTATGCGATGATTAACTGGACCAGGTTGTTTACTTCCTTTTTGGAGAGAACCGATCTTACTCCAACAGGTAGCAGCTAAGTGGCCAGACTTTTCGCAAATATCACATTTGACATTCGGAAAATTCCTAGGGAAATGTTGGCCACCACACCACTTACAGCTGAATCTTGAGGGGGCACCCTCTTTAGGGCGTCGGCTCCCTATCAAATTCTATTGCTTCTTAAGGAAATTGACATCCACAGCTATTTGTCAATATTGTTCAGAGATCATATCAATGTAGTTCTTCATCACGTCCTTAACTTCACCAAGGACATTGGAGGCACTCGACTCGTGACCGCGATATTCAGTTTGTCGTCCCATGGGCCTAATCACTTGATTAGGGATTAGCCGTTGACCTACTAGGACATTCTCATTTGTCTCTTGGCGTGTTACATTCAAGACATGCAACCAATATTGTCCAGCCTTCTCAGGGGCAAACTCTCTATGGAAAGCCATAAAGAATTGGACACTGCTAGTTATGGTTCCTGGCTTCCAGACCATGGTACCATACTACCGCTCTTCCTTTTAACGTCATGTTAAAGAACATCATTAGGTGTCCATCTTGGATTCAATAATTGAACATGAGTGTTTGAAATTCCTTAATGTGGAGTTCTCCATCTTCTTCTACTAACCCATGGAAAATGGGCAATGCTGCTCCTAATGTTGGAAAATCCAATATCCCTACTGGAATTGCGATATGTTGTGCCATGGCTACAACCGGATTGACAACACGAGTTTGTGTACGTAAAACTACACCCCCACTTGTTGTGGGTTGATTAGTTGGAAGTAGGGAAGCACTAGGACTTCCACTTGCACTCGAAGAGCTACTCGTAACACTTAGGTTACTAGAACCACTGCCTCTTATGCGCAACGGGCTGCTTCTTTGAGGAGAATAACGACTTACGATCTCCAACTGCCATCTAGCCCTCTCAGCATGTTCTGTTTTTTGTATTTCGGCTTGATCGTCCTTGTTAGAGGACATCAACCAACTATTTGGTCCCCCTAGAAATCGTAGATTCAAGAACCACCACTTGTTGGTGGCTCCCAGTAGATGCACCACTAATGGGACCTAAAATGGACTGGCACTGGCTAAGGCACTAGCTGGACCTCATGCCCTCAACAGACAACCCCACCTCATGACTTCGCGGGCCAGGAGTGTCTATCAAGGGATGCACTATCCTAAACACTAATTACTGCGCGTTTATAGTCTGTAATCCAACGGATATTCCCTTTTCCCGTCTCCTCAAAGGGAGATTATACATATATTGGCATTAAATGCCACATATTACACACACAGGGGCACCCCACTGTCTGATTACCGTGGCCCTATTGCAGCTCTCTTACATCTTGGGGATTGGCCCCTTGATGCGCTGCTCCCACACATAGACACATTCAAAACAAACTCCCCTCTTAGTGCCAATATATTTAACGTTCTAGGAATGCACTTATCCTCACTTATCCATCCCCTTTAACCCACTTTCTGGACCTACAACCGGGTTGCTCACTCTCTCTACGTGGGTCAAGTCCTAAAGAAACCAAGTGCTATGCATCCAGGAGTTTGTAATTGATACCATTTAATGATGTTTGATGCAAATGTATATATGATTAATTTCTCAAATAATTGAAAAACAGCCTCATGCATTGTACAAATCCATTCTTTTCATGTTTCCATACACTAACGCATAATTGTTGTAATGAGAGAAGACACTGAGCCTTACACTTGTGCTATACTTCCTTTTATTTAACTTAACGTCATCCTATATGAATAATGCAGCAAATACATTAGATTTTATATTATATTTCAGCACTCAAACTTCCCTCATCCCCTACCGTTTAAAGTGTTGCTTGCGGTGATAGATAAAAGGGTAATTTCATGTGTATTTCGCACGAAATAAGCAGTAAATACTCACAAAAACATACAAATGGGGATAACCTGAGGCAAACCCTCATGCTTTATCCTCATTATACACTCACAGACACATCCATAATTTTCCTCGTCCGTTTCCTATTTTTTCCCCTTTTAAAGAGTATTTTTTTTCAATTTTCCTTATTTTTCCTTATTTATTGTCAATAAAAATGGAAGAAAATTAGCATTATTTCAGAGCTGTGGCTCTTGAGTTCTTAAACAACACCCATGTAGATTTTATTGGTGTTTTGTTTCATGCTTTTCCGATTTTAAGCCTAAAAATTCCATTTTTACTCTAAAAACCATGCTTTTCGGGTTTTTTCCATTTATTTCCCACACTTTAAGTGTATATTTTCATATTTCTTTATTATGAAAGACTAAAACCAATAGCAAACAACATGTCCATCAATTTTCATCCCATATGAACATTGCTAACCTCATCAAATGCAAAAAAAGAGCCATTTTCTTTGTAAAAATGTCATTACTGTGTATTTTTCATTATTTGGGTTTTGAAACTTGTTGCAGGTCTACAAATCAGGGCCCGTTTGATGCTCAACCCGCCTCCACACTGCCATCTTCAGCCCACCTTTGATTTGAAAGCAATCCGGTACCACGCCGGAGAGCATTCATCAATCGGGCTTCATTCTTCTTCACACGCAGGAACAACCCCTTGCAGGAGAGAGAGGAGGAGAGAGAAAGACTGAAATCTGATCTCCACAATCGAGCAACCATTTGAGGAGCAGAATCGAGCGATGGAGAGTGAAGATAGAGTCTAGATCAGCCATTCGGTCAATTGGGGGGGTTGCTTTTGAGTGCCATAGCCCCCCCCTCTCCATCAATCGTGAATATGGTGCCATCTTCCCTGTAGGCGATGAAAAAAATGGTCCCCCCCTTCACACGAAAATTTTTGGGGGGGTGGTCCAAGGGTCACACCCCCTTACTACTCCCCTTAAGCCCATTCACACTTCCTTTGGACCTTGGCCTCTCGGGCACTCCCTCTTTCGCGTCCGGTGTCCAAATTACGATCCAAAAAATTTTGGGCATTCGTTTTGAAGTCCCCACTGTTGGACACCTCCGAGGGTCTCATCTAACACACCAAAGAATTATGAAAATTCATCAATTGTCGTCAAGTGGGTATTTTAAGCCTTTTATGAGTATTGCCGCTTAAAATTGTACTGATTGCCACCGTCGCCTTCGACGAAGTCTATTTTTCCACTGAAATTTCAAATTTCTGGCTATTTTTAAGCACTTATCGGCATAAAAAATCATCTGTCACCATTGCGCCTATGTGTGGGGGATTCTATGAGTTTGTATCTGCCATTGCACCTACATATGGTGGATTTTGCACCATTCTATACAAGCAAGAAAGGCTTTAGAAGAAACTCTCACTTTTCAAAAGTTTTGAATTTGGGGCATTTAATGATGTTTCTTTCAAGAAGATGATTCAATATCTCAACCATTTGGTACAGAATGGGGATACTTTTTGGCCCAAAAATGAGAAAATGTGCTATTTTTCTAGAGAGAGAAAGTTTAAGGTTGTATTTTCTTAGAGGGCCCGTTTTTTACCACTAAAATTCTCACATCCATGCATTGTATAATCAATTTCATTAGTTTAAGTAAAGTTATTTTGTTATGTTTCTTGAAATGCATGACACTTATTTTTTGTTTAATGTATGCACACATCAAAAGTAGTAATAGATACAAATGTGAGATATGTTATTGTTTATGCATAATGAGAGTACATGTACTACATCTTGATATAAATCGGATTATGTTAACATATGTGAATGCATCACTAACATACCACACATTATTGTCACACTTTCACAAACCAAACATTTATTCAATGATTTTTTTTAATAGGGATAAATAAAAATGTCTTATATTCATCAAGAAAAATACATGCGATGCTTGATAAGTCGCACTAGCAGATTGTCGGAGTATCCAGGCTCGGCAAATCTCTTGATGAAGAGATTCTTGAGGCCGTTGAAGTTGATTCGCTCTACGAAATCTAAACTCATATACCAATTCCTACCCTTGTTACCTAAGCAGAGCCCGAACGCTTGAGAGCGCTGAGTCAGGTCAGTGAGGCCGTTGGCTTCGCAGACTTGCTCGGATTGCTCTATGAAAATGTATGGATCGTCATGGGGCTGGTACTTGCTGCGCTGCTTTGTAATGATTGGGATTTTGGATTGGCTCTTGGAGCCTTGGTTTGCTCCTAATCCTGCTAGCAATGATGTCACTAGTGATGTTTTCATCAGTAGGGGAGGAGGGGCCAGCTTTCTATGAAAATAGAAGTTTCTTTTTTGAAATGATACACTTTCCCTTTAGCTCTTCCTTTAGAAGAAGCAGATCTTATCTGACACTTTTGCAAGCTTACCTAATGTAGCAAGCACATACATTGTTACACTATGCACTTGGTTAAACATGTAAAGAAGCTTTGATCGCCTCACTAATACCATCTTCTCCAAGCTAGATATCGGAGGTATCACCCTAAAAGGTCGTTAGGGCTCAAGTTTTCATGATTGTTTCCTTTTCTCCTACTAAGAACTTCTTGTGGAGGAGCATGAAGTCGGCAACATGGTTGCTAGTGTACTCTTTTAGAGTTGAATCCTTCCAATCCGCATGCCAAGTTCCTCCTTGCCTCAATGCAAACTCATCTATATATAGTATGTCCTAAATGATATGGTCAAATCAAACAACATGATTAGTACATGATCTAGAGTTATCAAAATGCAATTAAGATTGACCCTAGGGGCATCTTGTCCCTAGGGGCATCTTGTCCCCTTAACTGTTAGATATGCTCAATGCCCCACCCTCATAAGGTGCCACCAATGATCCATGGTGCTCAAAGTTGTAAGGCCCCCATTATGAGGAGAAGCCAAATGTGAGCCTAGACATTGGTTGAGTCTTGACTTGTATATTAGATGAGGTCTATGTGGCCAAATGGTAAAAAGGTGACCATTGTGGATCTAATCTTTAGGTTGGACTGAGTAGTTAAGCTGGTAGCAACTTGAGGCACATTGCACCGAGTTGCAGGGTAAGGGAGTTAAAAGGGGCCCCTATTTGGAGTCCAGGGGCCGTGGAAGCGGCCCCTAGCTAGGGGATCCCAGGGGGGCCAACGGCTCCCTATGCAAGGGTCCGAGGGCAGTGCCCTTGGCCCGACAGTAAAGGGAATATTCCTTAGCCGACTAGTGGAGGCTCATATGGTAGATCGGTCATGCCGACCTAATCGCCTTCACGGGCTATAAGAGCTAAACCCCTTCACAACCATTGATCATCTATCTTTCACCCAGTCAGAGTTGTTCTAGCTAGCCTTAAGCTCTTCACCTATCTTCTGTCTAGATCACCATCTAAGCTTCACAGTGGAAGTGCACGGGTGGACAGAGCCATCTTTGTATCAGTTGTTTGGAGCTAAAGAAATTTTCTAATTCTCCTCTTATATGTTGTGTACTCTCTATCTCTATCTCTTTCTCAGATTTTGTTCGTTGCGCCATGTAATTTTTACATGGTATTAGAGCCTAAGGGGCTCTAGGGATCGAAGAGTGCGCAAGAGGCAAAGGCTTCAACAGCAAAGAGGAATAATGTCATCTTCCAGAAGCAGTTCTGGTGCATCAGGAAGTAGTGTAGGAGGTGGTGTTGCTGTACCAGCTATTCAAACACTGAGGATTCATCCACCAACCTTCAGCAAAGACAAGTTAGATGGTACAAACTATACCTTGTGGAAGTTCAAAATTACAAATATCCGTGATTCTTATGAGATTTTGGAGACTGTTCTGGGGATTGACGTAGAACCATAGCCTACCCCCGACCCATCAAATCCTATTGTGATGATTCCTTCGAATGCAGATATTCTACGAGCTTGGAAACGAAGGAATGCAGATGCATTGTGTGCCTTAGTTACAAGCTGTTCTGACTTTGATTCAATATACAACCAAAGCATCAGAGGCTTGGAATGTACTGAGGAGTCAGTATGAAATGTGAAACCAAACAAGGATTCAAAACTTGGAGAATCAACTAGCAGCGGAGAAGTTTGCTGAAGGAGAGAAAACTAAAGCATTCATCACTCAGATTAAGAATCTACCAAATGGCTGGTGCTGGGACACAAAAGACTAGCGAGGAGCTAGTAAGGAGGTGTCTTCGGATTTGTCCAAAAAAGTTTGATGGACTAGTAACTGCCCTTAATACTCAAGTGAGACCTCAAGCTTTGAGTTTTGAGGAGTTTTGTGCATTATTGCTGGAGGAGGAGTTGAGGCTGAAAGCCCAAGAAGGAAGCAACAATGGAGATGCTGCATTCTTTGTGAATGCAAAAGGCAAAGGTGGTTCCTCCACCAAAAATTATGGTGACAAAAAGAAGAAGGGCGGTAAGAAGAAGTTTCAAGGAGAATGCTTCTACAACAAGAAGAAAGGACATGCAATCGCAGATTGTCATGTCAAGAAGGCAGATGAAAAGAATGGTACCCTTAAAAGTAAAGGGAAAGAGACAGCCAATATGGCTGAAGCAGAGTTGGAGTTATTCATGGTGACCATTGAGGAGGTGTGCTCCTTGGCGCAAGAAGAATGTACCACTAAATCATGGGTATTGGATAGTGGGGCCTCGCATCACATGACCAACAAGAAAGGTGTATACAGTTCTATGTAGCTTCTACAAGATTCCATCACAGTGACGGTTGGAAATGATGTAAAATTCCCTGCTGCAGGCACATGTACTATTTCATTTGTTGCTATAAATGGTGATGCAAAAAAGCTTTCAAATTTATTGTATGTTCTTGAAATTAGGAGAAATCTATTATCAGTTGCTACCATAACTGATATTGGTCATGAAGTGAGGTTCAAGAAGATAGGTGTAGAAATTCTTGATAGTGATGGTAAAGTTGTTGGCAAATGAGAAAGAAGGAACAACCTATATGAGCTAAGTGCTCTTACAGCCACCGTTGGAGTGGGTACAAGTAAGCTTTGGCATGAAAGGTTTGGACACATCGGATTTACAGTGTTGAAGGAGATGCACAAGCAAGGTATGGTTGCTCACCTACCTGCAATGACTAAATTGGAGGAACCTTATGAAGCTTGTATGATAGGCAAGAAATAGAGAAAGGCATTTTCACAAGAAAGCAAGAATAGAACACAGGCTTCTCTAGAGTTGGTGCATGCTGACTTGTGCGAAAAGATGCCTACACGGGCCTTGGGGGGATCTTCTTATTTTATGTTGATTGTTGATGACTACAATAGGAAGATGTGGGTGTACTTCCTTCGTGATAAGGCTCAAGCTTTTGGTAAGTTTAAAGAATGGCTAAAACTTGTTGAGAATGAAACAGGGAAAAGTGTGAAGAAATTTAGAACATATGGTGGTGGTGAGTTGAACTCAAAGGAGTTTGAAGACTTTTTCAAGAGCAAAGAGATCAAGTGTTAATTGATGACGCCTCACACACCTCAGCAGAACGGTGTTGTGGAACACAGGAATCACACCATTGTGGATATGGCAAGATGCATGCTAAAGGGCAAGGGATTGCCTAACCATTTTTGGGCTGAAGCTGTTAATACTGCAGTCTACATTTTAAATCGGAGCTACACAAAGGCTCTCAAGGGAAAAACACCTCATGAGGCTTACACTGGTAAGAAACCATCTATCTCACACTTCAGAATTTTTGGATGTGAATGTTATCCACATATTCCAGATGAGAAGAGAAACAAGTTATAACTAAAGAGCAGAAAATGTATCTTCTTGGGTTATAGTGATGAGCAGAAGGCTTACAAATTATATAACTAAGAGGCAAAGAAGATCATTGCGAGCCTTGATGTGGTGTTCAAGGAGCAGCTACATATAGTGGAGGAGGAGAAGGCAAGTTCTTCCACTTTATCATCAAGCAAAGAAGTAGTCCACTATGAACCTATCCCGAGAGCTGTCCCTATCCTTAAGGAGGAGGAAGCATCATCTTTGGATGATGAGGAAAAAGTTCACCAACCTGACATCACCCCACCGGAAAAGCCATTGCCACATTGGGTGAAGCAGCTCTATGACCATAATAATCCTATGCCCACATCTGTGGAGGGGAAGGCAGATGGACCAAGGAGGTCTCAGAGAATAGAGGAGCAAAGGAGGGCTTTTTCTCACATAGTCAATATGGCCTTGATGGCTGAGATAACTGCCAGAATAACCACTATTCGCATAGTACTTGCAGTGGCCACCCACAAGCAGTGGCTAGTTTACCAAATGGATGTTAAGTCAGCATTCTTAGATGGTGACCTCAAGGATAAGGTGTATGTGGCTCAGCCACCAGGGTTTGAGGCCCCCCATTCTAAGAAAAAAGTGTGTAAGCCGAAGAAGGCATTGAATGGGCTAAAACAAGTCCCTAGAGCATGGTATCAACGGATAGATAAGCTTTTTTTAAGCTTAAACTTCAAAAGATGTGCCTCAGATGCTAACTTGTATGTTTACAGGGATGGTGAAAAGTCTGTAGTGATTGTCCTATATGCGGACGACCTTCTTTTTACAGGTAACTATGAAGATATGATCAACCAAACTTGAAAGGATTTGAGTTCTAAGTTTGAAATGATAGACTTGGGCTTGCTGCACTATTGTTTGGGAATTGAGGTTTGGCAAGAGCTACGAAAGATCTTCATCTCTCAGAAGAAGTATACATGGGAGATCTTCAAGGCATTTGGCATGATCGAGTGCAAGGAGATAGCTACACCTATGGAGGTGAACGCAAAGTTATCCGTTGAGGACACATCATCACTGGCAGACATTGGGAGGTACAGGAGGATGGTCGACAATCTGATCTACTTCTGTAACACCGGGCCAGATATCAGTCTTGCTGTTGGTGTTTTGAGCAGGTTCTCAAACAAACCTCACGAGAATCATTGGAAGGCCGGGATGCGGGTGCTCAGATACTTGAAGGAAACTCTTGACTTTGGTATCATATACAATTTCAGAACTTCTCTTGTGGGGAATTTTCTCTTTGGGTAGGAGATAGTGATTCCAGGAAGTTAGTTTCTGGTTATTGTTTCTCTTTGAGTTCAGGAATTTTCTCTTGATTAGTAAGAAGCAACCAATAGTGGCATTGTCTTCTACCGAATTAGAGTACAAGGTAGCTTGTTTTGTTGCATGTGAAGTAGTATGATTGAGAAGGATCCTATGGCATATGGGAGTGCAGGATGAAAAACCAACTATGCTAAGATGTGACAATCAGAGTTGCATCGCCATTTCCAAAAATCCAGTGTTTCATGCATGCACCAAACATATAGATATCCAGTATCACTATGTGCATGATTTGATGGAGGATGGGAAGGATTTGCTTCAAGTTCATCTTCAGAGACTTGGCATTGGGTCAAGGAGATAGTCCATCTATGGATGGACATTGAGGGGGGGTGTTAGATATGCTCAATGCCCCACCCTCATAAGGTGCCACCAATGATCCATGGTTCTCAAAATTGTGAGGCCCCCATTATGAGGAGAAGCCAAATGTTAGCCTGGATATTGGTTGAGTCCTGACTTGTATATTAGATGAGGTCTATGTGACTGGATGGCAAAAAGGTGACCATTGTGGGTCTAATGTTTGGGTTGGATTGAGTAGTTAAGCTAGTAGAAACTCGAGGCACATTGCATTGAGTTGTGGGGTAAGGAAGTTAAAAAGAGTCCCTATTTTGGGGTCCGGGGCCGTGGAAGTGGCCTGTGGCTGGGGGGTTCCAGGGGGGCCGGGGGCAGTGCCCCCAGCCTGACAATAAAGGGAATATTCCCTGGCTGACTAGTGGAGGCTCTGTGGGAGCTTTCACTAAACCGCCAAGACCCACGGACCGCTTATTGTTTCAAGCATTCCAAGCCGAGCACTCCGGTAGCTCCTCTCCCACGCACTCCGGTAGCTCCACGATCCAAGTGCAAGCTTCAAGCAAGCTCGATCCTCAAGCTCCACGCTTCAAGCTCCATTGCCGCGAGCAAGACAAGAGAAGAGAAGAGAAGAGAAGAAGAGAGGAGAAGATGGAGAGCTTCTCCTCCTCGGTCCCTCACCCTCACACACTCACTCCCTCACACTCTCACACTCCCTCTCTCAAGCACAAGCTCAAGCAAGCAAGAACAAGAAGAAGAAGAACAAGAGGAGAGCTACTTTTGGCCACACACAAGAATGAGCTTCTCATTCACTTTTCAACTTTATATACAAAACCCTAAATCCCTTTTGGGCGGTCATCCCCTTTTCCCCTTTTTTACATGGCCGGCCGTAGCCTAGGCCCCTTTTTCCCATTGTCCTTCTATCTTCCTAGCTTTCTTTCCACCGCCCATCTACATTTACAAATTGCACGAGTGAGAGCCCGACGTTCCTTGAATTAAACCATGATGCGCTTGCGCTCTTTTATAAAAGTTTTGACTTGCGCTTTTCCTTGTGCGTCTTTCTCCCTTATTTAGGACTCTTCTCCTTGTGCATCTTTGTCTTTAGTTTCTCTTTGCCTTGGCCTTTGTCTTTGTCTTCTGCTTTAGCTTTTTTGGATTTTCCACCTTCGTTCGTTTGAGGGTTAACAGGCTCATATGGTAGTTTGGTCATGCCAACCTAACCGCCTTCATGGGCTATAAAAGCTAAACCCCTTCACAACCATCGATAATCTATCTTTCACCTAGTTAGAGTTGTTCTAGCTAGCCTTAAGCTCTTCACCTATCTTCTATCTAGATCGCCATCTAAGCTTCACAGTGGAAGCGCACGGGTGGACAGAGCCATCTCTGTATCAATTGTTTGGAGCTAAGGAAGTTTTCTAATTCTCCTCTTATCTATTGTGTACTCTCTATCTCTATCTCTTTCTCAGATTCTGTTAACTGTGCCGTGTAATTTTTTACATAGATTCATTCCATTGGTGAAATCTTGGCAAAAAATGATGTATGTAGTTGTCTGCACACTGTACACCACACATGCACAATACTAGTACACCTCTCCCTATGCACTATACTAGTACACTTACTATACTTTGCCTTGCTATAATACACCTAGTGCATTATCATGTTTTTGCACACATACACATATTGTGACGTGCCCGACTAAAAACCTTCACAGACACAATTTCGGTGGTCCATCAAATGATATTTCTTAGCAATGTTGTTTGGGACTCCTTGGAATACCATGAATCTTGTCGCATAGATTTTCTTGAATCCACCTTGTAGGGAAAGGTTTCGACCATTCCCAGAAGGATTGACATGAATCTAGATTCCTACACAAACTAGGGTCACTCAATCGCCTTTTAGCATCGGTGTTCAAGTGTTTTACTTTGTGTAAATCCACTCAAATCAAAATGGACCCATGTTGCATTTGGTTTAGGGAGAGTGGGAAACAAGGGGGAGTGTAACACATCAATCCCTCTACTCGTAGGGCATAAGCTCACTTTGGTCCCCTAAAACAACATAAAGTTAGGGTCTTATTATATTTCCTTTGTCAATGTGTGATTTCAAACTAATGTGACTTCAAAGAAAATCTTTGAGCTAACCGAGACCACCTAGAAAACCCATCAAGGATTTTTCCCTCATTCTTTTCTTTTGGAGAGTTCTTTAGTTATCTAACTATCTACCACATTTACGAGAACATGGAAAAGCAGCTTCCTTAATTAACCTTTAAACATAGGGTTTCTTCATGTAGATAAAAATCATAATACTCAAACAAGTAAATCAAATTTTGTAAACAATCCTTTTATTCATTTTGAAGGTCTATTTTGTTACAATATCTTTCTCATCAAAATCTAAAAGCATAATCCACTAAGTTTATTGGTCTTAACTAGTAACAAGGCCTTCTAGGAAGACCATCTAGAGCTCATAGGGATTAGGTAGGTCATCCTAGGTGCATAAGAAATTTACAGCCATAGACCCCTTTGGTACCCTTTCCACCTCCTAATCTACCATCTTTCCTACAGAGACACCTCTCACAAATGGGACCAATTCTAGCTCTTGATGTGGTCAAGCAAACTCCCTACATCGAGTGACTCTCTCTCTCTATATATATATATATATATATGTGTGTGTGTGTGTGTGTGTGTGTGTGTGTGTGTGTGTATGTATGTATGTATGTATGTATGTATGTATATATATATATCTACCTACCTACCTATCTATCTCTCTCTCCCTCTATCTCTCTCTCTTTGTCTTTCTCTATGTATCTTCTTCTTCTTCTTCTTCTTCTTCTTCTTCTTCTTCTTCTCTCTCTCTCTCTCTCTCTCTCTCTCTCTCTCTCTCTCTCTCTCTCAATCATCAATACTACTCATCTTCTTCCTTGTGATCCTCATGAATGCTATGTAGCTAGATCCATGGCAGAGGTATGCTCAAACTGTAGTAGTGATGGGACCTCAAATGGGCCGGCACTGGCTATGGCACTAGCCAGACCTCATGCTCATAACAGACGAACACACCCTCACGGCCTCGTGGGCCAGGAGCGTCTATCTGCTGCTAAAGGATGGACTGTCCTAAAGCCTAATCTATGCGTTTATAGTTTTTATAGTCCAACGTTTCCCTTTCTATAAACTCCACAGAGGGAGAACCCTTACACACTGGCGATAATTAATGCCACGATAATCACATACATGGGAGGCAACCTCTCGATGGAATCACCGCGGCCCCACTGCAGCTCTCCTACATCGCAGGGATTAGCCCCTTGATGTGCTACTCAACATATAGAACAAATGAACAAACTCCACTCTTTCATTTTGAAAGTATTCCAGGAGATACCATGTGTTCTTACCAAATAATCTCCCAAGAAACGAACAACTATCCTATAGCTTAAGTTGCATTTTCACACTCAAGCGTGGGTCATTGTCATTGAAAACAAGTGCTATGCATCCAATCCTTATTATTTTGATACCATGGTTGATATGCACATGCAAAAGTGGATGATCCTAAAGTGCTCAAACATAATTTTCAATCAGAAACGTGTTGTGCACAACCATGCTTTCCAATGCTCATTCACTAACTCATTGCGGCGAGATAAGGATAGCACCGAGACAACACCCCTACTACTATCCTCTTAATTAAAATACAAAAACCTCTATGTCATGATATGCATCAAAAAATCAGCAACAATCAGCACGCAAATCACACCATTCAAACCTCCCAACCCCCTACGTTTAGGTATTGCTTTCGTTGCATAGGTGTAGAGGTCCATTTTGTCATGTTTTGATGTATGAAAAGCAATAAATCACAAAATTTGACAAGGAGATAGGGAAAACTAAGGCTAAACCTCATGCTTTGCCACTACCATACATCCACAAACAATCATTATATTTTTTCTTATTTTTGTGAGACGTATTTCTATTTTTTCCCCTTATTTTTTCTATTTTCTTGATTTATTTGGTAATAAAATATGCTATTTTTTTATTTTTCTTGTTTCAATCACTTCAGCAAACTAACATTCAATTTATCTTCCATTTTTCCCCCATGGAAATACATTTTACCCACCCAAAACGACAAAACTACCGTTTTACCGCTTAAAAACCGCATTTCAGGTTTTTGGGAATTAAATAGGACATGTAAATCATTGCAAAATCAAAATTTTCTAATACACAGTAATTAATCATGATACAACCAGCACACAAACAAATTTTCATCCAATAAAAACATCATTATCATCATAAACTATCAAAAATCCTTCATTTTCTTCATAAAAATGGTCATAACGTGTTTTTACAAAACTCGAGACGCATTAAATGACTGCATAACCAGCAGACCGAGCCTCCATTGCTCTCAATCCAATGCTGCACATGAATCTTCAGGATCTCCATCAATCTCCATCACCGTTTGCTTCAATCTCCTTCCTGGTTCCTCCTTCAAGATGGTGCACATGAACAGCCCATAGAGAGGAGAGAGAGGGAGGAGAGAGAAAGGCTAGATTCTGATCTCTTCATCCAGACAGCCATATCTCACGCAAAGACCGGTGATAGAATCAGGAAAGAGGGAGGAGTTGACCGGTATTGTCGGTTACATGGGATACTTGCAACCCAGAATTATTTGTGAAGGGGGGGCGAAATTTGCGCCGCCTATCTGATCACGCCATCTTCTTCATGCCATGTCCATGAAAAATGGGGGGGGGGGGGGGAGGGGGGTTAAAGTCCCAAGGGGCACCCCCCTTTTGTCTTAAATTTTGTCCACCCTTTCAAATCTTGGCCAATTTTTGGTCTCTTCCGCGTCTGAGCTCCATTTCAGCCTCTGAAAAATCCTGCGCGTCCGTCTCGGCATCTCGCACTGACTGGCAACTCCTAGCATCCCGCACGGTAGTTAGAAAAATTATCAAAAAATCCACAAGTGTCGCTCGGACGCCTTTTAAAAGCCGTCTTTCATTTGGTGCTTAAAATCATCCTAGCTGCAGCCGCCGCCTTCGATGTTAAATATTTTTCCCCTAAATTCTGGATTTTTTGGCAAATTTTAGGCACATCCCGGGCTTAAAACTTTGCTCTCATTGGCGACCACAGGATAGCGCGACTCAGCTTGTCAAATCCCACAACAGATCTGCACAAAACAACTAAAGGAAGCATCAAGCTGATACAAAATAGATACATATTAAAACACAGCACAATGCTCACCCTACCGCCTGACAAAACCAAGGCATGAAATCCACGAGAAGTAGGCCTAGCATAATCTGATAGAAGGTCCAAAGAGCTAGTCACTAATTGACTGCTCCAACATGGCCAAACTAAAAAGAATTATCAAAGAGGTCGCCCTAAGTGGTGGTCTGAACTTTCAAATCTTGGCCAATTTTTATCCACCCTTTCAAATCTTGGCCAATTTTTGGCCTCTTCCGCATCCGGGCTCTGTTTCAGCCTCTGAAAAATCTTGCGCATCCGTCTCGGTATCCCACACTGACTGACAGCTCCTAGCATCCTGCATGGTAGTCAAAAAAATTATCAAAAAATCTGTAAGTGTCGCTCGGGTGCCTTTTAAAAGCCATCTTTCACTTGGTGCTTAAAATTGTCCTAGCTGTAGTCGCCACCTTTGATGTTAAATATTTTTTCTCTAAATTCTGGATTTTTTGGCAAATTTTAGGCACATCCCGGGCTCAAAACTCTGCTCTCATTGGCAACCACGGGATAGGGCGACTCAGTCCGTCGAATTCCACAATAGATCTGCACAAAACAACTAAAGGAAGCATCAAGCTGATACAAAATAGATACATATTAAAACACAGCACAATGCTCACCCTACCTCCTGACAAAACCAAGGCATGAAATCCATGAGAAGTAGGCCTAGCATAATCTGATAGAAGGTCTGAAGAGCTAGTCACTAACCGACTGCTCCAACATGGCCAAACTAAAAAGAACTATCAAAGAGGTCGCCCTAAGTGGTGATCTGAACTACCTACCTAACTAAGGACAACACAACCAGGAGCTCCTACTAGGCAAGGACTCCTATAGCCTAATCAAGAAGTATTTTCTTTTAGCACATTTCTTCTTTTAGGTTCTTATTCCCCCATACTCGGGCGTGTAAAAAGGAGGGAGCTGAGTGTAGTGACCCAAGGAGAATAGGGCATCGGCCTCGGGTCTTATCTCGGTACCCAAGAACCTACCAAGCCTTCGCGAGGTGACACTTAATCCTTTTCTGACGCTCACTTTTATTTTCTCTCCAACATTCCTTAATTTCTTCTTTTCCAGTGATGGACCTAAAAACGGGCCGGCACTGGCTCATGCACTAGCCGGACCTCGTCACTATGCGCAAGACAACCCCTCGGCCTCGCGGCCAGGAGCGTCTATCAAAATCTCTGCCTTCCTAAACATTGCGTTTGTAATACGTTGTAGTCCAACTAATCCTATCCCAATATTACTCCTCAGAGGGAGTCCCTTTCACATAGCCAAAAGGCTCAAATCACATACACATGGGGTTCCTCCTACGGCTGAATGCCGTCAACCCTCTACGACTCTCCTACACCTTGGGGATTGGCCCCTCGATGCATCGCTCAACATTTAGACATTTCGCACAAACGTCGCTCAAGGTACCAAATAAGCGTATCCAGGAATGTACCATTGTCCTCACTTGATTTCCCCTATAGGATCCCACGACTAGCCTACAGCATGGGTATCTCACTGCCTCTCAACGTAGGTCATGTCCTCATAAACCAATTGCAATCCATGTCCAGGAGCTAACCACTGATACTCTTAAATTCGTTTCATGCTCCATGCATTTGGTGAATGTCTAGTGCTCAAACATTTAGCAAAACATTTCGTGCACAAGTGCAAATCATTCTTTTAATGGTTTCCAACTACCGCTCGTGCTTCGTTGCATGGGCCTAGCACCGAGGTGATCCTCGTGCTACTAAGCTCTTAATTTTAATTCTCATCCGTCCTAAATGCTATGCATAAAAATCAGCAACTTTCCCATCATCTCACACGGCATTTAGACATATTTCAACTTCTCTACCCTTCCCCGTTTAAATATTGCATCGTTGGGTAGGTTTATAAGGTATTTTGACATCATTTTATGTATAGAAAGCGGAAAAAACCACACTAGAACAAGAAGGTGGGGGTGAACTGAGGCAAATCCTCATGCTTCAGTCCCCACAACCATTCACAAGCATTGCTCTTATTTATCCTTATTTTTCGGAACCCAAAATGTATTTTTCCCCTATTTTCCATGGGTTTTTCCCTATTTTTCCTTATTTTCTTGCATTATTTAATTGCTGGAAATTCAAAACAGGTTATGGGCTGTGGCCCTTAGTTCCTTCTTGCAGAAAAATGAGAATTTAGTTGATGTTCCTATTTACTTCCCCCTTTTTATGCCAAAAACCCTCATTTTTCCTTGGTTTTTCATGTTTTACGTGTTTTAGCATATTATTTTGAACCACAAAATGCATATTTTTCTGATTTTTTTATCATGACCAGCAAGAACTCATAGAAAACAGCATCATGAACAATTATTATCCCACATGAACACCATTTCATCCATCAAAAACCATAAAAACTCAAATTTCCTTTGAAAATCTTAAATTACCGCTTATTTGCGTGTTTCGGGTTTTGTGTCCATGGCTGTAGACTTGGAAAACAGCAACACTTCATGTCCAACACAATCACCAATCACCATTCTCAGCCCGTGTAGCAATCCGATCCATGCCGGACAAGCTTCCATCATTCTTTCTTCTTCCTTCTTCTCCCCACATGAACTTGCCTTTAGAAGAGAGAGAGGGAGGAGAGAGAAAGACTGAAATCAGAATTCTCCAAAGAGGGCATCATTGCGCGAGCGAAGGACGGCGATAGAGTCTGCATACAGAGGGAAATGAGGGGCAATGATGATTGGGGGGGGGTTGTTTGCAGGCTGTAGATTGATCATCCATCATCCAAGCGAAAAAATCGGGCGCAGTTTCTCCACGCTTCCTCCACGATTTTCTTCCCATGAAATGCATGAAACTTTCATGCTACATTAAAATTTTGGCTCCCAAGGGTCACTTGCCCATTTTGGCCAAATTTTGTCCACCCCTTCGCATCTTGACCGGTTTCTTGGCCATTTCCCCGTCCGGACTCGGAATCGAGCTCTGAAAAATCCTGGGCATCCGGCTTAGCATCCCGCATTGGCCAGTGGCTTGTGTCAACCCGCACGACTGTCTGAAAAATTATGAAAAATCACCAAGTGTCGCTCGGGCGCCTTTAAAGCACTTTGGCGCTTAAAATCGTCCTAGATCGAGCCGCCGCCTTTGACGGTGAATATTTTTCCCTTGGTATTCATAATTTTTAGCTATTTTTAAGCACTTCCCGTCTCCTAAATTCCGCTCTCATCCAGCGAGACGCCACCCCTAGGAAGACAAGGCATTGGCCCCGGGTCTGACTCGTCCCTAGGAACCTACCAGGCCTTCGCAAGGCGATGAGCAACTGCTTATAAATCTTCCTTTCTTTGCTTTTCTATTTTTATAGGGGTTAGAACCCCTTTTTACACACCTGAGTATATATTTATTTTCTTTGAGATATTCAGGGTTTTTTTTCTCTCTATCATTATCATTTCCTCTCCAAGCTTCTCTAACTGCCTCACAACTAACAAGAACCCCTAGAACGGATACCTAGCAGGCTAGCAGAATAGGGTCACTAGAACTGCCTTCTAAAACAAGTCTTTTGATGCCTGACAATGTCTTTATAGGAGCCAACGACTACTCAGACCTCCCTCAGACATACCTAACATAAACCTGGGACTTCATGCCTTGGACTCCGGTCCTCAATCAAGAAAAGAAAATCCCCGACAAGTACACAGACACATATAGCATAAAAACACGATACTCGTAAAGGAAAGATATCACCTGGATAGGGCCACAAGAAGTCTCCACTGACATAGGCTCCTTCCAAGCTCTTCTTTAAACCTGTCTAGCATAGGACTAAAACAAGAAACCATTAACTGCACTTGTACTGAACAGTCAGCTGGCCCTCTTGGCCTAATGAAATAAAGCATTTCACTAAAAAAACGGATCGTCCCTCTTGGCCTAATGAAATAAAACATTTAAAACCTTGCAAAACTAGCTCTCTTGGCCTAACGAAATAAAACAGCATAGCACCTACACATCCCTCCCCAAATAGTATAGATATACAATAATATGCTCTTATCCAAGGAGGAAAAATAGGGCTCACAGCCCTAAGCTAAATGCGTAAGGTTATAACCCATCCCTCTTGCATATATAGCAAGAGGTGTATGCATAACATGTTGTCTAATCAGCCTATGGGTCCAGGATAACAACGATAGATGGGTCTCAGCTACCCTTTGCATCACCCATATCAACCGTTGCTAGCCATATATTGCATGCTGTGATAACATTCCCCACAAGCGACCGGGTCCTGTCTCATTATTGATAGCAATATCCAAACTAGGACCACAGTTGAAGAAAATGTCTTCTTCATAAGCAAGGTTTTCCAGTGAATCCACAAACTGATTCCAGCAACGTGGAATCAGCTGAAGAGACACTCTCTCAAACTCCTCAAGTAGGGTCATGGTAGTTCGATGATACATACAAAGGATGGGATTCCGCACTGTGTATGTCCCATCTAGCTGATTCAAGATCAACTGGGAATCCCCTTTTACTAACAACCTCCGAATACCACCTTGCTTGGCAATATACAGTCCCATAATTAAGGCTTTATACTCCGCCATATTGTTAGTGAATCCTACCCCGAGATAAGCAACTAACTTCATCGTAACTCTACATCGAGGATCTCGGATTACTACTCCAACACTCCCTTTGTTATTAGGGCCCCTGGACGCTCCGTCAAAATATAATGTGTGCGTCCACAATGGGTTTACATAGCCTGCCATCACGAACTCCTCTATTCGTAGTCAAAATTTAGCATGTCTAGAGGGTGAACTGACGGCTCCATCCCACCTTCTTCATTAAACTCAACAAGCATACTTGTCAACACTCGTAAGCAGTGATGGTAGAAGACTTTGATCTCCCACACAAAGGTTCCATCTTCTTGCTCAATCACTTTGTATCCTTTGCTCCACCAGATAAGTTTCCCCTTATGGTATCTCTACTCTAGATATGGATGCTCCAAATAAGGAATTAACCACCCCATCAACCAGCTTTAAGCTCTTGTGCAGGTCTCAAATCAGCCCCAGCATGGACTTGCAATGCATTTCTCCGTGTTAGAGTACTTAGAAATAATAAGGTTTAATCTTATTAAGATTAACCTTATTTTTAAATTCTACTCCCTACATATCAGCTAGTAGAACCGTAGACCTATTTTTTCCTATCCTGACAGTCTTGTAGGGGCCATCCCATCTAGGTTCCAGCTTCCTTGGAAACAGCTCCCTACGCGCATCATAGTACAGAACTAATTGCCCATTTTTAAAGGTATACTTCTTTACTTTAAAGTCGTGCAACTGCTTCATCCGACGTTTAGCTACCTCCTGGTGTAATAAGCTCTGCAATTTCAGTTCATCTAGGTGGGCTATGGTCGTGAAATATTCAAAGAGTGCATCCTCATCTCCCAAAGAGTGGTTAATTGCAAACCGTATGGTTGGCAACTCAATTTCGAGGGGTAACACGCACTCTTCCCCATAAACTAATTTAAATGGAGTATGGCCAGTAGCTCGCTTGAACGTTGTAATGTATGCCCATACTGCCACATACAACTTCCTGCCCCAGTCTCGTTTCTTCTCCGAGACTATTTTAGACAAGATATCCACAAGCTGCTTATTAGTACTTTTAACTTATCCATTGGCTTGCAGATTATAGGGGGTCGTTTTGTTGTGCTTGATTTTCCAAGCTTCAGTCACGCTTTTGATCAGTTTATTCAAAAAGTGGGTTCCACGGTCCGACACTAGTTCCTTCGATGGATTGAAATGGTAGATAATCTGCCCTAAGAGGTGTGGGAGCTTTCACTCAACTGCCAAGACCCACGGACCGCTTATTGTTTCAAGCGTTCCAAGCGAGCTCTCATGGCTATCTCTCACCTAGCCGATGCGCCGTCGATCCTACAAATGCAGTGAACTTACCTTGATGCTCGATCGAGTACCCTCCTCTCTCTCACACTCCGGTAGCTCCACGATTCTCGATGCTAGCTCAAGCATCCTCAAGCCTCCTCCATCTCCAAGCTCCATCCTCCATAGCCGCGCATGCAAGAGAAGAGAAGAGAAGAGAAGAGAAGAGAAGTAGGGGAGAGGAGATGGTGAAGAGCTTCACCCTCTTGATCCCTCACTCTCACACACACTCACTCCCTCACACTCTCACACTCCCTCTCTCAAGAGCATACACAAGCAAGAAGGAGAGAAGAAGAAGAGAGGAAGAAGAAGACTAGTTTTGCCACACCAAAGAATGAGCTCTTCATTCACTTTTCAACCTTATATACAAAACCCTACTTCCCTTTTGGGCGGTCATCCCCTTTTTCCCTTTTTTACATGGCCGATCATAGCCTAGGCCCTGTTTTCCATTGTCCTTTTATCTTCCTTGTTTCCTTTTCACTACCCTTCTATATTTACAAATTGCACGGGTGAGAGCCTGGCACTCTTTTACAAGATTTTAGGGTGCGCTTTTTATGCGCCTTTCCCTTTTCGTTTTTGCCTTGGCCTTTTAAGGTTGTCCTTGCGCTTTTGGCCTTTTCTCCTTTTTTTTCCTTCCGTCGGGCTACCTTTTTTCCGCCTTTGCCCTGCATCTTTTCCACTTTCTTTCACTCTCTTCGTGTTGGGGTTAACATTACCCCCCTCCTAGACGAGTGCCAGTCCCATGGCATTCATTGGCGTAGGTAGCATGTGGTAGCATGCACTGAAGACTCGGGGGACAGGGGCGCCTGGGGCATGTACTGGTGACCGGTTCGCGTGGGTGTTTGTTGGGGATGCTGTGTAGGACGATCTTTCCGGCTTGTCGGATGCTGGGTGGGCAATTAGCATTGGACGTTGATGAAGAACGAATGCCACTTGTGCTATGGTCATCAACACCTGCAATTGAAAACTTGTCAGGTGGTCTCTCCCTAAGGGTAGTGCTAGTCTTCTGTATTGTGCACAAGACATTTTTTAGTAGTTTGGGAGACAGGTCGAACTCTAAGCAAGCTGAGAGTATTGTCCTGCACTTGAGGACCCAAACTGTGAATTAGTTCTGTGTAGGTATTATGTGAGTGCGGTGCTTGTGCATACTTAGATATTGCTTAGCTAGAAGACTAGTCGGCGTGGGGCCGTGTAGAGCAAAAATGTGGTAATGAGAAGATGAAGTACACCTTTGACATCTGCTTGGAGACGTGTTAGGGGTTTGCCATTGTCGTCAAAGCTTTGCTTTCTTTCTTTCTTTCTTCTTTTTTTTTTTTGAATGAGGTGGGTACATGGAGGCAGCGGTACAAGGGAGAACGGTAGTTCTACTCCTCATCATCCGAATGGTGGGTAAGGGTGGGCGGAGGGTGGGGGGCCTTGTTAAGGAATTTTCGGCTTAGCAAGTAGCCCTTAATGTGGAGGTGGATTTTGAGGGTGGTGGTGGAGAGAAAGGGGTGGTTGCACTGTGTGAATTTGCTGTCATTCATGTCTTCCAACAGTGCACCACAGAAGGATGGCAAAAGAGCAGCATGCATCATGAGACGGGTCATGGTGGTGCTTTCTATGGCATTGGGGTCAAAATAGAGGGGTGGAATGTTGAGATATCGAGCTCCACTCGTGATACGCCAGGGTGACCGTTGTATATTTATGTCACCGACTTGTCAGTTGCAGACGCGGTTGGTACACCGCCCATGAATAATAGCTACATGATAGCTATCCTTATCTACTCTAGTTCGTGGCTCAGTTAGTATGCCACCTTAGTTAGTTGAGTTTGGTTTGAGACCCATATATAGGGTTCTTCTATTTCTTTGTACGGGAGTTCTTTTGGCTTACACAACTAAGAAGAGGAAAACTGTTTTCAGCCTCCACCCTTGTGTGTCTTCCCCCATTGTGCAAGCAAGAAAGCTTCAAGCGAGACTCCTTCCTTCTCTCCCACAATCTTGACATGGTATCAGAGCCTTGTTCGTGGTAAGGAGCTCAAGAAAGCAAGCCAAGCTCGCGGTGGTCTGGTAAGAGGAGCAGTGTTGCTTTCATTTCCTGTTTTGGGAGCAGATCTCTGCAGGTAGCACAGCCGGAAATTGCAGGAGTGCATTGTCTCAGGTTGAGACGCCCTTCGCGGTGAAGCAAGAGGGCAGTAAATGCAGCGGGTGAGGGCTTTAGCCCTCGGCGACCTTGTTTTTTTGATTTGAGGCCATTTCGGGGCCTGTTTTGCAGACGGAAGTTTTCTGCACGCACTCAGGAAAAGGCTCAGTTTTATGCTGTGCGACCACTGTTCTACAGGTCGGTGAAAAGTTACTGTAGAAATTGCATCGTATGCTTGTGCGCATAGACATTGGGAGTTTCAGAATCATCCTTGGTTCCTGTTTATGCAAAATCGTCACTAGGAAGTGACTGTGTGGTCAAATACCACTTTCGCCAGTTTTGCAGATTTGCCCTTGTGAGGGTGAAGCTGTGTTTTTTGCAGTGACAGAATTTCTTGCAGTATTCTGTAATGGCGTCTGATTCTCTTTCACAGATTGTCACTGAAAAGCTTGACAAGAACAACTTCCAGGCATGGAAGTTTAGAATGACGAATTTCCTTATGGGAAAAGGATATTGGGAATTTGTTGCAGGAAATGAAGAAGAACCAGTTCTTCCTGATGTTCCCAATCAACAACAAATGCAGGCATTTAAAACATGGCATGAGAGAGCCAGGAAAGTTATGTATTGGCTGTCTATCAGTATTTCAGACTCTATGATTGTGCATATTCAGGATGCAAGTACGCCAAAGGAGGCATGGGATACTTTGTCAAAAATGTATAGCACAAATACGCAAGCCAGGAAAATGCAGCTCAAGCAAGAGTTGCATAATGTGCAAAGAGAAAGTATGAGCATCAACGACTACCACATGAAGGTGAAGAAGATTGCAGATGCACTTGCTTCCATTGGGTCGCCAGTGGAAGATGATGATTTAGTTTCCGTGACCTTGAATGGTCTAGGAAAGGATTATGCACAGTTTCGGACATCCATTTCAGTTCGTGAAAGATTTCCTGATTTTGAGGAGTTGATTGCTCTTCTAATTTCTGAGGAACAGAGAAATGGTGGTGCATCTTCTTCAGGAGGAACATCAAAAGAAGCTGTCTTCTACTCAAATGCTGGAAGAGGTAGAGGCAGAGGTAGAGGAGGCCGATTTGGAGGCCGTGGCAGAAATCAGAATATGCAGCAAACTCAAGAAAACCAGTCCTATGGAGGAGGACGTGGTAACTCTAGAGGCAGGGGGAGCCAAAGAGGTCGTGGTGGATGGCAAAGAGGCCAAAATGCAAACAGTAATGTTGAATGCTACTACTGTGGTAAAATGGGTCATATGGCTAAAGACTGCTATAAAAAGCAGAATGACATCATGAATGGAAAACTGCAACAAGGGAATTATGCATCTTCTAGTAGACAGGGTGATGACAGAAATGAGCATTTGTTCATGGTGCAGCACATGAACAATTCTATGACAAGTGCAGAAGAAAGCAATGATGTATGGTATGTTGACTCAGGTGCATCAAACCACATGACAGGTCATGCAGAATGGATGGAGGATGCAAAGAAAATGGAAAAACCAGGATTTGTGGAGACTGGTGATGATACTGCACATCCTATTGTGCAGATTGGAAAAATTCCCTTGTCTATGCAGGGTGGGAAAAAGAAATACCTGTCCGATGTATTTCATGTCCCGAATATCACCAAGAATCTGGTTTCAGTTGGTCAAATGGTTGAACAGGGCTTGCAGGTCAGATTTAATCCTCATGGATGCTTTGTTGAGGATATGAAAAATAAAGGTCGCTTGATAGCAAAAGGAAAGAAGAAGGGCAGAATGTTTACATTGGATGCAAACATGTCTGAATTGAGTGCAGCAATGTTTGCACATGGGACCGGTGTAGTTGCAGATATTGATATCTGGCATAAACGCATTGGTCATGTTAATGTACAGCGACTTAAATCAATGCAGGCCCAAAATATTGTTGCAGGATTGCCCAAATTCAAGGTTGCAGAAATGCATAAGGTATGTGAAGCCTGTCAGTTTGGAAAACATGCAAGGAAACCATTTCCTAGACATGTTCAAGAGAGTGAGAAGCCATTGGAATTAATCCACTCTGATGTGTGGACTACTAAAGCTGCATCTCTTGGAGGCTGTCATTATTTTGTCACTTTTATTGATGACTATAGCAGAAAAGTTTGGGTGTATTTTATGAAAAAGAAAAGTGAAGTTTTTGGGCATTTCAAAACCCTTAAAGCTATGGCTGAAAAAGAAACAGGTCTGCAAATAAAATGCCTGAGGTCAGATGGAGGGGGAGAGTACCTCTCAAATGAGTTTGCAAAGTTCTTGCGGGAGCATGGCATAAAGCAGCAATATTCATGCAGTTATACCCCACAACAAAATGGAATTGCAGAAAGGAAAAACAGGCATATTGGAGAGGTATCTCGTGCCATGCTCAATGAAAAAGACTTGCCAGATTTTTATTGGGCTGAAGCAGTTGCTACAGCAGTCTACATAATGAACAGGACTCCCACTGCAGCAATACATGGAATGACTCCAGAGGAGAGGTATACTGGTAGGAAACCAGATATTTCTCATTTGAAAATTTTTGGTTGCATTGCCTATGTACATGTGCCAGATGAGCTGAGATCCAAGTTGGATCCAAAAGCTGAGAAGTGCATCTTTATTGGTTACTCTCTGCAGCAAAAAGGGTATAGATGCTATAACCCTTCTACTCGTAAGTTTACAGTGAGCAGAGATGTTGTTTTTGATGAGATGAGTAGCTGGTATAAACCAGTAAATGTGATTGATGATATAGATGCACAAAATGGTAATGCTGCACAGAATTCACAGCAGCAGTCACAAAATATTAGTGGACCTGGAGCGTCCTCTAGCAGTGGTTCACATTCTTCGCCATGGACAGGCAGATTGAGATCAGGAGAATCTTCTCAAAGCAATGCAGATAGTGGTATGCAGGTATCACGAAAAGGAAAAGAGAAGGTTGATCAGCCCATGTTTGATGTGAATGCAGGTCACTCTTATGTGGATGGTGAATCCAGTGGCTCAGAACAGAGCATTGATGATGAGTTGGGTATTCCTTCTATTGTTACACCTGGAGTAAGGAAGACCAGGGATGTTTTGAGAGCACCTGGGAGTGAACCTACTTTGCGCAGGTCTACAAGAGCTAGGTATCCTGTGGATAGGCTGAAATATGATGGATTTACAGCCATTCACTATGCATATATGGTCAAAGTGATACAGGAACCAGAACCCACATCTTTTGAGCAAGCCATGGGAAAAGAAAAATGGGAGAAAGCCATGGATGAAGAAATGGATGCCTTGGAAGCAAATGCTACATGGGAGTTAGTACCTTTGCCTAAAGGTAAGAATGCAATTGGCTGTAAGTGGGTTTATAAGGTGAAGCACAATGCTGATGGTTCTGTGAACAGATACAAGGCAAGATTAGTAGTCAAGGGGTATGCACAAACATATGGCATTGACTATGAAGAAACATTTAGTCCGGTTGCAAGGATGGCAACCGTAAGAGCAGTCATTGCTATGGCTGCATCAAAGGGATGGTCTTTACATCAGATGGATGTAAAGAATGCCTTCTTGCATGGTGATTTGCAAGAAGAGGTCTATATGGAGCAGCCACCAGGTTATGTGCATGCTGTTCATCCTGAGTTTGTTTGCAGGTTGAAGAAAGCCTTGTATGGCTTGAAGCAAGCACCTAGAGCATGGTCTGACAAGATAGGACAGTATCTTGTCACTATTGGCTTTCAGATTTCCAAGGCAGATTTCTCACTTTATGTGAGAAAAACAGAGAAAGGTATTATGCTGCTTGTCATTTATGTTGATGATTTGATTATGACAGGTGACAGTGATGAAGATATCCTTCATGTGAAAATGCTATTGAAGCAGAAGTTTGAGATGAAGGATTTGGGAGAGCTGCGTTATTCCTTGGGCATTGAGGTGATTAGATCACCAAGTGGGATACAGCTCTTGCAGAGGCAGTATGGATTGGACATGCTGTCCAAATATGGGATGACAGGCTGTAAGCCTATTTCAGTTCCTTTGGAGCAGAATGTGAAGCTGAGCGCAGATGCAGGTGAGCTTCTGGAAGACCCTACTATGTACAGACGCATAGTAGGAAGTTTGATTTATATGACTATTACCAGGCCAGATTTGAGCTATGCTGTTGGATTGGTAAGTCAGTTTATGCAGGCTCCAAGGAAACCGCATTTGGATGCGGCTAGACGCATACTCAGGTATGTGAAGTCCACATTGCAGTATGGACTATTTTATGAGACTGGGGTTCAGATACAGCTGCATGGATACACTGATGCTGATTGGGCTGGTAGTATTTCTGATAGAAGATCTACCAGTGGATATGTGTTCTCTTTTGGGAGTGCTGCAGTCACTTGGAGCAGCAAGAAACAGCCTACAGTTGCCTTGTCGAGCACAGAGGCTGAGTACAGGGGTGCAGCAATGGCTGCATGTGAGGTAGCTTGGTTGCATAAGCTACTTTATGATATGCATCAGTCTACAGATGGGCCAGTTGTCATTTATTGTGACAACATGAGTAGTATACACTTGGCAAATAACCCAGTCTATCATGCTAGAACAAAGCACATTGAGGTGCATTATCACTATGTGCGAGAGAGGGTTTTACTAGGTCTTATTGATCTAGTTTATGTCAGCACAGAGGATCAGGTAGCTGACATATTCACGAAGGCATTGGGCGCAGAGAAGCTGCGCAAGTTCAGAAACCTGCTTGGTGTGCAGGAATTGGGATTGAGCTCGAGGGGGAGTGTTGAGATATCGAGCTCCACTCGTGATACGCCAGGGTGACCGTTGTATATTTATGTCACCGACTTGTCAGTTGCAGACGCGGTTGGTACACCGCCCATGAATAATAGCTACATGATAGCTATCCTTATCTACTCTAGTTCGTGGCTCAGTTAGTATGCCACCTTAGTTAGTTGAGTTTGGTTTGAGACCCATATATAGGGTTCTTCTATTTCTTTGTACAGGAGTTCTTTTGGCTTACACAACTAAGAAGAGGAAAACTGTTTTCAGCCTCCACCCTTGTGTGTCTTCCCCCATTGTGCAAGCAAGAAAGCTTCAAGCGAGACTCCTTCCTTCTCTCCCACAATCTTGACATGGAAGGTGGCGTTCTTGGGGTGCGGGTTCCTGGTGTACTAGGATTCTAATTAACCTAAGGTAGTTACAGGTGGTGATGAATGCTGGGTCGGGGCAAGAGGTGAATTCATTAAGGAATTTATCTATAGAGCTGTACAAGTCGGGAAGGGTGAAGAGAAGAGCATTCCTATGGGAAGTGGTATTGGCATTATAAATGACGGGAAGCCGAACCTGCCATGGATGGATGGGTTAAAGTCCACTCCTACCCTTCGAGGATATGGCATAAAGGTGGGGTCGTTCCTCTCTGAAGGGAGGGTGTTGCAAAACGCCATCCACGCTTCCAGGTTGACGTCAAAAATGCGCCGCCTCCAGGTGGGTTGGCAGTTATAGCCTTCCACTGTGCGAGGTACCTAGAGGACTTTGTCTTGCCAAAACTCGCGGTCCTCAGCTCCCCAAGCAGTTGGGTGGGCCTCATGCTCTGCTAACCATTTGGCCTTGAGCCTGGCCCCCATGGCGATGACATCCTCCACCAACTGAATGGGCAGCACCCTATTCAAGGCGGTGGGAAACTCGAAGCGTAGATCGAAGGGGTCTCGGCTATACTCCTGCTGTTCCCAGATAATCACTTCAGTGCGGTATTCAGCGGGGGAGTCTTGGGTGCGCAGCGGAAAAGGGGCAGGCTGTTTCTGGGCAGGTCTGGCCTTCAGCTTTCTTCTTGCCTTCTCCACCATCTCCTTCCTTCGGGTGGCGTGGGCCGTTCTTCGCTCGACAGATGTGTCATGGGGTGGCACTTTGGTTTGTTGGGGTTGAGGGGGTGTTGGGACATATTCCTCTCCTTGAGGCCCTAGGTCAAGCTCTGGCTCACCCCCTTCCGCTTGCTCATCCTCCTGTGTTTTCTCCTCAGTGAACCCAAGGTCGTCCATCTCCTGTGTTGTCAGTCCTACTTGTGCCAGATATTTTCTTTGTTCTTCTAGGCTTTGCGGCGGGCCTCCTAGTTGTAGTTGTACATGCAGGCCTGCCATGAGGGCCCTGCGTGCAATGATTAGCTTTCTCTACAGCTGATCATTGGCCTCATCTATTTCTGATTGGGTGGTGTGGAGCAGTGTGTTGATAAAAGTGCACTGCTGAGCTATCATAGCGAGCTGGGCTGCCTCTGCCTGGTTTTCAGCCATCACCCTGTCTCCCTCGGCCTTGGCCAGCCGGCGTGCTAAGTCCCGCACTCTTTGCTAGTTATGATTGGACCATTCTTTTGCCCGTCTCTCCATATCTTCCATGCTTTCCCCGTGTTGGAGGGTCATTGCCATAAATTGTTGTTGCTGGGCTTCAAGCTCATGGCGCAAGCGGGACTGCTCTCGGTGCTCCTCTGCGATCTGCTCGTTGAGTTGGTCCAACCTTGCCTGCAACCTGCGCACCGGTTCTGCCCTTAACTGATCCAGCTCTGCAACCTCTTGTCTAATTTTCTCAAGTTGACTCTGCACCTCCAAGTTGGCTGCAGATAACTGGTCATTCTTGCGCTGAAGGTGGGCAGTTGTCTCCCTCTCCCTGGTGAGACGCTCCATTAGGATTTTCCTTCTTCCCTCCCAGGCAACGTCGCGCTCCTTCAGGGCTTTTAGCTCCTCCGCCTCCTTAGTGCTGGCCTCCTCCCTAAGCACAGCGATTTCCTTTTGATATTCTGTTATCTGCCTTACTCTGTCCAGCTGGAGGGCAGCTTGTGATTCGCGTTCCGCTGCTAGCTCCTCCACCGCTATCCTCCTTTCTTGCCTGGTCGTTTGCAATTGTGCGAGCAGCTCCTTCACGTAGTCATCGTAGTGGCCTGCTGGAGGTGGGGAGTGGGACATGATCGTAGTGGTGGCAATCTCCTCCACTTTTTGTCTTTTCACTTTTGGCCCTGGCTCCAGCTCGGCCGTCGCTGCCCTTTTGGCACCTGAAACTGGGGTGGCCCTAGCCGCTTCCCTTGCCAACTCTCTTTCCACCAAGAATTGCAACCAGGTGACCACGTTGCTTTCATCGATCTTTGGGGTGTGCCCCAGGGCAGCGGTGGTAGGGGGTGTCACCCTGAGGGGGGTGGCTTGCATGGGTGGTACGAGGAGAGGGGAGATTGGCCTGACTGGGTCTTTTCCTTTCCCTTCTGCAGGAGGCAGCTGCACAGGTTCCGGCATACCAGTGCTGGGGCCGGGTGCTTCAGGTTGGTATGGGCTGCCTACTCCTTCCACGTCTTTTCTCCGCTGTTCCTCGATGGAGCGACGGGTCGCCAGCTCCAATTCTTCTTCTTCCCTCCTCCTCAGCTCCTCCTCAGCCCTCTTTCTTCTTTCCTCCTCTTCCCTTACCGACTCTCTTCGGGCCCATTCAAGCTCTTCCTTCTCTTTTCTCCTTCGCTCCTCCTCTCTCTTTCCGTGCAGGGCTTTAGTCCGTTGCTCCGCCTTCCTTTTTGGTGCAGCCAGGGGTTCTCCCTCCTCGTCGGTGTCCATTTCTGTTTCATCAGACTATTCTTCCGCTTGAGGCTGGGACTGCGACGGCGATTCGCCACCTTTTCCGCCATCTCCCGATTTGTCCTCTCCCGCTCGTCCCTGCCCTATTGCCTCGTGGATGATCGCACTGAGGGCACCTCCAAAACCTATGGTGGAGGCCTTGGAGGATGAGGCTTTGCGGGTTGATCGAGGTGAAGGGGATTCTCCTGCTACGGCCCTTCCTCCTGTTTCCAGGGCCTTTGCCGAGGCCTCAATTGTCCTTCTCACAAACCCGTTGAGGTTCACCTCATCCAGTGCCTGAGCAGCGATGCTTTCGAGTAGAGGCACATTGATCCTGGACATGATGCTATTGTACCGCTGACTCAAAAATAGGGTATGCATCATTTTTGCCTGCAGTTGAATCTCTGGATCAGGGATGTCTGCCAGGTTGACTCCGTCGTTGGTGTGGACCTTCACTTTGTCCATTCCCAACATGGCATAGACGTCCCTTTTTTGTTTCTTCTCCACCTTGTTCGGAAGCCCCAGTGCCCTTTCTATCAGTTCAGGGGTCAGTTCAACCTGCACCTATCTGGTGGCTTCCCTGTCGCACACCGTGATGGTGCCCTTGTTTTTGTTGAAGGTGCGCAGGAACTCGGCACACAGGGTGTAGTTTATCCTCTGGCCCACTGCGTCCAGATACCTTTGTAAGTGGCATTGCTTTATGATCCGTCCTACCGTTGGTTCCTCAATAACCACGTCTTCCAAGTTGAATATGTGGTGGAACTTCAGCTGATTGAATGCTCTGGTTTCCACAGTGAGGCCGTACCGCACCTGTTCTTCCTCCGAGAAAGGGAGTTTGCCAGCTTTGTCTTGACCTGCCATGGTCGCCACCTGTACATTCAGTCAATTAACTTTTCAGTATTTTTGGCAACCAATTTGTTGGACGACCATATCAGATTTTATCGTTCATAACTGTGATTTTTCCTTTCAAACTTCTATCACCTATTTCTGTATGGCATTTCAATTTGGAGCCTTTTCATGCTTGGTTCACTTTTTAGTTTTAACTTTCATGCTTGGTTTACTTTTTAGTTTTAACCCCGTTTACTGCCCCATCGCCCTTGTGGAAAAGAAAAATCCATCCCAGGATTGGAGGTTGTGGGCCCAAGGCATTCATGTTTATTTGTGGAGGAGCCAATCGTAGAAGTTGGGGTTATATTCTAAGTGTACAGAGTAGTCCAGGTCACAGGGTCGAATGCCTACGTGGGTGATGTATGTGAGAACATCGGTGAGGAAATCACCGGAGTTGACCCGACTTGCGATGTGGAGCTCTTCTTCTGTCAGGATGCGGTCGAGATAGGGGTGCCCTAAGATATGATCGTCCTCGAAGAGTGGTTAACACTCGATACGAGGTGAGCGACGTATGTGGGATCATACTCTGCCGTTTTGATGGCTCGGCATTGTTCGGCGTTGGTCATTATGCGGCATTCCTCAACTGCCCATTTCAATCGAAGAGCATACCACTGCTTCAAGAAGGGTGATTCTGTGTCCGCCAGGTGGGACAACCTTGCTGTTTCTTGGCTAGTGAGGCCGGACGTCATGCCTGGGTCAAATGATGGGATGGGGCGTTGCTTAATGGCTTGCTCTTTGGAGACCTCGCGAGCGAGCAGCTCAGCGGCAACAGAGCGAGAAGCTTGTGCAAAGGCGAATTCAAAAGTCTCCCAAGAGCAAGGCATAGTGCGCACGTCAGTTGCAAGGGGTTCTGCTAATAGTCCCAAGTCCAGGCGGTCATAGTTGAGGGCCAGTGCAACAAAGGTGGCATCGAGCTATTTGATGCAGTCCACGACATCATCCCCCGTGTCCTCTGCGAGGTCAGCGGCCAGCATTAGGAATGACTTCCGTTCATAGGAAGGCTTAAGGCCGGTGGGTGGTTGGGGTTTCTTGGAGATGGAGATTCTGACAGTACAGAGCTGCAGCTAGGGGCTTGTTTGAGTCAGCAACCCGGGTGTTGGTTGGACGGATGGGTCGGGTTTGATCTTAGGGGCTATGCTACTACGGTCAACAGGGTTGCTGAGCTGCGGGTTGTGTTGGTTGGGTAATGCCTCCTGTGATGATGGCCGTTGCTTGGGTCGTTGGGCGTGTGTGACGCCCGTGGGTTGACTCGCAAAGGAGTCAGATGACTGGGGTGGACCCTGTGATTCGTGGTCTTGAGGTGTCAGGGGACAAGGCCTTGAGGTTGATATAGAACCAGGGCCTGTGTCAGTTGGGATTTTGGGGATCCACAGCGAGGCATTCCCCTCATAGTAGACTTGACTTGTGCACGCAGGAGGACTTTAGGGATCCATATTTGTTTAATCACGCAGCGCTTGTGGTGATGGCGTCTTGGTTTCCTAGGTTTAGGTTTGTAGGTGTTCCACGGACATGTGCGTCTGGTTCTAGGCCGGTCTCAAGGCTTCTTAGGCACCCATTGCAAGCGAGTCTGTTGGGCTATTTCTATCGGTGGCCCCGTGAGTGGTGCTAGGGCTACGAGGCCCTTGCTGAAAGTCGTGGCAATAGGCACACTCCCGATTGTTAGGTGGATGCGTTGCGACTCATAATCAACATTGCAACGGGTTTGCTTTTTAAAAGTTCACCCGAGCAATGACTTTGTGCTTGCATTCCTGGAATCGGGTAAGACATAAAATAGCATGGGAATAGTTTCAGTCTCGATAGAAATGGCAACTCTGCACGTGCCGAGGATCGGGTAGGATTGGGCCTTGTATGGGTTCAATCTGGCTGTTGTGGGATGAAGCATTGGTGTGCCAAGTTGGGTCCAATGCTCATGTGTCAAAATGTTAAAATTTGCCCCCTCGTCAATCAGGGCGTTGAAGGAGCACGTCTGCTTGGCCGTGACCGTGATGCAAAGGTAGGCGGGTTCTACAGGCTCCTCCTCATTCTCGCAGATTTCTGTAAGTGTGGCTACTCGTATTTTAATGGGCGTTTCCACCATTGGTTGTTCATGCAACGGATGAGTGGGCGGATAGTACTTCTTGATTCGACTACCATTGAAGAAGCCCATTCCCTCACCATCCAGTGTTTCCAGCTCGACATTACTAGTTCGCTGATTGTGCGGACTTTAAAGGGTCCGAGACCTCTGAATTTCATCTTTTGCTTGTGTCCTTTTAACTGAGTAGAGAAGCACTAGGTCACCCGGCTCAAACTCTCGTTGCTTGACATGTTTGTCAAACCAGCTTTTGCGTCTGGCTTTCTCACAGATAAGCGCATGGGTGGCTAGGAGACGAACCTCTGACAGGCGTTCTAGCTCAACCAAGCGTTGCGTCCATGCTTCCCTCCCTTCCCATCGTTCTTGGAGTGCTATCCGCAGGCTAGGGACGAAGAATTCTAATGGGAGAATAGCTTCAGTCCCATAGGTTAGCCTAAAAGGCGTTTGTCCGACGGCCGTCTTATAAGCTGTTCGGTAGGCCCACAAGGCTGCCATCAATTTGTTATCCCAGTCACTTCGTGAGGCTGAGACTACTTTGGTTAGGACAGTGATGAGAATTTTGTTGGTTGATTCAGCCTGGCCATTAGCCTAAGGATAGTATGGTGAGGATTTGCGATGGATGATGAGGAAGGTGGATAGGAGATGGGCTATCACTTCGTTGATGAAGTGCGTTCCCTGGTCGCTTACTAGTTCGATGGGGCAACCAAAACGCGAGATTACTTTCTCCCATAAAAACTTGGCAGTTGTCCTAGCGTCGTTTTTCCGCATGGCCCTCGCCTCCGCCCATTTGGTGAGGTAATCCGTGGCCACCACGATGTATCTAGCCTGTGAATATTGTGCCGTGGGGCTGATGCGTCCTATGAAGTCAATCCCCCATTTTTTGAAAGGTTGGCAAGCGATAACTGGGGTTAACTCCATCTGATCTTTACGGACCGGGACCTTTGTCCGTGGGCACTCGTCGCAATGTTTGACAAATTGTGAGGCCTCGCAGAAGAGTGTGGGCCACCATAGCTGGGACTGCAACACCTTTCGTGCTGTAGTGTCCCCGCTAAAGTGTCCTCCTGCAATACCGTTGTGCGCCTCTGAGAGCACATCGTGCATCTCATGCTCACATACGCATCTACGTAGCAGATCGTCTTGCCCCAGCCTATAGAGCTGGCCTGCAATCAACTGATAGGGCTGGATTTTCAGGATTAAGCGCCTAAGCCGTGCCCGTTCTATTGGTTGTTCGGGCAGCCCATGCTCGAGCACTTGGACTATGTCGTCTGCCCAGTATGGTGTCAGATCGACCCTGAATAGGTCTTTTTCGCTGGATGCGTGGAATAACTGGCTGTCTGGTAACTCGTCCACGATGCCTTGTCCAGCAGCTTCTCCTGTGGGTATACGGGACAAATGGTCAGCCATGTAGTGTTGTTTTCCCTTCCGTACCACCACTAAGAAGTCGAAATCCAGGAGCAGGAGAAGCCATCGGGCTATACGTCCTGTAGCACAAGGTTTGTTGACTAGATAGAGCAGGGCTTGATGGTCAAAAAAGAAGGTGAAGGGGGTGGCCAGTAGGTAATGCCGGAACTTCTTCACGGCGAATACCATGGCTAATCCCTCCCTTTCCATTGTCGAATAATTCATCTCTGTCTCAGTGAGCTACCTGCTAGCAAAACTCACTGGGTAATCTAAGTTATGCTCACCAGGTTGGCACAGCACTGCCCCCACGGCAAACTTAGAGGCGTCGATGTGTACGTGAAAAGTCATAGTCCAATCTGGGGATCGTAGGATAGGTGCCGTTGTTAGGGCTTTTTTCAGTTCCTCGTAGGCTCGTTGGCATGCTTCAGTCCACTCGAAGACAATTAGCAGTTTGTACAATGGCCTAGCGATCAGCGCGTAGTTCAGTACAAACCGCCGATAGTATCCTGTGTGACCTAAGAAGCATTGAACTCCCCTGTAATTACTTGGGGGTGGAAGGTCCACGATGACCTTGACCTTTGAGAAGTCCGTGGCAATGCCATTCTTGGACACCACGTGTCCCAAGATGCATCCGTGCTTCACCCAAAACTGACATTTCAGGGGGTTGAGGAAGAGACGGTATAAATGACACCATTCAAAGACCGCGCGGAGTTTTTTGAGATGTTGGGTCCAGGCCGAATGGACACACAGGTAATCAACGAAGACCTCTAACTCCTTGCGAAGCATGTCCTTGAATATGGTGCACATGAGGCATTGAAAGGTGGCGGGGGCATTGGTTAGCCCGAATGGCATGACTACGTATGCAAAGACGCCCCACTCAGTGGCGAAGGCGGTCTTGTGCCTATCCGCAGGGTGCACTTGCACCTGATTGTACCCCGAGAAGCCATCCAGAAAACTGTAGGCTTCCTTACCTGCCACCCTCTCAAGCATGTGCTCGGTGTACGGTAAGGGATAGTTGTCTCTCTTTGTCGCGGCGTTTACTTTCTTATAATTGACGCACACTCAAATCTTGCCGTTTTTCTTCATCACAATGACTATGGGTGACACCCAGTCCGTGTGCTCAATTTCATAAATGAATTCGGCTCTCATCAGCTTGTCAATTTCCTCCTTGACAGCATGAGCGTTCTTTGGATTCATGGGGTATGGTCGCTTCTTGACCGGCGTTGCATCTGTTGTCATGGGTATGTTGTGAGTCACGACACTCGGATCTACCCCTCGTAGCTCATCTAAAGACCAAGCAAATACGTCCCGGTACTCCCACAAAAGAGTGACAAGGCTGGACTCTTCTTCCTGGTCAAGTCCTTGGCAATGAACACTGGTCGGGGTACTTCCCTTTCCAGGGCTAGGTTTACCTCCTTGACCTTGGCTGGCCCTTCGATTGGTTCGCGGGTTTGCCCTTGGCGCTTGGCGCTTGGCACTTAGCAGAACCACCACCCTGTCCCCTCTTTTGAATTTCGAAAAGCGCTTAGGGAGGTCTTGTGGCTTCCTTTATTCCTCTGATCGCGCATCGTTGGGATGCTTAGCTTCATTCTGCCGTAACCGTCTACGCCTCAGGTGGATGGGTAAGTCTCCCTTGGTGCGTCTGGTCATGGGTGACCTAGGGATTTCTGGGTCATCATCTGAAGTAACTTCAGATTCAGAGTCGAATTCTCCATTTTCACTAGACGAGGTGGTCTCCCCTGGTGGCTGCAGTTCGGATGGCGATTCAATTCTAAGCATTACTGCCGTTCCCGGTTGGGTCAGGCCGGCTTGCTTAAAATCCACAGCTCCCATCTATTCCAACCAAGCATGATCGCATTTCGCACACATGACTCCTTGGTCCATTCTAAGGGCCGGTCTCGTCTGCGACTTAGCATCTGCCCGGATTTGCTCAATCTCTCGCCCTTCGATGTCATATTCTACGGTGTCCATCTCACCCTCATTTCCTTCATCGAAGGGTTGGCAATCTTCGTATTCGTCACAGGAATCTACCTCGCTAGACTGCTCATCGTCCCCCAAGGCCTGCTCTGTCTCGTCTTGTTGGTCGGGGACCAACGCCCAGTTGTACCTGAGGTTCAGTTCGTGTACCCTGGTCCACTTCCACTCGGTTTCTTCCAAGAGGTCTTGAAGAGGCTTGAGATTGGTGGCTGCGTTGTGTGCCAGTCGGTCCATGAAGTGCCCCAGTATTCCCTGGAGTTCTCTCCTATTGGTAGGCACTTGGAAAGCGACAGGCTTAGGCCCTTCATGGAGGCTTGCTGCCATCATGTAGACAGGTGTAGGCAGTGTTTCTGATGGACCAAAAAACGGGCCGGCACTGGCTCATGCACTAACCGGACCTCGTCACTATGCACAAGACAACCCCTCGGCCTCGCGGCCAAGAGCGTCTATCAAAATCTCTGCCTTCCTAAACATTGCGTTTGTAATACGTTGTAGTCCAACTGATCCTATCCCAATATTACTCCTCAGAGGGAGTCCCTTTCACATAGCCAAAAGGCTCGAATCACATACACATGGGGTTCCTCCTACGGCTAAATGCCGTCAACCCTTTGCGACTCTCCTACACCTTGGGGATTGGCCCCTCGATGCGTCGCTCAACATTTAGACATTTCGCACAAACGTCGCTCAAGGTACCAGATAAACGTATCCAGGAATGTACCATTGTCCTTACTTAATTTCCCCTTCAGGATCCCCGTCTACCTACCACATGGGTATCTCACTGCCTCTCAACGTAGGTCATGTTCCAAAACAATTGCAATGCATGTCCAGGAGCTGATCACTGATACTTTTAAAATCTTTTTCATGCTCTATGCATTTGGTAGATGTCTAGTGCTCAAACATTTAGCAAAACAGTATCGTGCACAAGTGCAAAAACATTCTTTTAATGGTTTCCAACTACCGTTCGTGCTTCGTTGCATGGGCTTAGCACCGAGGTGATCCTCGTGCTACTAAGCTCTTAATTTTAATTATCATCCGTCCTAAATGCTATGCCTAAAAATCAGCACCTTTCCCATCATTTCACACGGCATTTAGACATATTTCACCTCCTCTACCCTTCCCCGTTTAAATATTGCATCATTACATAGATTTTTAGGGTATTTTACCATCATTTTATGTATAAAAAGCGGAAAAACACACACTAGAACAAGAAGGTGGGGTTGAACTGAGGCAAATCCTTATGCTTCAGTCCCCACAAACATCCACAAACATTGCTCTTATTTATCCTTATTTTTCGGAACCCAAAATGTATTTTTTCCCTATTTTTTAGGGTTTTTCCACCATTTTCTTGTATTTTCCCTTATTTTCCTGCATTATTTAATTACTGAAAATTCAAAACAGGTTATGGGCTGTGGCCCTTAGTTCCTTCTTGCAAAAAAGTGAAAGTTTAGTTGGTGTTCCTATTTACTTTCCCATTTTTATGCCAAAAAACCATCATTTTCCCTTGATTTTTCATGTTTTACGTGTTTTAATGTATTATTTTGAACCATAAAATGCATATTTTTCTGATTTTTTGATTATGACCAGCAAGAACTCATAGAAAACAGCAACATGAACAATTTTTATCCCATATGAACAACATTTCATCCATCAAAAGCCATAAAAGCTCAAATTTCCTTTGAAAATTTTAAATTACCGCTTATTTGCGTGTTTCGGGTTTCATGTCCATGGCTGTAGATTTGGAAACCAGCAGCACTTCATGTCCAGCACAATCACCAATCACCATTTCCAGCCCGTGGAGCAATCCGATCCATGCCGGACAAGCCTCCATCATTCTTTCTTCTTCCTTCTTCTCCCCACATGAACTTGCATTTAGAAGAGAGAGAGGGAGGAGAGAGAAAGACTGAAATCAGAATTCTTCATAGAGACCACCATTTCTCGGGCGAGAGGCAGCGATAGAGTCCACAGACAGAGGGGAATGAAGCCCCATAATCCATTGGGGGGGTTGTTTGCAGCAGCCATGATGCCCTCTCTCCATCCATGGCGAAAAATATGGCGCCCTCTGTTGATCACGTTTTTTCATGCCTCTTCATTCTCTCTCCACGATTTTTTGCTTCATAAGGTGCATAAAATTTTTTGGGGGGGTCCAAACTCAAAAGGCATGCTCAAATTTGGCCTCCCAAGTGTCCACCTTTTCATATCTTGACCGTTTCCTTGGCCATTTCCCCGTCCGGACTCCGAATTGAGCTCTGAAAAATCCTGGGCGTCCGGCTTGGCATCCCGCATTGGCCAGTAGCTCGTGTCAACCCGTACGACTGTCTGAAAAATTATGAAAAATCAACGAGTGTCGCTCGGGCGCCTTTAAAGCACTTTGGCGCTTAAAATCGTCCTAGATCGAGCCGCCGCCTTTGACAGTGAATATTTTTCCCTTGATATTCATAATTTTTAGCTATTTTTAAGCACTTCCTGTCACCTAAATTCCGCTCTCATTGGCGACCACGGGATAGGGCGACTCAGCCCGTCGAATCCACGAACATATCTGCACATAAACAATCAAAGAAGCATCAAACTGATACAAAACAATTATAAAATAAAACTCAGCACAATGCTCCCTCTACCCCTGGACAGAACCAAGGCATGACAGCCACAAGGAGTAGGCCTAGCATCATCTAATAGAAGATCCGAAGCGAGTCACTAACCAACTGCTCCAACACAGCCAAACTAAAAAGAACTGCCAAAGAGGTTGCCCTAAGTGGTAGTCTGAACTACTTACCAACTAAAGACAACATCATTAGGAGCTCCTACAAGGCGAGGACTCCTATAGCCTGATCAAAGAGTATGTTCTTTCAGTACAGTTCTTCTTTGAGGATTTTTATTGGATGAACATACTTGGGCATGTAAAAAGAAGGGAGCTGAGCGTAGTGACCCAAGGAGAACAGGGCATCGGCCTCAGGACCTGTCTTGGCACCCAAGAACCTACCAAGCCCTCGCAAGGCGACACTTAATCCTTTTCTAACGCTCACTTTTATTTTCGCTCCAACCTTCCTTGTTTTGTCAAAAAAAATTTTCCAGCAAGAAGCCACCCCTAGGAAGACAAGGTATCGGCCCCGGGTCTGACTCGTCCCCAGGAACCTACTAGGCCTGCGCAAGGCAATGAGCAACTGCCTATACATTTCCATTTCTTTTCTTTTCTTTGATAGGGGTTAGAACCCCTTTTTACACACCTTCATATTTATATTCATCTTTTAGGATGTACAGAGTTTCCTGGTATCATCATCATTATCTTCTGGCAGGCTTCTCTAACTGCCTCACTACTAACAAGAACTCCTAGCACGGCTGCCTAGCAGGTTAGCAGAACAGGGTCACTAGGACGTCCTTCTAAAACAGGTCTTTCAATGTCTAACAATATCTTTGCAGGAGGCAATGACTACTCCGACCTCCCTCAAACATACTTAGCCTAAACTTGGGACTTCATGCCTTGGTTACCGGTCCCCAACAAAAATGTCTCCCCTCGACAAGTACAAATACACATATAACAGGGAAAAAAAATACTCGTAAAGGAGAAATATCACCTGGATTGGCCACAAGAAGCTTCCATCGCAGCAAAGACTTCTCCAGGCTTCACCAAAGTCCACGAAACACGAAACCTGTCCAGCACAACACTTAAAACAAAAACCGATTAAACGCACCCGCACTAGACAGGGAAATGGCCCTCTTGGCCTAATGACATCAAACACTTCACTACAAAACTGCATCGGCCCTCTTGGCCTAATGAAATAAAACAATACTATGCAGAACATCCACCTGGGCACAACCATGATAGACATCAAAGCATATGATTCCCAACGGAACAGGGCTTATAGCCCTATACTAAGTGCATTAAATTATGACCTATCCCTCTTGCGTATATCGCAAGAGGTGTTCGCATCACATGTCGTCGAATCAGTCTATGGGTCCAAGATAATAAAGGCAGATGAGTCTCGCTTACCCTCTGCATCACCCAAATCAACCATCGTCTGCCAAAGAGGGCATGTTCAGAAAGCATACCCCACAAACGACCAGGTCCTGTCTCAGCATCAATAGATATATCGGGACAAGGGCCACAATTAAAGAAGAGGTCTTGTTCATACGCAAAATTAGCCAATGAATCGGCAAACTGATTCCAATTCCGTGGAATCAGCTGAAAAGACACTCTATCGAATTCGTCTAGCAGGGCTATGGCAGTATGATGGTACATACAAAGGATGGGGTTTCGTACCATGTACGTCCCATTGAGTTGATTTAAAACCAATTGAGAGTCCCCTTTCACCAATAACTGACGGATACCACCCTTCTTTGCAATATTCAAACCCATTATCAGGGCTTTGTATTCGGCCATATTATTGGTAAAATTCGCCCCGAGATAAGCAGCTAACTTCATGACAATGCGTCGTCGGGGGTCTCGGATGACAACTCCCACACTTCCTTTTTTGCATACACCCCTGGACGCCCCATCAAAGTACAAGGTGTACGTCCATAAAGGGTTTACATATCCTGCCATCCTGGACTCTACTCGTAATTATGGTAATCGAAATTCAGCATATTCAACGGGTGGACTGTAGGCTCCATCCCTCCATCATCATTGAATTCAACAGGGATGCTCGTCAAAATTTGTAGGCAGTGATGGCAGAAGACCTTGATCTCCCAAATAAATGTCCCACCTTCTTGCTCAATCACCTCGTATCCTTTGCTCCACGAAATGAGCTTTCCCTGATGATACCTCTGTTCCAAATATGGGTGTTCTAAATAAGGGATCAGACGACCCATCAACCTCTATCGCGATTTCCTTGCAGATGTTTGATCGATCTCGCCTAGACCTGCAAGGCAGTCATAGCATTAGTGCAATCAGAAGTAATAAGGTTTAATCTTATTAAGATTAACCTTATTTTTAAATTCTATCCCCTCAAGGTCAGCTAACAACACCGTAGATTTATTCTTTCCTATTCTAACGATCCTATAGGGCCCATCCCATTTGGGTTCTAGCTTGCCTGGGAATAATTCACGTCGTGCGTCATAATACAGAACAAGCTATCCTTTCTTGAAGGTGTATTTCTTGGCTTTGAGGTCGTGTAACTGCTTCATTCGGCGCTTCGCCACTTCTTGGTGCAATAAGCTCTGCAACTTAAGCTCATCTAAATGTGCCAGTGTCGTCAAGCGCTCAAAAAGTGCATCTTTATCGCTCAAAGAATGATTGATGGCAAACCGAATGGTCGGAAGCTCAATTTCTAAAGGCAAGACACACTCCTCCCCATATACTAACTTGAACGGGGTATGGCCAGTGGCTCGTTTGAAGGTCGTATTATAGGCCCACACTGCCACGTATAACTTTTTATCCCAATCTCGTTTCTTTTCTGATACAATTTTGGACAGGATGCCCACAAGCTGCTTGTTGGTACTTTCAACTTGCCCATTGGCTTGCGGGTTATATGGGGTTGTCTTGTTATGCTTGATGTTCCACAACTCTGTCAAACCCTTGATCACCTTATTCAGGAAATGGGTTCCGCGGTCCGACACTAATTCTTTCGGCGGACCAAACCGGCATATTATCTGCTCTAAAAGGAAACTAGCAGTTTCTTTAGCATCATCTTTCCTTGTTGCACGTGCTTCTGACCACTTTGTGAAGTAGTCAGTTGCTACAATGATGTACCTCTTTTGTGTAGTCGACGACGGAGTAATAGGACCCACAAAATCTATTCCCCACTTCTCAAATGGAAGCATCGCCATAATAGGGGTGAGTGGTCGTTTCCTATTCTCTCGACTATCATGTCGTTGGCAAATATCGCATCTCTTAACATACGCAAATGCATCCTGGAAGATGGCAGGCCACCAATATCCTGCTCTTAAAGCCTTTTGTGCTGTAAGCCGTCCAGCAAAATGGCCACCGCAAGCAGAATCATGGCACTCTTCCAAAATGAAGGGCACCTCGTCAGGCAATGTACCTGCGATCAAAGCAAACTTTAACGCTTGCTGCTTAATTTTCCTTTTCTCAGCTTTAGATAATTCGGATCCCGCCTCTCCTGTCGATAAATAATGCGTTATTGCAGCGTACCAGGAGGGAATAGATGCCGTATCTATCTTAAGTAACAACTCCATGTCACTACCTTCACCCACAGATTCTTTCGGCTCCCCAAAGTCCACAAGACATTCCACGATGCCTTGCAACCTTGGTGGCTTACTCTTAATCTCATAATCGAATTCCTGCAAAGTGATCAACCACTTCGCTAGACGATCAGGCGGCTGTAGCTTATTCAGCAACAAACGAAGTCCCTCCGCCTTCGTATAAAGCACGAGTTTCTCATAGAGAATATAATGCCTGAATTTCTTGGTCCCAAAGATCATCGCTAAATACAATTTCTCCATGTAAGTATAATTGACTTCGGATACCCCTAGCTTCCGACTGGCAAAAGCAATCGGGTGGTACCACTTCTCTTCCCAAATTTGGGCTAAACAGCAGCTGATACTATACATGGTGGCTGCTGAAAATATATAGAACACCTCACCTCTTTTAGGTGCTTTTAAAACGGGCGCTCTTGCTAGCTCTTGTTTCACGTCCTCAAATGCTACCTTACAAGGGTCACCCCATTCAAACGAACAGCTAAAGGACAATAAATTTGTAAGCGGCAACGTTCTTTCTGCTAAGGCGTTAATGAATCTACAGTAGTAACCAACCGAAGACAGAAAGCTATGAACTTCTTTCGGAGTGCGTGGTGGACCCATGGCAACTATAACTTTGACCTTCTCGGGGTCTGTCGCAATTCCTACCGAACTGACCACATGACCCAACAATAGCCCATAAGGTACTCCAAAAACACACTTCCGTGGGTTTAGGGCGATGCAAAATTGTCTACAGCGCTCAAAGCATCTTCTTAAAATGATCAACTGCCTTTCTCTCACGGTGGCAGCCCCTAAGTCATCAATAAACACCTTCAACTCTTCAGGAGATATGTCACCGAATGTCTTATCTGCTGTTCGTTGCCACGAACCAGGCGCATTGCATAAACCAAAGGCCATCACATGGTATGCAAAAGTACCAAATACAGTAATGAAAGTTGTTTTCAACTTGTCCTCTTCTGCAATTGCCATCTGGTTATATCCTGCAAAGCAATCCATAAACGAATATATCTCCCTACCCGCCAATTGATCCAAAATTTGGTCAATAAATGGCAACGGGTAGTAGTCCTTAACTGTCTGCTTATTCAGCTCCCTAAAGTCTATATATAAACGGATCTGATTATTCTTCTTCTTTCTAATCACAACTGGCGAACACCATTCCGTGTGTTGCACAGGAAAAATCAAACCCGCTTCTCGCAGCTTCTGTAACTCTTCAAACAGGCCGTCCCTCAATTCGAAAGGCATACGCCTTACTTTCTGCCATACAGGACGACTGCCCTCTTTCAACGGAATTGTATGAACAGCAAGACTAGGAGGAATGCCTCTCAACTCATCATAACTCCAGGCAAAGATATCACGGAATTCCTGGATCAAGGCCACATAGTCCTCCCTTTCTGCTGAGCTGAGCATAGAACCTAATTTGATTGGCCGCGAATCATCGAGCGTACCAAGGTCTAGCTCGATAACATCTGCATCTCTTATACGATCTTGGGCCTCTATCGGCTCGTTCAAAGTGATCTGATAGATGTCCTCTGTGGTGGATCCTTCTTTGGACTCATCACTCGATGATGTCTCACTGCCAGATAAATCTTCTAATGTCTCCAATTCTGTAGAAGATAGAGGAGCTCTCTCACTCTGCGGGGACTCAGGATAAGCATCAACTACCACACGCTGGGTACCTCTGCCGAATATCAGTCGACCGGCGGGTATATCTACTTGGCAGTCCGCTTGCAAGATCCAAGGTCGTCCGAGTAATACTTGGTAACTTGGACGCCCTGCAAAACGAATCACCCTAAAGTCCAACAGGCATTCTACATTTGCAACAGTGACATGGACCTTAGTAATGCAGCCTTCCGGCTGTCTCAAACTATCATCTGCCATTCTGAGAATTGTGGAGGTATCTTTCTGGATTGCAAGACCCAACCTTTCCATCAGTTCAGAACTCATAATGTTGACTGATGATCCCGTGTCGACAATGGCATAATCTACTAGTATCCCATCGACATAGGCTGCAACCCTTGGGCAATGCTTCTCAGCATGCTCAAACCAGTCATCACCAACTCGCGCAATTCCCAAAGGTTCTACGATATAACCAGTACGTAAGATCTTTCTAAATTTCTTACGTACTCCTGGGGAAAGCTTAATAAGCTGTAAAAGATTCACATCCGGCTTGACTTCACAAAGAGAGCTCGCCAAATCGAATTCATGATAGTTTGATAGAGCTCGCTTTTCACGCCAAACCATCCGCTCTTTAGGTTGCTGAACTGGCTTTATTGCCTCTTTCTTAACTTTCACCTTCTTCTTTGGTGGTTCCTTATCGGCTTTACTTTCTACAGGCTTCAAAGGTCCCCCTTCCATGGAAGGATCCAAAACTTGTGTTCCTTTGTCGCCTTGTTTAGGGTTTCCGTCGACAGGCTTATCCTTGTCGGCCTCTCTACCCTTTTGACCTCTTGTAAGGACAGCTCGCAGATTAGAGGTTTCAGCTTCGTTAACGCGTACAGCCTCAATCAAACTAACCCCACTACCACTAGGTAGCTCCTCCACTGTAGTCTTTGGTCGTTGAAGTATTTGTTTAGGCCCGTCCTCTCGTTGGGAATCATTTCCTTGGGCACGATGATTAACAGGCCCTGGTTGCCGACTTCCTCGTTGGAGGGAACTGATCTTACTCCAGCAAGTAGCTGCTAGATGGCCGGATTTTCCACAAATGTCGCACTTAACATTTGGGCAATTTCTTGGATAGTGCTGCCTGCCACACCATTTGCAACTAAACCTCGATGGTGCACCCTCCTCCGGGTATCTACTTCCTATCAAATTTTGTTGTTTTTTAAGGAAGTTGACATCAACAGCTATTTGTCGATACTGCTCCGTAATCATGTCGGTATAATGCTTCATCATGTCCTTAACCTCGCCAAGAACATTGGAAGAACTCGACTCATAGCCTTGGTCATTACCATGTCGTTCCATCGGCCTAACAATTCGATTAGGCACTGGTTGTTGAGCCACAGGCATGATATTAGAATTGACCGCCTGGCCTCCACCACTTGAAGCCATTTGACTGCCCGTAGGCATCGACATGCTAAGGGGAGCTGGTAATAAAGGGACATTCTGCATCATGTTCCCTCTCCCATTAGGGTTAGCCATCGTTATCCCTTGACCACTACTGCCATTAGCTATTGCCATATTGTTTCCCAGCACTAAACCCATATTCGAATTGCCTCGAGAAGCATAGGCCGCTTGTAGTCGGGATTTCACCTCTTGTGCTCATGTAATGGCAGTGTCTATATCCCCCAAGGGGACACTACTCAACTGCAATTGGATATTAAAGTCCAAACCATGTAGGAAATATTGCAATTGGGCAGCTGCGGGGATAGGGATAGAGGTGTCCAACTTACGGAAAACCTCTTTTATCTTCTTCGCATAAGCACGAATATCCTCGTGTGGTTCTTGGCGGGTCACGTTGAGTACACGCAACCAATATTGCCCACCCCTTTCAGGGGAAAACTCCCTTCGAAAAGCTCCATAAAATGCATCAATGTTCAATATGGTTCCGGCTTCTAAACCATGATACCATATAGCGGCTCTTCCTTTGAGAGTCATATTGAAGAACATCATTAAATGTCCTTCTTCTTGGATGCGACAGTTAAACATCAGCTTTTGAAACTCCCTAATGTGGAGTTCCGCATCTTCCTCAACTAACCCATTAAAAATGGGTAGCGGGTAACCTAGAGCCGGCAAATCCATCGTTCCTGCTGGAATTGCAATAGGCTGCGCCATGACAAGGATTGGATTTGCACTAGGAATAGGGGACGGTGGGGTTACACCTCCCGTACTTGACGTGGACTGGCTTATAGAAGGAAGGGGAGCACTAGAGCTTCCGCCTTCTCCTAACTTACTGCTTGTGGTACTAAGACCACTAGATCCACTCCCTCGTAAGGGTTCAGCGCCGCTACGCTTAGGAGAATATCTCCTAAAAATTTCAGCACGTCGCCTAGCTCTTTCGTCTCTTTCTTGCTTTTGGATTTCTGTTAGACGATGCTTATCAATAAATAACGGATCAATCTCAGTATCCTTTGGCATAAACTACTAGTTGGTCCCTAGACAACCAGGATTCGAGAACCGCCACTTTTAAGTGGCTCCCGGCAGACGCACCACTGATGGACCAAAAAACGGGCCGGCACTGGCTCATGCACTAACCGGACCTCGTCACTATGCACAAGACGACCCCTCGGCCTCGCGGCCAGGAGCGTCTATCAAAATCTCTGCCTTCCTAAACATTGCGTTTGTAATACGTTGTAGTCCAACTGATCCTATCCCAATATTACTCCTCAGAGGGAGTCCCTTTCACATAGCCAAAAGGCTCGAATCACATACACATGGGGTTCCTCCTACGGCTAAATGCCGTCAACCCTTTGCGACTCTCCTACACCTTGGGGATTGGCCCCTCGATGCGTCGCTCAACATTTAGACATTTCGCACAAACGTCGCTCAAGGTACCAGATAAACGTATCCAGGAATGTACCATTGTCCTTACTTAATTTCCCCTTTAGGATCCCCGTCTACCTACCACATGGGTATCTCACTGCCTCTCAACGTAGGTCATGTTCCAAAACAATTGCAATGCATGTCCAGGAGCTGATCACTGATACTTTTAAAATCTTTTTCATGCTCTATGCATTTGGTAGATGTCTAGTGCTCAAACATTTAGCAAAACAGTATCGTGCACAAGTGCAAAAACATTCTTTTAATGGTTTCCAACTACCGTTCGTGCTTCGTTGCATGGGCTTAGCACCGAGGTGATCCTCGTGCTACTAAGCTCTTAATTTTAATTATCATCCGTCCTAAATGCTATGCCTAAAAATCAGCACCTTTCCCATCATTTCACACGGCATTTAGACATATTTCACCTCCTCTACCCTTCCCCGTTTAAATATTGCATCATTGCATAGATTTTTAGGGTATTTTACCATCATTTTATGTATAAAAAGCGGGAAAACACACACTAGAACAAGAAGGTGGGGTTGAACTGAGGCAAATCCTCATGCTTCAGTCCCCACAAACATCCACAAACATTGCTCTTATTTATCCTTATTTTTCGGAACCCAAAATGTATTTTTTCCCTATTTTTTAGGGTTTTTCCACCATTTTCTTGTATTTTCCCTTATTTTCCTGCATTATTTAATTACTGAAAATTCAAAACAGGTTATGGGCTGTGGCCCTTAGTTCCTTCTTGCAAAAAAGTGAAAGTTTAGTTGGTGTTCCTATTTACTTTCCCATTTTTATGCCAAAAAACCATCATTTTCCCTTGATTTTTCATGTTTTACATGTTTTAATGTATTATTTTGAACCATAAAATGCATATTTTTCTGATTTTTTGATTATGACCAGCAAGAACTCATAGAAAACAGCAACATGAACAATTTTTATCCCATATGAACAACATTTCATCCATCAAAAGCCATAAAAGCTCAAATTTCCTTTGAAATTTTTAAATTACCACTTATTTGCGTGTTTCGGGTTTCATGTCCATGGCTGTAGATTTGGAAATCAGCAGCACTTCATGTCCAGCACAATCACCAATCACCATTTCCAGCCCGTGGAGCAATCCGATCCATGCCGGACAAGCCTCCATCATTCTTTCTTCTTCCTTCTTCTCCCCACATGAACTTGCATTTAGAAGAGAGAGAGGGAGGAGAGAGAAAGACTGAAATCAGAATTCTTCATAGAGACCACCATTTCTCGGGCGAGAGGCGGCGATAGAGTCCACAGACAGAGGGGAATGAAGCCCCATAATCCATTGGGGGGGTTGTTTGCAGCAGCCATGATGCCCTCTCTCCATCCATGGCGAAAAATATGGCGCCCTCTGTTGATCACGTTTTTTCATGCCTCTTCATTCTCTCTCCACGATTTTTTGCTTCATAAGGTGCATAAAATTTTTGGGGGGGGTCCAAACTCAAAAGGCATGCTCAAATTTGGCCTCCCAAGTGTCCACCTTTTCATATCTTGACCGTTTCCTTGGCCATTTCCCCGTCCGGACTCCGAATTGAGCTCTGAAAAATCCTGGGCATCCGGCTTGGCATCCCGCATTGGCCAGTAGCTCGTGTCAACCCGTACGACTGTCTGAAAAATTATGAAAAATCAACAAGTGTCGCTCGGGCGCCTTTAAAGCACTTTGGCGCTTAAAATCGTCCTAGATCGAGCCGCCGCCTTTGACAGTGAATATTTTTCCCTTGATATTCATAATTTTTAGCTATTTTTAAGCACTTCCCGTCACCTAAATTCCGCTCTCAGTTTCTCTTGGCTTGCCAACTGTTTTGACAGCCTGCTCGTACGCCTCATGATCTGAGAACGGCAGGTCGAGTGTAGCGAGAACGTGCATCCAATCCCGTTCGTCCTCTGGGCAAGGGATATACTTAGTTAGGGACCCATAGGGTTCCTTGTCCTGGGTGTTTCCCTTGAGTAGAGTAGAGATGGCGTCTAGGTTGACTAGCGAGGTCTTCCAAGTGTCCATCTCTATTCTCACAGCGTTAGTTCGGTTGCCCAGGAAGATCAGGCTGTTACCCCAGTCTTCGATAACTCTAGCATTGCGCATCCAGGGTCGACCCAATAAGATATCATAGTCCACTCCCTTCATGACGATAAAGTCGACAGAGAACTAGACTCCTGCAATCTTCACTGGCCAATTCTTCAAGACCCCGAATGGTTTCACTCACATACCGTTTGCTACCGTGACGTTAAACCGAGCAGCTTTGACAGGCGGGTTTCCCCACTTCTATAACACTGCGTGGCTAAGCACACTAACCCCAGCTCCTGTGTCTACAATCCCCTTTCTCGTTGCGTCTCCCAGGGCTAGGACTAGCAGGACTGCGTGCATCTCTGAGCCTTCCCAGAAGGCGTTGACGTGCAAGGATTTAGGGCTGGAGTGTAGCGTCAAACTTGGTAAGTGCGTTTCCGCATCCTGGTCTTGAGCATCTGTCGGAGCTTGCTCGTGTGGTCTCTCGACCCAATGCTTGAGGTCCTGCCATAGGGCAGGGTGTTGCCTGAGCAGCTCTCCCAGGCCAACCGTTACAGGGGTGGTTACTAGTGTGGTTAGGAGATTGCTAAACACTCGTCCTTCCCTTTGTTCAGACTGTCTGGGCCAATGGCCACGACTGTCCTAGGGGTCTGTTACATCTAGGCTTGGCCTTGACGGCATTGCCTGTGGCTTAGCAGCCTCGACAGACTTAGGTTGGTGGGGTAGTGATAGCGGCGCATTCATGCTAGAGAGATCATCAATCTCATCCTCCGTGATGGGTTCGACATCCTTGAGGTGCTGTTGAGCCTCCCTCACCCATTCCTTCACCTTTTCTATGGCTTCCAATTGCCGCTTGGGGTGTGGGTATTCCCCTACCTTAGCGCTTTCCTTTTGGGTTGTTTTAGGGGCTGAAGTCTTTGCCTCTGCGTCTGAGACTTTCTTTCCCTAGGGTAAGGTCGTAACGCTGTCGGTTTTTAGTGCGACCTTAACCTCTGATCTCTTCTTTTTCCGCCTACGGCTCTTCTTTCCTACTGAGGTCGCGTCGAGATTGCTAGGTCCTGGTAGAGAGATGCCGGCCTGCTTCGTTTGTGCTCGGGTCATCACTCGTAGGGGGATAGGTGTGGCCTCCCCATCGGGGTTTTCAACACCAAACAGTCCCAGCAGGACGGACGGCAAATTAGTTGAACCAGAAGGTGATTTCCGTTTTGGGCAGTCTATGAAAAGATGGGTGATTCCGCACTCCACGCACCTTTGGTCAACTTTGTCCCTACTTTGCTGCTCTCTTTCTGGGCAGCGTGATGAGACATGACCGGGATGTCCACACGTCCAACAAGTGACCGGATCCTGTGGCTGCCCTCCCAGGCCTCTACCCCGTCCTTGTCCTAATGCCATCACCGGCACCGGTCGGTAATCCATGAGGATTGCATTGCCCTCGTTGTCATGCGAGACGTAAGGGTATATGTAGGTTTCTTTGTCACTGGGCTCCTCTACGTAGTGCACGGGAGCATCGCTCGGTGGGTGGGTCACATAGGGACCAGGCGGTCTAGGAATACCGGTAGGATTTATGTCCAGCCTAGGGACCACTAGCTTCATGTCGTTAGGCACTGGTAGGGCTAGCGAGGCTCCCCTTCCGAAGAATGGCTGTGGCCTGTTAGCCGGGTAAAGCTGGCCGTAGGGTTGCGTATATGGTAGTCTTCGTGGTAGTCTACAATGTGCGGCATCGTGGCCGAACCTTCCACAGTTAGCGCAGGGTCTTGACCTAGGGTCCTGACATTCTGCTGGCACGTGGTTTCCTCCACAGTACACGCACTGGACGTGCAGGCGTGTCAGTCGCCTCAACATGTCTTGTATTTTGGCCAGCTCCGTCTTGACCTCGGCCAAGCCGTGGTCCGTCTCGGTGGCCTTCCCCTTATCTTGGGATGATGCGTTGGATCGCTCGCTAGAGATTGGCGTTCGCTCTAAACTCCGTGGGTTGATTTCTTCTAGGTTTGAGCTCCTGGAGCTCCGCTCTTTTAGCTGGTCATCAACCCTAATGGCTTCCTCAAAAACCCTAGCCACCACATCCCCGTTGCAAGCTCGAGTTGCCTGCTAGTGCCTTGTACAATTCTTCATCCCGAATCCTGTTGATGAATACGGTTGACACTGCCCTGTCAGTCAGTCTTTCGCCTAAGGGGATTCTCTTAAGGAGGCTTCTCATGTGGGTCACATAGTCGCGGATGCCCTCCCTCTCCTTCTGCTTGACGTTCATCAAGCGCACTAGCAGGTTGTCAGAGTATTCGGGTTCGGCGAACCTCTTGACAAAAAGGTCCTTGAGGTTATTGAAGTTGGCTCGTTCTATAGCATCTAGGCTCGTATACCACGTCCTACCCTTATCGCTTAAGCAAAGTCCGAATGCTTGCGAACGTTGGGCCTAGTCGTTGAGGCCATTGGCTTCGCAGACTTGCTCAAACTGCTCGACAAAGCTGTACGAGTCATCCGGTGGCTGGTACTTGTCGAGTTGCTTGGCGACAATAGGTATTTTGGCTTGGCTCTTTGAGCCCTGGTTTGCCCCTAGCCCTGCAAGCAGCGAGGTTGCTAGCGCAGTGGCATTCTGTTCCACCGCGGTGTTATCGAGCAGCCATTTCATGAGGAGCTCGCTCAGCGTCAGTTCTTCCTCTAGTGCTCTTTCCTGGTCTCTCCGGTTTCGGCTAGCCAAGTTTAGCACTCGCTGCACCTCATGCAGCTCCATGCTCTGCCTTAGGCTCCTGGCTTGTTGGTCCCTATTGTACTTGGCTATGCCCTAGAATGCCTTGCGGGCTAGCCTCCTCTCCTCCTCTAGGTCCGCAACGATTGCCTCTGCCGTCTTGCCACGATGTTTGTACCTGGCATGCGCATCGCGTCCGATTTTAAAACTCGGACGGTTGGTCCGAGTGCCATGTGGCACATCCGATCGGACTAGTTAGTCCGAGCCTAGTGATCAGACGGGTCGTTCCGATCGAACGGTTGTCTGAGTGGTCCGAGTCTGGGAATCGGACACTGGGTCGGATGTCCGATTCCACCGATCCGATGAGTTGCGCACACAGATTTGCTCGATTTTCACTAGATGTTTTATCCTATTGGTCATGCGATTAACCAGCGAAGGAGTTGAAGTGGTGCGGAGGAGATCGGTTACCTGGGAGTCGCCGAATGCGATGTTCTCCTAGCTCTGGTCGATCGGACGGCTGCCCAGCTCGCTCATTCTCTATCTCTCTCGCTCTCCGTTGGTTGGAAATGGGGTCCTCTTGCCCTGCCAGAGTTTATACCCTGCTAGTTCTACCCTGCACACTACAGATTCCTTCCCTGGCGTTTCCTATGCCGTTACCTTTGCATTTACTCCATTTTTTCCTTTCGTTTCCTGTGGTTTTCCCCCTGTTTCACAGTAGCAGCCCTCTCCCTCTTCGTGTGTGATTTCCTATTGCTAATCTATCCTAAACACATCCTGAATCGAAAGCAAAACACTGAACTAATTTCTCCATGTTTTCCAGTCATTAATAACCAGATTATTCCAAAATACTTACCTGTTCTGAAGATAAAAAACACCCCATTTCCTACCTATCTCAAGCTCCATTTCAGGGTGAGTACCCTACTTCAATGCTCGATATGAGGCGCGCGAGTGATCGAGCTTGAATCCCTTGGTCCCGACAACGGAACCAAAATGTGGGAGCTTTCACTCAACCGCCAAGACCCACGGACCGCTTATTGTTTCAAGCGTTCCAAGCGAGCTCTTGTGGCTATCTCTCACCTAGCCGACGCGTCGTCGATCCTACAAAAGCAGTGAACTTACCTTGATGCTCGATCGAGTACCCTCCTCTCTCTCACACTCCGGTAGCTCCACGATTCTCGATGCTAGCTCAAGCATCCTCAAGCCTCCTCCATCTCCAAGCTCCATCCTCCATAGCCGTGCGTGCAAGAGAAGAGAAGAGAAGAGAAGAGAAGCAGGGGAGAGGAGATGGTAAAGAGCTTCACCCTCTTGATCCCTCACTCTCACACACACACACTCCCTCACACTCTCACACTCCCTCTCTCAAGAGCATACACAAGAAAGAAGGAGAGAAGAAGAAGAGAGGAAGAAGAAGACTAGTTTTGCCACACCAAAGAATGAGCTCTTCATTCACTTTTCAACCTTATATACAAAATCATACTTCCCTTTTGGGCGATCATCCCCTTTTTCCCTTGTTTACATGGCCGGTGTTTTCCATTGTCCTTTTATCTTGTTTCCTTTTCACTACCCTTCTATATTTACAAATTGCACGGGTGAGAGCCCGGCACTCTTTTATAAGATTTTAGGGTGCGCTTTTTATGCGTCTTTCCCTTTTCGTGTTTGCCTTGGCCTTTTAAGGTTGTCCTTGCGCTTTTGGCCTTTTCTCCTTTTTTTTCCTTCCGTCGGGCTACCTTTTTTCTGCCTTTGCCCTGCGTCTTTTCCACTTTCTTTCGCTCTCTTCGTGTTGGGGTTAACAAGAGGAAACTTGCAGTCTCTTTTGCATTGTCATGCCTCGTCGCCCGCGCTTCTGACCATTTTGTAAAATAATCAGTTGCTACTATAATGTACCTCTTCTGAGTAGTAGACGATGGGGTGATAGGATCCACAAATTCAATGTCCCACTTCTCAAATGGAACGTACTCAATGGAGTCTTGGAAGATGGACGGCCACCAATATCCAGCTCTTAAAGCTTTTTGTGCCATCAACCATCCAGCGAAGTGCCCTCCACATGCAGAGTCATGGCACTCTTCCAAGATGAAAGGAATCTCGTCAGGCATCACACATCGGTAATAGATATCATCAACACCCTACTGATATAGTATTCCTGCAATCAAGGAAAACTTCAAAGCCTGTTGTCTAATTTTCCTTTTTTTTTACTTTGGTAAACCAGCTCCAGTCTCTCCCGTTGATAGATAATGCGTGATAGCAGCATACCAAGATGGAATAGAAGCTGTATCAATTTTAAACATTTCTTCAATATCACTTCCTTCAGCCAAAGTCTCTTTCGGCTCCCCAAAATCCACAAGGCATTCCACAATACCCTGCAACCTCAGTGGCTTACTCTTAATCTCATAATCGAACTCTTGTAAAGTAATTAACCACTTTGCCAGACGATCAAGAGGTTGCAGCTTGTTCATAAGCAATCTAAGCCCTTCCGTCTTCCTATAGAAAACTACCTTCTCATAGAGGATGTAGTTCCTGAATTTTTTAGTCGCAAAGACCATCTCAAGGCACAACTTCTCCATGTAGGTGTAGTTAATTTCTGATATGCCCAATTTTCGACTAGCAAAAGCTATCGGATGGTACCACTTTTCCTCCCAGATTTGGGCTAAATAGCAACTAATGCTATGCATGGTGGCTACTAAAAATATGTAAAATACCTCGCCTCTTTTAGGTGCTTTTAAAACTAATGCTTTTACTAGCTCCTATTTCACATCCTCGAAAGCTACCTTACAAGGGTCGCTCCATACGAATAGAGCTGTCTATTTGTATGGAGCGACCCTTGTAAGGTAGCTTTCAAGGATGTGAAACAGGAGCTAGTCCCTCAATTCAAAAGGCATATGCCATACTTTTTGATGCACAGGATGACTGCCTTCCTTTATAGGAATAGTATGAACAGCCAGGCTAGGAGGAATGCCTCTCAGCTCGTCATAACTCCAAGCAAAGATGTCGTGGAATTCCTGAATCAAGGGCACATAGTCCTCTCTTTCTGCCGAACTAATCATGGAACCTAATTTAATTGGCCACGAATCATTCGGTGTGCCAAGGTCCAACTCAATCACATCCGCGTCTCTTATCCTATCTTGCGGCTCTATCGGCTCATTTAGAGTTATCTAATAAATATCCTCTGTAGTGGACCCCTCTTTAGATTCATCACTGGATGATGTCTCACTACTAGATGGATTGTCTGATGTCTCTAATTCAGTGGAGGATAAAGGAGCTCTCTCACTCTGAGGAGACTCAGGGTAAGCATCAACTATTACTCGATTAGCACCTCTACCTAGAACCACTCGACCGGTGGGTATATCGACTTGACAGTCTGTTCGTAAGATCCAAGGCCTGCCTAGCAAGACTCGATAGCTTGGACGTCTTGTAAATCTTATCACCCTAAAGTCCAAGAAGTATTCTATGCTTGCAACTGTAACATGGAATTTACTAAAGTAACCTTCTGGTTGCCTTAGACTATCATCAGCCATTCTAAGAAGGGTGGATCCATCTTTTTGGATGCCTAGACCCAACCTCTCCATCAACTCTGAACTCATGATATTGATGGAGGACCTAGTGTGCATGCTCCACTAATATTCCATCCACGTATGCTGGAACCCTAGGGCAATTCTTTTTAGCATGATCAAACCAATCTTCCCCTACTCGTGCTATGCCCAAAGATTCTACAATATACCCAATACGCAGGATCTTCTTGAATTCCTTGTGCAGTCCTGGAGATAATTTAATCAACTATAAGAGGTTTATATTTGGTTTGACTTCGCAAAGAGAACTTGCTAAATTAAAATCATGATAGGTAGCCAATGCTCTCTTTTATCGCCAAACCATCCTTTCTTTTGGTCTCGGGACCGGCTTTGGTGCTTCTTTTTTAGCTCTTGCCTTCTTTCTTGGCACTTCCTCATCCTTCTTAGGATTGACTTTTCTGTCAACAGGCCTTAGAGGTCCACCTTCCACGCCATGATTCAGGATTTGCATCCCCTTATCCCCTTGCTTAGGGTTTTCCTCGATCGATTTTGCATTATTTTTATCACCCTCTTTAGCCTTTTGGCCTCTTGTCACGGCTCGTAGGTTAGAGGTTTCAGTGCCATTGATGCGTACAGCCTTGATAAGGTTGACTCCATTGCCTTGTGGCAACTCCTCTATAGTGGTCTTTCCCCTTTGCAGTATTTGTCTTGGTCCATCATTTTGCTGGAGGTTTTTACCTTACGCTCTATGATTGACTGGATCTGGCTGTTTACTCCCTTGTTGGAGGGAACTAATCTTACTCCAACAGGTAGCGGCTAAGTGGCCCTACTTCCCACAAATATCACATTTAACATTTGGACAATTTCTAGGGAAATGTTGTCCGCCACACCACTTACAGCTGAATCTTGAGGGACCACCCTCTTTAGGGCGTCGACTCCCTATCAGATTCTGCTGCTTCTTTAGGAAATTGACGTCAACAACTATTTGCCGATATTTTTCAGAAATCATATCAGTGTAGTGCTTCATCATATCCTTAACTTCGCCAAGGACATTAGATGTAGTCGACTCATAGCCGTGATCGTCTATCCGTCGTTCCATTGGCCTAACAATTTGATCGGGCATTGGTTGTTGGCTCACATGAACAACATTAGAGTTCGAAGCTTGGCCTCCAAAATTTGGTGGAGCCACCCGACTGGCCATAGGCATAGTCACACTGGGAGGAGATGGTAGCAAAGGTACATTTTGAACCATGCTTCCTCTCCCATTAGGGTTATTCATAGGCATCCCTTGACTTCCATTTATCAATGGTAAATTTCCCCTAGGTACTAGACCTGCATTAAGATTTATTCGAGAGGAGTAGGCCGTTTGTAATCATGACTCTACTCCTTCTGCCCGCGTGATGGCGGTGTCTATATCAGCCAAAGCCACACTGCTCAATTGTATCTGAATATTGATATCCAGTCCATGCAAGAAGTATTGGGATTGGGAAGCTGGCAGAATAGGAATGTAAGTTTGTAACTTATGAAACACTTCCTTAAGCTTCTTGGCATAGGCTTTCACATTCTCATGGGGTCTTGGCGTGTTACATTCAAAACACGAAACCAGTATTGGCCACCTCTTTCAAGGGCATATTCTCCTTGGAAAGCTGCATAAAATTGGCCGATTGTGGTTATGGTTCCAGTCTCTATGCTATGATACCATACTGCAGCCCTTTCTTTTAATGTCATGTTAAAGAACATCATAAGATGTCCCTCATCTTGGATGCGGTAATTAAACATTAATCTTTGGAATTCACAGATGTGAAACTCCGCATCTTCTTTGGCTAACCCATTAAAAATGGGCAAAGGAACTCCTAAAGCTCGCAAATCCGGCTTCCTTGCAAGAATTGCAATGGGTTGTGCCATGACGACAATCAGATTGACAATAGGAGTTTGGACTGATGGAATCACACCCCCACTTGAAGTGGGTTTACTTGGTGGAAGAGAGGAAGAACTTGCGCTTCCTCCTACACCTAAAGGACTATGTGTAGCAGTTGGGTTACTAAGACCACTGCCTTTTATGCGTATCGGGCTACTTCTTTGAGGAGAATAGCGACTTACAATCTCCAACCGCCATCTAGCCCTCTCAACACGTTCTGCTTTTTGTATTTCGGCTTGACGATCCTTGTTAGAGGACATAAACCAACTTTTTGGTCCCTAAAAACCCTAGATTCGAGAACCACCACTTGTTGGCAGCTCTCGATAGACGCACCACTGATGGGACCTCAAATGGGTCGGCACTGGCTATGGCACTAGCTAGACCTCATGCTCATAACAGACAAACACACCCTCACGGCCTCGCGGGCCAGGAGCATCTATCTGCTGCTAAAGGACGGACTGTCCTAAAGCCTAATCTATGCGTTTATAGTTTTTATAGTCCAACATTTCCCTTTCTATAAACTCCACAGAGGGAGAACCCTTCCACACTGGTGATAAATGCCATGATAATCACATACATGGGAGGCAACCTCTCGGTGGAATCACCGCGGCCCCACTGCAGCTCTCCTACATAGTAGGGATTAGCCCCTTGATGTGCTACTTAACATATAGAACAAACGAACAAACTCCACTCTTTCATTTTGAAAGTATTCTAGGAGATACCATGTGTCCTTACCAAATAATCTCCCAAGAAACGAACAACTATCCTACAGCTTAAGTTGCCTTTCCACACTCAAGCATGGGTCATTGCCATTCAAAACAGGTGTTATGCATCTAGTCCTTTTTATTCTGATACCATGGTTGACATGCAAATGCAAAAGTGGATGATCCTAAAGTGCTCAAACATAATTTTCAATTAGAAACGTGTTGTGCACAACCAGGCTTTCCAATGCTCATTCACTAACCCGTTGCGACGAGGTAAGGATAGCACCGAGACAACACCCCTGCTACTATCCTGTTAATTAAAATACAAAAACCTCTATGTCATGATATGTATCAGAAAATCAGCAACAATCAGCACGCAAATCACACCATTCAAACCTCCCAACCCCCTACGTTTAGGTATTGCTTTCGTTGCATAGGTGTAGAGGTCCATTTTGTCATGTTTTGATGTATAAAAAGCGATAAATCACAAAATTTGACAAGGAGATAGAGCAAACTGAGGCTAAACCTCATGCTTTGCCACTACCATACATCCACAAACAATCATTATATTTTTCCTTATTTTTGTGAGACGTATTTCTATTTTTTCCCTTATTTTTCCTATTTTCTTGATTTATTTGGCAATAAAATATGCTATTTTTTTATTTTTCTTGTTCCAATCACTTCATCATACTAACATTCAATTTATCTTCCATTTTCCCCCCATGGGAACACATTCTACCCACCTGAAACGACAAAACTACCATTTTACCGCTTAAAAACCGCATTTTGGGTTTTCAGGAATTAAATAGAGCATGTAAATCATTGCAAAATCAAAATTTTTTGATACACACATAAAAATGGTCATACCGTGTTTTTACGAAACCCGAGACGCATTAAATGACTGCATAACTATTAGATGGAGCCTCCATTGCTCTGAATCCAATGCTACACATCAATCTTCAGCATCTCCATCAATCTCCATCATCGTTTGCTTCAATCTCCTTCCCGATTCCTCCTTCAAGATGGTGCACATGAACAGCCCGTAGAGAGGAGAGAGAGGGAGGAGAGAGAAAGACTAGATTCTAATCTTTTCATCCAGACAGCCATATCTCGCGTGAAGACCAGTGATAGAATCAGGAAAGAGAGAGGAGTTGACGGGTATTGTCGGTTACATGGGGTACTTACAGCCCAGAATTCATGATTTGTGAAGGGGGGGGTGAAATTTGCATCGCATGTCTGATCGCACCATCTTCTTCACGCCATGTCCACGAAAAATGGGGGGGGGGGGGGGGGGGGGAGGTGTTAAAGTTCTAAAGGGCACCCCCCCTTTGTCTTAAATTTTGTCCACCCTTTCAAATCTTGGCCAATTTTTGGCCTCTTTCGCGTCCGGGCTCCGTTTCAGCCTCTGAAAAATCCTGGGCATCCGTCTCGGCATCCTGCACTGACTGGCAACTCTTGGCATCCTGCACGGCAGTCAAAAAAATTATCAAAAAATCCACAAGTGTCGCTCAGGCGCCTTTTAAAAGACGTCTTTCACTTGGTGCTTAAAATCGTCCTAGCTATAGCCGCTGCCTTCGATGTTAAATATTTTTGCCCTAAATTTTGGATTTTTTGGCAAATTTTAGGCACATCCCGAGCTCAAAACTCCACTTTAAAGTAGTTTAGGTGAAGTCAACATTTTTGATAAGGGAGGATGAGTGTAATTTGTCTGTAGACTGATGTGCATGGAATCATGGAGTAGATGGTAGCATAATGGTGGCAACGGGGCATGCTAGAGGTGATGATTGATGCAAGGAAGTACAATAAATAAGCTTTTAAAAATTTACACTTGTAAAAATTAAAATGGTTAAACTTTAGGTTCATTTTCCTCCTCCCTCCCTCCCTCCCAAGCCCCCAATCGCATATGGTTCAGGGGGGGACCCTCTTCTCCTTGGAGGAATCAAGATGTCCTCATGTTGAGAGAAACTAGGGGTATTGTCTACATAATGCTTCTTCATTGATCCAAGTGGCATCCTTGTAAAGAGAATCCTTCCATTGGATGAGTTACTTTTTAATGGTCATGCTTCTTAGGGTCCTCTATTTTACATCAAATATTCTAATAGACTAAATCTCAAGCATCACTTGGCTTGGTATTACAACTTATTGATCATTAAGAACATGATTAGAATTAGCTACATAACTTTTCAATAGACTAACTTGAGATATATTGTGAACTCAATCTTGTATGGCCTAGACTTAACTTCTTGAATTGTCCCAAGGACAATGAACTCTTCTTAGGGAAAACACAAATCCTTCCTTGAAGATTTCTCATTCCTTTCTAAAATCATTTTAGAAGATTCTACATTTAGGGTAGGATTAGAAAAATCGAGTGGTGTAACATAATCTTATCTGTATAATGCTTGAAATGGAGTCATTTGAATTGTGAGAAAATTCAACCAAGGGATAGATACTTTATCCACTACTTAGGTTTCTTGCAAAAATATGCTCTAAGTATGTCCTCAATGACTTGATTTACCTGCTCTCTTTGATCATTAGTTTGGGGATGATAAGCTATACTAAAGAAAAGGTGTGTTCTAATGGCCTTAAACATGCTCTTATAGAAATGGGAAGTGAAAAGAGAATCATGGTTGTTGTTAATGATTATTTTTGGAAACCCATGAAGCCTGAAGATCTCCATAACAAATAACCTTGCAATAACTGAATCCTTATAATTGGTCTTAACTAGCATAAGGTGTACAACCTTTGTCAACATATCCATCATCACTAAGATTGATTTGTATCCTCTTTGAACTGAGGGTAGCCCAACCATAAAATCCATACTAATAAATCCCCATTTCATTTCAGGGATATCAAGTGGCTAGAGCTTTCCTAGCATCTTGATGTGCTCTTCTTTTATTGGTTGGTAGCTTGAGCACTCTAGAAACATACTTAAGCACATTTCCTTTGAGTTTCTCCCAATAATGGTATATTTTTCTTATGAAATTAAGTATTTGCATAACCAAGGTTTCCTGAGAATGGGAAGTCATGAACTTTTCAATGTGTCATCTTCTAGAGTTTTTAACTCAAAGGAATGCACAATCTCATCTTGAAGTAGACAAGTCCTTCGTTAATGGGGAGAAGTTTTGATACTTGACTTTGAGCTTAGGGTCTTGTTCTTTGGCTTAGACTACCCTTAGCATATGTTGATACTTAGGATATTTAATTTCTTGGCCATCTCTACAATAAGATTGCTTAGCATTGACACCATTACGGCTACGAATGTTGCATTAGAGGGTTCCTCTAAGATAAGAGTATTGAGAAGTCCTTTGCATAGCTATTGAACTCTCTTTGCTTGGCCTATACTTGATTTCAAAAGAATATTCTTGCATGACTTCAATCCACTAACATTGCCTCATGTTGAGATTTGGTCAAGTAAAGATTCATTTGAGACTCTTGTGGTCATGTCTAGAGAAAACTTATTTCCAAGTAAATAGTGTCTCTACAGCTTGAGAGCATGGATCATTGCTTGTAGTTCTAGATCATGGGTAGCATATTTTTTCTCATGCGTCTTTAATGTTCTCAAAGAGTAAGCCACTAGATGACCTTCTTGCATAAGTACACAACCCAATGCAAGAGTGCATGCATCTATTACAAATGTGAATTATTGGCTTGGGTTAGGTAGCTTTAGGATAGCTGATGCCATTAAGCTATGCTTGAGTTTCTCAAAGCTAGATTACTCAATGGGAGTCCACGCAATAGCATCTTGTTTCATGAGAAAATTAGTGAGTGGTTCAATAATCAAGGCATATTTCTTAATAAAAACTATGTACCATTTAGTTAACTGCAAAAAAGCTTTGCATCTCTTTAACTATTGTTGGAGGTGCCTATTCTTGAACATATTTGACCTTGGTAGGATCCATCACAATTCCTTTCTTGGATATTATGAATCCAAAATAATCAATCTACCTCTTGAAGTATGCAAATTCCTTCTTTTTGGCATAGAGTTCATGTGTTCTCATTGTTCTAAGGATGATCCTTGATACTTATGGAGTTGCAGTTCATGATCATCTTTTTTGCACTATGTCAGGATATCATCAAAGAAGACAAGAACAAAATCATCAAGATAGAGTCAAAAGATATTCTACATTAATCTATTGAAAGCTTAGGGGTATTAGTCAGTCCAGAATACATTACAATGAACTCATAATGACCATAACTTGTGTTGAAAGCTGTTTGGGGAATGTCTTCCTCCTTAATCCTTATCTAGTAGTAGCCTAATCTTGGAAAAGGCTTTCACTTCCTGAAGTCCATTGAGAAGCTCATCAATCCTTGGAATTGGATACTTGTTCTTCACTCCCACTTGGTTCAGCCTCCTGCGATAGTCAATGCAAAGGCAGATGCTTCCATCTTTCTTCCTCTCTGAAACAAGACGAGGGCTCCCTGAGGTGAAGTATTGGTCTAATGTACCCTTGATCCAAAAAAAAATTCAGTTTCTCCTTCAACTTGATAGCTTTTCGAATGGACATCTAGTATAGTCTCTCACCTATTGGGGTAGCTCCCTTAACCTCGTGGTCATCTTTTCTTTGGAGGTGAGTTATATTAGCTCCTCTAGAAATACATATGCATATCCTTTAGCCAAGATGGCTCTTCTTTGGCTTCCTACCACACTCCATCTTATTAAGCTTAATTAAATAGACAAATAGGCCCTTCCTTAATCTCTTAACAAAGTAGAAAGCTTTTGACAATTGTATCCTAGGCTTTCTAGCCTCCTCTTGTGTAGTTACTTACTTCTCTTTTGGATTTTGGAATGTAATTTGGCCCTTTTCATAATGAATATGGGCATCATTAGGGATTATCCACAATCCATTCTTAAGCAGCATTCACAGGCTCCCAAGTTCATAACCTTGAACTTTATATTGGTGGGATTGCCTTCTAGGTTAAATTTCACCTCACTAGATTGTTGTGTAGAAATAACATATTTTCCATTAATTAATGCTACTAGGATTTTGGATGTAGGTGCATTGTCTATCCCTAATTTTCTTGTAAACTTTGGTAAAGTGAAGCTGTTAATTCTAGTGGCCTACTATCATCTAGCATGATTTACCCACAAAAGAGGTTTTTCCCTTAATCATTGGCATTCTAATCCTCATCCTAGTTAATTTACTAGATTGATTCAAGCCAAGTTTTGCAATTTTGCAAATCAAAAATCCTTTTCTAAACTAAAAATTATTTGATCTTTCAAAATGAGCATCAAAAGATTCCTTCCCAATTTCAAGGGTTTGTATACAATAGGAGAACCCAGGATTGAATTGAGGTTGGTGCATTATTGATGTTTGCCACTATGTTTTCCATTCTTACACTTTTAGTTCCTGAGCTTCTTTTCTTGGATGCCATCGCACAATGATCCTTAACTTCAACGGTCTTGAAAGCACATCACTGATGGAAGGTTTGAGATAGTGGGTGCAATGCTGCTTTAGGATCTCTTTGTCGAGTATGGAAAAGAAGGGGAAAAGTACTTGACCTTGACAAAGAAGAGGGGGTCCTCTCATGGAACTTTAAAGTTTTCATGATCTTCTTTTCTACTTTCAATCCCTCTATCTCTCTCTACCCTTCTATATTCTCTCCACCTCCCTCCCTCCCTCTTCCTCTATATATATATATATATATATATATATATATATATATATATATATATATATATATATATATATATATATATATATATATATATATATATATATATATATGTATCTCTCTCTCTCTCTCTCTCTCTCTCTCTCTCTCTAGCTCTTTCTCTCTCTCTCTCTCTCTTTATATTCTCTCTCCCTCTATCTTCTCTCTCTCTCTCCTTCTTCCCCTCCCTCCCTCCCTCCCTCTCTCCCTCTATGTGTGTGTGTGTGTGTGTGTGTGTGTGTGTGTGTGTGTGTGTGTGTGTGTGTGTGTGTGTGTGTGTGTGTGTGTGTGTGTGTGTGTGTGTGTGTGTGTGTGTGTGTGTGTGTGTGTGTGTGTGTGTGTGTGTGTGTGTGTGTGTGTGTGTGTGTGTGTGTGTGTGTGTGTGTGTGTGTGTGTGTGTGTGTGTGTGTGTGTGAATAGTGTGCAATCAATAGGAAAAAGAAGTAATTCTAAGGGAAAAAATACTAAGCCTTTTATAGCCTTCAGGAGGGGTTATGCCCTCCCCCCCCCCTCTACTTGTCTTCGTCCTTGTAATTGTTCTGAGGGTTGTGTGGGGCCAAATCCATGGTAGGGGTCTACCCGAACTATACTAGGTGAAGTCAATGTTTATGATGGGAGAAGTATAGTATCAATCCTATGACTAATGTGCATGGTGGTGTGGCAGAATAGGTGGCAGTGTGATGACGACAACGGGGTTTGCTAGTGGCAATATTGATCAAGCGTTTCAAGCCGAGCAGCCATGGCTACCTCTCATTGTGATTGAGGAGGGGTGTTGTGATATTTGCAATCACACCTACTTCAGTCCCTTTGTGAGAAGCAGTGAGGGCTCATGACCAGAATCCCATATGCACAGTAGGAGAAAGTACCACCACTCAATTCCTATAAAGCATTGTACTTGCACTCTTTTTCTAATGCAATGATAGTACTCTTTTCTTTCAATAAAGTGTCATGTCACTGTCAATACACAAGATTGTGTGTATCAGTCCAAGTCTCAATCTTGGAACCTAATTCACTTGTGTAACAATTTGTCCTAGTTAGGGTCAATGTCTTCATGGTTCCTTTTTCCTCTTTCAACCTCCATAGCTTCCACATCTGCCATGCTCTAGATCCCTCGTATTTAACATTTTTGAGCTTGGACATTAATAAATTTATAAATACATGCCTTATGAAGTGCTCACACAAGGCATGGGGAGAGATTGCACCCAATTTGTCTTTATGTCTCATGTAGTGTAAACCTTTCTTCTTGCTTTATGAGATTTTGTAGAGTCCTTTATTCTTGGGGACCTTCCAACGTTCACTATACACTCATATAACATCTGATCTGAACACCACTGCATTGTTGATTTAACCTCTTTTATTGGTTAATACCAATACAAACCATACCACAACCCCTTTGAGTCGATCTACCACATCCCCTTCCAGAAGCACACTAGTTGGTTGAGAGAGAGACAAAAGGGACAACAATAAGTGCACTAGTGTCTATTACTCTAGAAGATATGTGCATGTATATGTATACTAGCTTGCATGTCAATATACATTGGGTGAACAATATATGTCCACTAGTGCACAATGCACTGTGGTGGAGTTAACGTAGTAGTAAGATGTGTATAACTAGAAACAAGATTATATGCAGTGGTATAGTCACTAAGATAATGCATTAGAATGGGGCTCTTGCATGATGGTGTGTAATAGTGTAGGTGCACTGGTACACTAGGTTATTGCACAACGCATGTAGGTGTAGTGCATTAGGAGATGGAACTACTATACAAGCTTGAAGTTAGTGCACTATGTAATACACTAGGATGCAAGGTATAATGCAAGGAATAGTGCACTAGGATGATCAATGCATCATGATGTGCATATGCACTAGGCCTCTTCTATGTGTACATGTGTCCTAGAGCCATGTTCATGTATGTATACAATAGTGCCAAATGTGTAAGATCCTGCATCCCTCCCCACTGTGTGAATGGGGGACCTGGGGGAGGTGGGATTAACTTAAATTTTAAAAATTTTAAGTTTTAAGAGTTAAAAAAATTAGAATCTTATATATCATATTGGTATGCATAAGCATATAGAGGCTTTAGTGAAAGCAACACCTGCAAAGTGTGGGCACATCATAAACATGGCAAAACACTAGAGGCTGTCACAGAAAAGGCTAAGTGTGGGTACCACAAACATGATGACGAACATCCAGAGGCTGTAGCAAGGGCCTCACAAAGTGTATAGAGGCTGTAGTACAAGGCTAACTAAGGAGTTTACAAGTTTATGTTTGAGGCATTAGGGCTAGAAAATACAAAACTAAAAAAGTCAATCTAAATAGAAAGACTGATGAGGTTTGTCCTTCTCCTGGTGGTCTTCTTCTTCTTCTTCTTTGACTGCAACTAGATACGCCGTTTGGGACATCTTTCTGGCATGGCAGAACTTCTCAGTGTGTCCGGTCCTTTTGTAGAAGTCACAAAAGAGCTGATCATTCTTGCCTTTGTACCTGTTGCCAATATATAATGCATGTTCATCTCTAGAGGTGCTAGGTTCTTCCTTAGTTTTTAGCTTATTTTCCTCCTCTAATAGTGATGCCTGGATATCAACAAGTTCAATGTTTGGCATATTAATTAGAGTTGTTGATACATTATTATATTCAAGAGGCAAACTCTTAAGTAGAACACTGATGCAAATATCTTCTTCCATTTTAATGTTGATTCTTGCAAGTTGGGTTAGAAGTCCTTCCATGTAATTTAGATGCATGGCAAGTGATGTGTTGGACATCATTTCAAGCCTGAAAAACTCTATCAAGAGACCATACTTTGATGATTTAGACTGTGCACCGAACATAGTGTCAAGTCTCTTCCATGTATCCTATGAAGTCTCACAATTATCCACATGGTGGATGTAGCTGTCGCCTAGCTCCAGTTTGATAATGGCCTGTGCTTTGTCATCAGCTTTCTGCCAAGTAGTTGCTAGGGCAACATCTCGGGGCTTCTTCTCTTGTCCATTAGTAATGGCATAGAGACCCTTCTTCATCAAGATGAGTAATGGCCCTTCTTCATCAAGTAGTTGCTAGGGCAGCATCTTGGGGCTTCTTCTCTTGTCCATTAGTAATGGCCCAGAGACCCTTCTTCATCAAGATGAGTTTGATGCGCATCTGTCATGTGTGAAACCCGACTCCTTTGAAGCGAGCAGTTGAAGAATCTTTTCCCATGTTAGAAAGCTGGAGCAACAGCAAATCAGCACTAGATTTTAGCAACATAGTAGTTGAGTATAAGTGCTAAGAAGCACTAGGTGAGTGTCAATGTGGACCTTATGTCCTTGGATCTTCAACCTTTCAAAAAATCCTGCAAGATCTTTCAAACCTTAGTTTTCATAATTTCCATCAAGAATAAATCTTAAAACTCTAAAATTTTTCAGTAGTAGAGTTGATTTTTAATGTGTTAAAAGACACAATCAATGGCAGTGTAGTATCAAAAGATACTAGTTTGAACTTTGATGTTTGTTGCTTGATTTTGACTTGATGATCTTCAAAAAACTTCCAAGCCTTCAAGATAATTCACAAATGTCTTCTCCTTGATGTTTTTTACTGAGTAAGTCAGTGAATCAAAGTGGTAGTAGGTTGATTTGAGTGTCAGAAGAGAGAAAAGCTTGAAGTGAAATGGCTATGGAGGACTAGATTTTCTAGCAGATAGGTGACTGATTTTTCATTTAGAACAGCGTATACAAGCGATTATTTTGGAAGATTTCTAGTGGATGGAAGGCTTATAAGGTGGGATTGAATTTCCCTAAGATAGCAGAGAGTATGGCATCACATAGAGGGAGATTTGTTGGTATGAACAACACAGGCGCAAAAATGGGCAGCGACGTCCAATTTCTGAAATGTTGGCTTGAATGATCACCAATGTTTAACTGTGATGTACTAGGGATCTGTTCCCTGAGGTGATGAAGAGATTCTCAAAAGACATCATGAGCTGAAATGGCTTGTAGTGTGAGATCCAAGGGCTCAATTAGAGCTATGTGCTGTTTGGCTATGGCTGCCACAAGCTTGACTGAAGATGAAGTTGAGAAAAGAAGTCATACATTGATCCTGAGTTGTCCAGGGGTGAAGAAGAGCTGAAGAAGCAAAGAAGAGACCTGAGAGATGTTAAGCCATGCTCAGCTGAGCTCTGATACCATGTTAAATACGAGGGATATAGAACATGACAGGTGCGGAAGCTATGGAGGTTGAAAGAGGAAAAAGGAACTCATGAAGACATTGACCCTAACTAGGAGAAATTGTTACACGAGTGAATTAGGTTCCAAGATTGAGACTTGGACTCATAAACACAATCTTGTGTATTGATAGTGACATGACACCTTACTGGAAAGAAAAGAGTACTATCATTGCATTAGAAAAAGAGTGCAAGTACAATGCTTTATGGGAATTGAGTGGTGGTACTTTCTCCTACTGTGCATATGGGATTCTGGTCATGAGCCCTCATTGCTTCTCACAAAGGGACCAAAGTAGGTGTGATTGCAAATATCTCAACAAAAAATAGCCCAATTTACAATTAGCATGCTTTTGGCTTTTGTGTTTGCTTTTGCCCAAATAAAGAATAAAGAGTTTGGGCATCCAAAAATCAGGTTGTGCCCAAATACGATATCCAATAATGAAATATTTAAACTGAGCGCCTATTTGCACACAAAATAATAAATGTTTGTCAAGTGCTTTAATAAATAAGCACACCTAAATAAATATTGATGCCACGTCTTTAGTGATAAGACGCATGCCCATAAAAAATAATAATTCTTCTAGGTAATCTAAATACATGCCATCGCCTGGTGCTTCCCAATGCCACTGCCGCCTACTCTACACATCAACTGAAGCATTCACAATTGTTAGAAAATAATAAGATAAAACCCACAAAAGTGAATACCTAGCAGTCTTCAGCTACAAAATAATTAAATAGGTTGGAACTCTGTCCTAACCTTAATTTAATATGAGTGCACTCTAAACTCATAAACATCCATTAATTTAAATATGTATTTTGCATAAACACCCACTATGGAATCACCCATGTGCACATTAAATTAATCTCACGCCCGAAAAGGATAGGTGTCCCCGTCAACTTCTCGCACAAGGAATCCATCTTGTGTACGAGCCGTGGCAAATATATATAGTTTTACATAATTCATCGAAAACCCTCACGGAATCCACCGTGGAATATGCCTCTAGTTTTATGGAATCCACCGCAAAACCTCAACGAATCCACCATGGAATATGCCTCCTAGCATCATACCCCTAGGGTGGGATAGCAATTGTCCTCAATTACTATTAGCTCAATGTGGAGCGAGCAGTGAGGGGTAAGCACTTAGGTCGCGGGTGTGCATCAATTAGGCTTCTTCAACAAGATGATGTTTATACTTAACCAAATATCTAGAATATCTACGGCCAGGTCTAGTGGTCATAAAGTCAGTGTCTAGAATATTTTCAGGTTCAAGTATTTGAGTTTCTTCTTCTAACAAAGGAGGGTTCTCATAGATAGGGTGCACATGTAATTGGCCTCTAAAAGGTCATAGTAAACTAATATGAAAAGTATTATGGATCTTCCAATGTTGGGGTAGTTCTAATTTAAATGCATTGTTATTGATCTTGTGAATTATTTTGAAAGGTCTATAAAATCTAGGTGCTAATTTAACAACATGGTATTTCTCAACACTTTGCAATATTCTCTTTTCAATGTGTAACCAAACACAATCATCAACATTGAAACTCATGGCTTTTCTTTTCTTATTAGCTTGTTTAGTGTATGATTGTTGGGCTTTAGCAATCATGTCTTTAACTTGAGCAAAAAAAGAAGCATGTGTACTGGCAATATCATCAATAGCTTTAACTTTGTTTGACAATGATGCAATAGATGTAGGCAATCTATGTCCATAAATGATTTCAAAAGGTGATTTTATGTAGCTGTGTGTGGTGTATTATTGTATGAAAATTGAAGTAGATGTAAATGTGTATCCCATATTTGTGGTTTTGAAATTGTGTATGCACGTAAGAGATCTAGAATTGTACTGTTAGTAGCTTCTATTTGCCCATTGGTTTCAGGATGAAATGCATATGAGAAATCGATCTTAGTACCCAATTAGCAAACAAAGTAGTCCAAAAATTATTGCAAAATCTAGAATCATGATTAGAAATAATAACTTTTGAAAAACCATGGTTAGTGAAAATAGTCTTCAAAAGCAATTGTGCAGCTTGAGATGCAGTTAATGTTTTCTTGCATGGTAGAAAATATGTGTGTTTTCTAAATCGATCTACTATAGTGTAACGTGACTGCTTGTCCACTTGTGGGACACGTCTTAGCAGCCCATTGGGAAGAGAGTTTAGAAAGCGCCACCTAGCACTCGCAAGGAATGTCATAGGGTTTGCGATCTAGGTCTTCCCGAGTCTACCCCAAAGCGGAAGTATCTGGCCGTTCCCACTTAGGGCTGACCTGAAGTCAGGGTTTTTTTTTCTATCAGCCAAATCTCTAGGAAGTAGCTAGCATCGAGCTCTAGATGAACCACTTTGCGTAGGAACAATAGGGTCGAAGTGTATTTATGTTGCACTTTGTTCATGGAGAATGGGAAAAGAGAGGGATGCGAAGCTCAACCGTTCTACCCATAAGGCATAGTCCCATTCCGCTCCTCTAAAACAGCATGAATCGGGATTCTAACTCTACTGACTCTAGATCTTCACAGTTTTGTTATCACGTTTTTTGAGAAAAGTTCCCAGCTAACCGGGACCACCCTTCCGTAGGACGGACCCAAGTCACGTCCACCGCACTTTCCTCGGGTTGTATAGTTATCTAATTACCTACCACATTATGTTTGACATGAAAAAGCAGCTTCCTTAATTAACCAATTTAAACACAGGTTTCTTCACATAACTTAGGCCACACTGACATTTTAAAAAAAAACAATATCAAGCAAGTTACTTTTTCAAATATTTGATCTTTATTTATCATAGTCTTGGAATACATCAAGTATCTTGTCCGAAGGCTATCCCAGCAAATCATCAGGATTGCTACTCCAAGTTTTGCCTGTTGACTAGTACACGGGCCTCGAGATCCCATCTCGAGTCACATCGGCCTCTTGTGCAAGATCTAGAGGCAAGGAATTTACAGCCAGAGCCTCCCCTGGCACCCAAGCGTCCTCCCATTCCAAGCAGCACCCACGGAGAGACCTCTCACGGCGGGTTCAGTCCATGTACTCAGTGCGGATAACAACCCCCTTGGATAGGGCCAAGCAGGCAGTCAAAGGTAACTGAACCTGCCTCTCCCTTCAGGCTATTAACCTAAAGCATTAAGTGTTTGGCCTTGAATTAGTTCCTTGAGCAAAGAAGTTCCAACAATGTACCTAAGTGTACAATAACGATCATTTCTGTGGTCGTTCATACAACCAACTGCTAAGGTGTGATTCCTTCTTCCCGAATACTCCCAGCATTTGATCCTAGATCATTTGTCACTTGGCGAGATTCCAAGGGCTTGGCAAGCTAGGTTGCTTGTTTACCCTTTTTCCTTGGGTTAGGGTTTATACCCTACCGACCCCAATTATCATTACCTTAAGTCTCCTTGTACTATAGTCAAATAGATATTGGACAACCCCATCATCCTTGGTTGGTCAATTTGCTTCTTGGCAATTCACAATTGCCCTAAGTTTGAAAAATTAGTCCCTAAGAGAGACAGTTGTAGTAGGATGACTACTCGACTCTTAACGAATCTAACTTGTAATTAGAACTCGCCTTCCTTGGCCTAAGATGTAGTAGTATCATCTTACGATTTAGTTGCAGTCACATATGACCTTGCAGCCTTGTTGCATGAGATAGGTAGTAGTACCTATCTTGAGGAATTACATCTCCTGTCATATGGCATTCTTTGATTAAGAATATCTTTAAATAAGGTATAGGATTTGGGAGTTCCATGGACCCCAATCCAAAACCCTAGTCCTGCTAGGCTGAAGATTGATTTGGCTCTAGGATTTCTTGTGAGATCTTAACATTAGGTCCTTCGATCTTTAAGATGAGAACCCTAAGATCACGACCTTTTCCCTTATGGACCACTTTCCCCTAGTAAGATTGTCTAATCAAACAATCCGATGATTGTCTAAAATTATCCTCTCTAAATGTCCAAGGTGTAGGCCTTGATCGATAATCCAACCTAGATTTTAACCTATATGCGAGATGCAACTAGAACATTATTGCATAAGTGCATCTTTTAACACATGAAGCATATATTCAAAAATGCAACAACCTTTCATCATGATGGTGCGAGATATATAAGTACATTGGCATGCAATTTAAAACTTTTCGAACATTCCTATGATCTTTCTAAAACAAAGTGCTCTAATATAGTAAATTTCCAACGCAATTAAGTTTTCCCTATGTGAATTTATACGTAATGCACCCATATCATGCGGAAATGAAGAATGTGAATTTGATGGAACCTGAATATCCGCAGGAGGGGTATTATCGATTCTTTCACTTCAAGTGGGGACTCCTACACATGCTCCTCTTACTCCCGTGCAGGCTCCTCTTGTGTGGCGCTTTGGGGCCATTGCAATTGGGATTTGGGAATAAGTCGGATAGGTGGAGAGTGTGTTGAAATTTTTTGCAAGTTGGCAGTCCTTCCTTCCCTCAAGGGAACTCCCTTCACAACAAATTGTGTCCTTCACACGATCTGCGGGTGAAGCACCCCTAAGAAGCTTTTAGTGGAAGCTTCTTTAGTTTCTTGATTTCTGTCAGTCGGGCCTAACAGCGCCTCCGTGCTGGGAATGATGAAGAAGATGAAAATGTTGATGACAAAGGTATGGGGGCGGCACTCCGACGGCCTGGTGGTGTGTTAGGCAGAGCAGGGGGTGCGTGGCATGCTAGGAAGAGCAGAGGGGTGCGTGGCGTGCTAGGCGGAGCAGGGGGTGCGTGGCATGCTAGAGGCGGAGTAGGGGGTGGCATTGAAGACCACCATCCAGAGGGGGGGACTCCCCTTATATAGTGGGGGGTGGTTCATGGGTGGGGGAGACAACCATTTGGCAAGCTGCCACCCCACAACTGGGGGGTACATGCCCCCTATCCCACTCTTACTCCCTCTCTCTCTCTCTCTCCCTGATTTGCTGTGGGCAGGGGGAGAGAGGTAAAAAATTTTGAACTAATTTTAACATTTTGAAAAGGGGGGGTTCTTATGGGAGAGGCACAGGAAGGCATTTGTAGGGGAAATGTTACATCCTCTCCCCCTTAGAGGAATTGAGATGTCTTCATCTCGAGAAGATCTGGGGGTATTGTTGGTTGAGAGTATTTTCATCCATCCAGATGGCATCATCTTTGGGATAATCTTTCCACTGGATGAGGTATTCTCTCAAGGCCCTGGATCTCAAATGCCTCTCCCTAACATCTAGGATTCTATCAGGCCGTAGCTCAAGGACTCCTTGGCTAGGCATTACAATTTGCTGATCAGCAAGTACATGATTTAGATTAGGTAGATACTTTTTCAATAGGCTAAACGGGAATACATTATGAATCTTTAGAGTTGCGGGCAGCTGTAGTCTATAAGCATTAGGCCCTAGGAATTTGATGATCTTATAAGGTCCACAATACCTCGGACTTAGCTTCTTTTACTCTCTCAAGGATAGTGAACTCTTTTTAGGGTGTACACGAATGAAGACCATATCACCTTCGACGAAGGATCTGTCTTTCCGTTTCAAGTCAGCGTAGGCCTTCTGACTATCCTTGGTAGCTTGAATGTCTTGTCTTATTGATTTGATTTGATCATCCATGTCTTCCAGCATCTGTCTTGAAGCTTCTACCCTCCAAGTTGGATCCGAGAAGTTCAAAGGGATTTGACAATCATGCCCATACAATGCTTGAAAAGGGGTCATCTAAATACTTTGTTGGTAAGAAGCATTGTAAGCAAACTCAACCATTGGTAAGTATTGAATCCACTTTTTGGGTTCGCAACAGCAGTATGCCCTAAGCATATCTTCAATGACTTGATTGACTCGTTCTGTTTGACCATCAGTTTGGGGATGGTAAGCTATGCTGAAACAGAGTTGAGTTCCAATAGCCTCAAAGATAGCCCTCCAGAAGTGTGATGTGAAAAGAGAGTCACGATCAATGATGATTCTTCAAGGTAACCCATGAAGTTTGAATATTTCCTTGATGAATAATCTTGCGATGTCTGAAGCTTTATAGTTCGTCTTGACAGGGATGAGATGTGCGACCTTGTGAGCATATCTAATGCAACCAAAATAGAGTTATATCCTCCCTAAACTTGGGGTAAGCCAACAATAAATTCCATACTAATAAACTCCCATTTCATTTGTGGAATGTCAAGTGGTTGCAATTTCCCAGGCATTTTAACATGTTCTACCTTAGTGCATTGACAAGACAAACATTCCGTGACATATTTGAGTACGTCTCCCTTGAGCCTTTCCCAATAATAGCTCTTTCTGACCGTATTAAGGGTCTTGGCATAACTAGGATGCCCTGAGAAAGGGGAGTCATGGGCTTCCCAAAGTATCTTCTGCTTGAGAGTTTGGCTCGTAGGGATACATAATCTTGTCCTAAAGTAGACAATTCCATTACAAATGGAGAATTCTTAATACTTCATCTTTAGCTTCGGGTCTTGATCCTTGATGGGAATCTCCCTTAGAATTTTTAGATAGACTTGGTCATGATATGCCCCTTCTTTTGCTAGCTCAAGAATCGGATTGTTTGGCATTGATACCTTTGTGGCTAGAGACCTTGCTATTGATGGATCTTGCAAAATGAGAGAATTTAGAAATGCCTTGCGACTGAGTGCATCGACAACTACATTCTCTTTTCTAGGCCTATATTTGATTTCAAAATCATATTGTTCTAGCACTTTGATCCATTGACGTTGCCTCATATTGAGCTCATTCTAGGTGAAAATCCATTTAAGACTCTTATGGTCCGTTACTAAGGAAAATTTGTTACCTAGCAAGTAATGTCTCCAAAGTTTGAGAGCATGGATGATAGCCAATAGCTCCATGTCATGAGTAGCATAATTCCGTTCATGGCTCTTCAATTTTCTTGAAGAATATGCTATGGGATGACCTTCTTGCATAAGTACACATCCTAAAGCAAGTGCGCTAGCATGAGTTACCACTTCAAACTCCTTACTAAGATCAGGAAATTTCAGGATGGGTGCTGACACCAAGCTTTGCTTTAGTTTGTCAAAGCTAGTCTGTTCACCAGGTGACCATACAATTGCTACTTGCTTTTTTAGTAGATCAGTTAGAGGTGCTGCAATCAAAGCATAATCTTTGATGAAAATTATGTACCACCTTGTCAACCCAAGAAAACTACGTATTTCTTTGATAGAAGTTGGTGTTGGCCATTTTAGAACGTCTCTGAGGATCTACTGAAATTCCTTCTGCTGATACAATGAATCCCAGATATTCAATCTGTCACTTGAAAAATGTGCACTTCTTCTTCTTAGCATAAAGCTTGTGTGCTCTCATTGTTTCAAGAGCAATGCGAAGCTGGGATTCATGGTCCTTTCCATGTTTTGAGTAGACTAGGGTATCGTCAAAAAAGACGAGTACGAAGTCATCAAGATAAGGCCTAAAGATATCCTGCATTAACCTGTTGAAAGTAGCAAGAGCATTTGTCAACCCAAATGACCTCACTAGGAATTCGAAGTGCCCATACCTTGTACTGAATGCAGTCTTCGCGATATCTTCTTCTTTGATCCTTATCTAATAATATCTAGATCTGAGATCTATCTTTGAGAAGATCTTTGCCCCTTGAAGACGGTCAAGTAGTTCATCTATTCTTGGAATGGGGTATTTATTTTTTATGGTTGCTTGATTCAACCCTCTGTAGTCAATGCATAGGCGAAGCGTTCGACCTTTCTTCTTTTGGAACAACACTAGAGCTCCCCATGGTGAGCTGCTAGGATGGATGTAGCCTTGATCTAATAGTTGCTTGAGTTGCTCTTTCAGTTCCATAGCTTCCAGGATGGACATCTTATATGGCCCCTTTGTGATCGGTGCAGCTCCTGGCACAAGTTTGATTTCGTGGCTGACTTCCCTTTAGGAAGGAAGGTCCGTCAGAACTTCAAGGAATACATCTGCGTATTCCTTTAATTATGAAGGTTCTTCTCCGGATTCCTGATTCTAATCTAGCTTATTCAGTTTAATCAGATAGACAGGTAGACCCTTTTGAACACCTTTTATTATCCGTGTTACTTTGGCCAATTGTATTTTTGGCTTACCAGCCTCACCTTGAGTCATGACTAGTTCTGTTTTAGAATTGCGGAAGGAGACTTGGCCCTTCCCATAGTGGATGTGGGCATCATTGGGTATTAGCCAATCCATTCCAAGTAAACATTCATGGACACCTAGGTTCATTACCCTGAATCTCATAGAGGTTGGCTTCCCACCCAGTAGGAATTTTACCTTAGCAGTTTGCCTAGTACAAGTGACCTCACAACCATTTGCTAATTCCATAAGTAAGGTAGGCGCATCTATTGTGGCTATTCCTAATCTTTTTGCACAGATTGGTGAAATGAAGGAATGTGTACTTCCACAGTCAATCAAGGTTTTGAAGCTTTCACCTTGATATTATGATGGAGTTTGAATCACTGAGAATTGGTGATTCGGACCCTTCTTGCGAAGAGGGGCATGAACCATTTCCCTCTCAATGTCAGCATCCAAGGATGGAACTTCTTCATTGTCCAGATCCTTGATGGAAACATTGGAGGTTCTCCCTCTGGCCATAATGGTGGTTCCTTGGCCATGAGTGGCTCTATTTTGACCTTGGAATTGCCCCTGGTGATGCCCTTTGCTAAGCTTGGGACACTCCCTCTTGAAGTGTCCGAGCTCGTTGCAATGGAAGCAACGTGGGTTGCGATCATTGCTTTGTGTTGTAACAAAGTTGTTGATAGCATTGACTCTAGCTTTCTTTCTTTGGCCCTGATTCTGACCCTATGCTCTCTTAGACTGAGCCTTAGACATGCCCTTATTTTGATCCTTGTAAGGCCAATTCCTGTTGTTCCTTGGTTTGGTCTACACCTCCTGTATTATTGGAGCAGCTCGAACGAGTGCGTCTTGTAGGTCCGTTGGGCGCATTGATTCCAATCGATTGTTTATGGGTGGATTAAATCTAATATAGAATTTTGACACCTGCTGTGTTATATCCATTGGAGGTGCATACTTTAGGAGTGAGACAAACTTTGAATAATATGCTTCAAGGGATAATCGTAGCTGCTTCAATTCATAGAATTCATTCATCTTTTGTGTGCAGTAGGCAAGTGGCAAATACCTCCCTCGCACAGCTTCCTTAAGCTTATCCCAAGTGACTGTCCCCTCCGAGATTGCTTGGTCTCTGCACCACTGTTTCCACCAAAGTCTTGCTTTGCCTGTTAGCTTAAGTTTGGCGAGCATGGCTTGGTTAGCAGGTGCAGTTCCTGCTACCTCAAAATAGTCCTCCATGGACTCAATCCAGATCTCGGTGTTGGCTGAACAGTCCTTCCCTTGCCATCAAACTTGGGTGGCTTAATTTGTTTGAGAAGGAGTTTCTTCTCTTGAGACGCAGCTAGACTTAGTGTAGGAGTCGGATTTGGAACCTGTGCTTGGGGTTGCGTCTGAACAATAAGATTCTTTACGTTAGCATCTTATCATACATTCTCATATTACATTAATATGACTAGCATAGCTTTTTAGCTAAGTGATTTAATCACTTAACACCTTAGTTAACATTCATGATCAAGATAGACAATTGTAAAAAGTCTTATTTATTCATGAAGGCATAACCCTTTGAATACATTTATTTTGGATAAGTAGGATAGGCTGATTGATACATCAGTTTGGGGAAAATAGGATTGTGTTACAATCGGCTATAGAGATGGAATAATAATATGGAGTGGGGTCATGGATTTTCAAGAAATGGTAAGTCATAGGAAGCTTGGGTATCCCTTCCTTTGATACCCGTTCTTCTCATAGCGCCCTAACACTTTGATTCTATCAGCAGAGATCACTTGGGTCACTTCTTCATAGACATACTTGTTCTGCTTGACTTGCCAATCGCTAACATGTAAAGTTGCATTTACGCGAGCTTCGACAAAGATGAACAACTTCATGATCTTTAAATCCTCCATCCACTTGATTCTCTTCAAGTTGGTCTGAAGGTATGCGAGTCAGTGGGCTACTATGTAGTATATTCTTGAGTCTCCCGTCCATCTCCTCTCCTCATGTAGGGGCGAAGGATTATAGATGCGGTCCAGAATATTCATCATGTTGAGAAATAAGCCAAAATTCTAAGGCATAGTCTAAGCCTTATCATATTGTTGTATGTTAAGTGTCCTTAAGTTTGGGGGCATCTATCTTTTGAGGATACCACTTCAGTGAGTGGACTGTTGTTGGAGATAAGTGTGGGAGAATATTGAAGAAGATGAGAATGAAGAATGGTTGAGCCTCCATATCCCATACTATCCACTCTCCGTTGCGCGTCTTTCTCACTCTCTTTTCAGTTGGTATCAGAGCACGAGTGCGGGAGCTCAAATTGGAGTGAGGAGCGCGTCGAATCGAGGTCTACATCGACTTGGGAGCTAACTGTCCACCATTGAAATCAGGTATACTAATCTCGATTTAAACCACCCAAAGCAGGTACCGGGCTTGAGGAAGCCATTGAGGCTCATATTTTGAGCTATTGAGCTCACATCGGATGCATACGGGAAGAGAAAGCATCCTAGAAATCATGTATGATAGCAAGGAATCGATTGTTTTTGGTTCAAAATCAAGTCATGGATCGATGCCAGAAGCTTGGGGGCTGCTTAAGCTCAACCCCAGCTTAAGCACAGGGTCTGCTTACAAGAAAGAAGCAGGGGGCCTGCTTGCAAGAAACACAGGGCCAGCTTGTTTGAAGTAGAGAGCTTATCTTTAACAGACTGGGAAGAGTGTTGAGTTTGAGAAGATTTGATGGTGCTTAAGGAAGAGCTTTGGGCTCACGAAGTTGATCGTCTGCGGCGGGAGTATGCTCTTGAATCATTCGGCGTCATCAAAAACAGGCCGCAAGATGACTGGGAGTGCGCCATTTTCTGAAGGCGGCGACCTGGCATGATGGATAAGGTTTTTTTTAAAGCCTTATTAGCCTTATTACAAAGGCTTAAGGCCCTCTTAAATTACCTCTGTTCACACTTGTATGCATTGAACTAGATATTTTGGAACCCATGTTCATACTGGAGGAAGATGGAACTAGTTAACTGGTAAACTGGTTCACAGTCAAAGGATTTCACACTATAGAAGAACTTGAACTAGTTGTTTTGGAGTTGAGAAGGGCAGTTTCTATGCAATTTACGGGAGGCCATTTGAAGGCCAATTTTTGCTCCAAAAATTCCAAGAAATTTTCTACAGCTTCCTCTTGATATGCACTTCCAGCCTGGCATGAAAAACTGTAGAAAAAGTGCAAGAAAAATGGTCAATTTTAAGCTCATGTTTTGACGCATTTTGGGTCATACGGACACCATTTGAGATCCGATTTGGATTTTTCTCGTTGGGAACTGAATGTATGACATGTTGGCATCATGGATGGATGTATATAACCGTTTTTGGACACATGTATGACAGTCATATTGCTGAATACCATTTCTAGACAGATTGTATTATTGTATTCTTCTAAATTTGCAGCAGTCATAATGTCCGACACGGCACAAATCACTCAGATCGTGGGGGACAAATTGACCAAAGACAACTATGGTGTTTGGTCCTACAAGATGGAGAATTTTTTGATGGGTAGAGGTCTATGGGATCTCATAACATGTGATGATGAATGTCCAGAAATTCCCGAACATCCAACTGAAGAGCAAAAGAAAGCGTACAAGGATTGGACTGGGAAGAATAGGAAGGTTTTGCATTGGATCTCCATATGTATTGTAGAAACATTGATTCCTCATATCAAAAAGGCAAGTACTTGTAAGGAGGCATGGGAAATCATAGAAAAAATGTATGGAACATGTACAGAGGCTCGTAAGATACAACTTAAGCAGAGATTACATGGTGCATGGAGAGGCAATCGCAGTATCAGTGACTATGTGGCAAAAATCAAGCAAATTGCAGAAGACCTTGCATCCATTAATGCACCTGTTGATGATGATGATTTAGTGTCAGTAACATTAAATGGGCTTGGACCAGCTTTTAAATCTTTGGATACCTCTATTTCTGTTAGGGGAGGCTCTATGCCTGACTTTGAGGAGCTTATTGGATTGCTACTTACAGAAGAAATCAAGTTGGGATTGAATGCATCTAGCAGTGGCAAAAATGCAGGTGGAGATAGTGTTTTCTATCACCAGAGAGGTCATGGCAGCTCATCTAGAGCTAGAGGCTCTTCACCTGGTCGTAGTAATTATAGTTTTTCTCATGGAAGAGGCAACTTTGGTCGTGGTGACTTCATGCATAGAGGCAGGGGGAGATCTTTCCCTAGAGGTAGAGGACAGTCTAGTCCTTCTTCACAGAGAGATGGCACTTGTCATTATTGTGGGCATTTTGGTCACTTTGAGAGGGATTGTTATCAAAAACAGAATGCTATGTCTAGGGGTCGTGGAAGGACCCAATATGGCCACTATGCAAGCACTTATGGTGGTACAGGTTATGGACCTAGAGGTGGATCACCTAGAGGTCATTTATTTGCTATGGAGCATGTGCTTGGGAGCATGACTCATCGTCCTCGTGAGAATGACTGGTTTTTGGATTCAGGAGCTACAAACCACATGACTCATCATGCTGACTGGTTTAACAGCAAGGAGCAAGTGCAAAATGATGAATATGTTGCCACTGGTGATGATACTTTACACAAAATTACTCGTATTGATAGTGTTCCACTTGTTACTAAAGATGGGATTGAGAACAAGCTTGGTGATGTACTTTATGTGCCCACAATAACTAAGAACCTAGCATCGGTTGGTCAAATGACAGTGGTCAAATGACAGATCAAGGATTGCAGGTGAGATTCAATAAGTTTGGATGTTTCATTGAAGAGTTCCATAATGGGAGAACTGGCAGGGTGATTGCTCATGGTAGAAAGAAAGGGAGATTGTTTGCCTTGGATGCAGGTACTCCAATGATTCAAAACTCTATGTACGTTGAGAGAGGACATGGGGAAGATAAGGATGTGGAATTATGGCATAGACGGATTGGTCATGTTAATTTGCAAAGATTGAAGCAAATGCAATCAAAATAGATAGTTCGTGGTCTACCGCATTTAGGATATGTAAATTTTGATCATGTATGTGAGGCTTGTCAATTTGGCAAGCAGTCCAGATTGCCATTTCCAAAGAGGGGGAGAATAAGCAGCTATCCTTTGGAAATAATACACTCAGATATTTGGGGCCCATGTCAGAATGTTTCCATGAGCGGAAAATGTAGATTCTATATCACTTTCATTGATGATTTTAGTAGGATGACTTGGGTGTACTTTATGTAGCATAAAAGTGGTGTTTGAAAAGTTCTTGGAATTTAAATCTATGGCGGAAAAGCAGTTTGGATGCTACATAAAATGTTTGAGGTCAGATAATGGTGGAGAGTACATGTCATATGAGTTTTGTGACTTCTTGAGAGATCATGGTATCAAAAGGCAATTGACATGCAGGTATACACCTCAACAAAATGGTGTGGCTGAAAGGAAGAATCGGATTATTGCAGAGGTTGCAAGGGCAATGATGAACCAAATGAACATGCCATTGTCATATTGGGCAAAAGCAGTGCATACTGCAGTTCACATTATGAATAGAATACCTATAGCCTTGATTCATAATATGTCACCATATGAGAGAATGTATGGCATGAAACCTATTGTTGCATACTTTAGAGTCTTTGGATGTGTCTGTTATGTTCATGTTTCGGATGATTTGAGGAAGAAGATGGAACCTCAGGCTATAAAATGCATTTTCCTTGGATATCCTGATGAGAAGAAGGGATACAAATGCTATGATCCAGTGAGTAAGGAAGTATACATAAGCAGGGATGTCAAATTCAGTGAATATGAATCATGGTACAAGCCCAAAATTGTAGTGGATGTTGATTCTTATGAAAGCAATGATGATAATGGCTATGGAAGGAAAATTTCAGCAAACAACAAGGCTGAAAATCAACATGTGGAAGATGCTTCAGGACCTCAAGAGAATGTCGAAAGCAGTGGTAGCTACAGTCCATGGAGTGGTAGATTGAGAAATGCACAAAGAAGTGCAAAAGTTGCAAAAGGTAAGAGACCAATGACTGAAAGTTCAGAAGATGAATCTATAGATGATGAGTATGGCATTCCGCATGTTAAAACACCTGGCACTAGAAGTGCAGGAAAGTATGTGCCACCACATGCTAGATCAGATGAGACACACGGTAGTGCGCCTCAATTGAGAAGGTAAGAAAGAGTAAGGTATCCAGTTGATAGATTGACTTATAATGGGTTCATGAAGATGCATTATGCATACATGGTTTCTTATGTACAATATGTGGAACCTACTTGCTTTGAAGAAGCAGTAGAGAGCAAAGAGTGGAGACAAGCAATGGATGAAGAGATGGATGCACTAAGGAAAAACAAGACTTGGGATTTGGTGAAACTACCTTATGGCAAGAAGTCCATTGGATGTAAATGGGTTTATAAGGTCAAATGTAAGTTGGATGGTTCTCTTGAAAGGTATAAAGCAAGGCTAGTTGCAAAAGGATATGCACAAACTTATGGTTTGGACTATGAAGAAACATTCAGTCCAGTAGCTAAAATGACGACAGTAAGATCAGTAATTGCTTTGGCTTCTATCTATGGTTGGAGACTTTATCAAATGGATGTGAAAAATGCATTTTTGAATGGCAATTTAGAAGAGGAAGTGTACATGGATGAACCAGAGGGCTATGTAGATCCAGAATACCCACATTATGTATGCAGGTTGAAGAAGGCTTTATATGGACTGAAGCAAGCACCAAGAGCATGGTGTGATAGAATCAGCAAATTCTTATGCAGTATGGGATTTCAGCAGAGCAAAGCTGATTATTCACTTTATGTGAGGCATACAGAAGATGGTATGGTTGTTGTGGTTATCTATGTTGATGATCCCATTATTACAGGTACACTTGAGAAGGAGATTACTAAAGCCAAGTATGGGTTACATAAAGAGTTTGATATAAAGGATCTTGGGTTGTTGAGATACTTCTTGGGTATGGAGGTTATTGATACACCTCATGGTATATGGCTGATACAAAGGCAATATGCATTGGAGATGTTGGAAAAATATGGCATGACAGGATGCAAACCGGTTGATACACCATTGGATCAAAATGCTAAGTTGATGGATGATGGATCTTATGTTGAGGATGTTACTATGTTCCGAAAGATGGTTGGTAGTCTTATCTACTTGACCATTACAAGACCAGACTTGAGTTACACTGTTGGATTGGTAAGTCAGTTTATGCAGAAACCATGCAAATCACATTTGGATGTAGTAAGAAGAGTTCTTAGATATGTGAAAAAGACAGCTAGATTTGGGTTGTTTTATGGAAAAGGAATCAAGCCTATACTGTTTGGATACTCAGATGCAGACTGGGCAGGTAGCTCTATGGATAGAAGATCTACTAGTGGCTATGCATTCTCATTTGGATCTGCCATGGTAAGTTGGAGCAACAAGAAGCAACCTATAGTTGCTTTATCAAGCACTGAAGCAGAATATAGAGGGATTGCATTGGCACCATGTGAGCAGACATGGTTGAGATTGATCCTATATGACATGGGGATAGAGATTGATGGTGGAGTTATTATGTATTGTGACAATGTTAGCAGCATTATGTTGGCAAAGAACCCAGTCTATCATGCAAGGACAAAACATATAGAAGTGCACTATCATTTCATTAGAGAAAAAGTCATTGATGGAGAGATTGACTTGGTCCATGTGAAGACCAATGATCAAGTTGCTGATATCTTTACCAAAGCATTAGGTAAAGATAAGTTTGAGTACTTCAGGAGTGCACTTGGAGTCTTATGTGTGCAAGCTCATTCTGAGCTTGAGGGGGAGTGTTGAGAAATAAGCCAAAAGTCTAAGGCATAGTCTAAGCCTTATCATATTGTTGTATGTAAAGTGTCCTTAAGTTTGAGGGCATCTATCTTTTGAGGATACCACTTTAGTGAGTGGACTGTTGTTGGAGATAAGTGTGGGTGAATATTGAAGAATATGAGAATGAAGAATGGTTGAGCCTCCATATCCCATACTGTCCACTCTCCGTTGCGCGTCTTTCTCACTCTCTTTTCACATCATGCCAAGCCTCTGATGATAATTTGAAGCATGCATTGCAGTCATGAACATGACCTAGAACACCAAGAACTTGCTCCATGCATCGTGACTCTGCAACCCAGCATCCATAAGTGAGTAAAGAAATATTTTCAATAGAAAACACTGCTCTATTCTACTCACCCCCCTGTTTATCCCCTTGTTCCCTTTACTTTTCTCCATTAAGTTTCCTTATAATCTTTAGATCTTGTTGGTTCGCTCTGATACCAACTGTAACGTGACCGTTTGTCCACTTGTGGGACACGTCTTAACAGCCCATCAAGAAGAGAGTCTAGAAAGTGCCACCTAGCACTCGCAAGGAATGTCACAGGGTTTGCAATCTAGGTCTTCCCGAGTCTGCCCTGAAGCGGAAGTATATGGCCGTTCCCACTTAGGACCGACCTGAAGTCAGGGTTTTTTTTTCTATCAGCCAAGTCTCTAGGAAGTAGCTAGCGTCGAGCTCCAAATGAACCACTTTGCATAGGAACAACAGGGTCAAAGCAGATTTATGTTGCACTTGGTTCATGGAGAATGGGAAACGAGAGGGATGCGAAGCTCAACCTTTTTTCCCATAAGGCATAGTCCCATTCCGCTCCCCTAAAACATCATAAATCGGGATTCTAACTCTATTGACTCTAGGTCTTCACAATTTCGTTATCACGTCTTTTGAGAAAAGTTCCCAGCTAGTCGGGACCACCCTGCTGTAGGACGGACCCAAGTCACATCCACCGCACTTTCCTCGGGTTGCATAGTTATCTAATTTTGACATGCAAGAGCAGCTTCCTTAATTAACCAATTTAAACACAGGTTTCTTCAGGTAACTTAGGCACTAACATTTATAAAAAAACAATGCTAAGCAAGTTCCTTTTTCAAATATTTGATCTTTATTTATCATAGTCTTGGAATACATCAAGTATCTTGCCCGAAGGCTATCCCAGCAATCATCAGGATTGATGCTCCAAGTTTCACCCGTAGACTAGTACACGGGCCTCGAGATCCCATCTCGAGTCACGTGGGCCTCTTGTGCAGGATCCGGAGGCAAGGAATTTATAGCCAAAGCCTCCCCTGGCACCCAAGCATCCTCTCGCTCCAAGCAGCACCCACGGAGAGACCTCTCGTGGTGAGTTCGGTCCATGTACTCGATGCGGCTAACAACCCCCTTGGATAGGGCTAGGCAGGCAATCGAAGGTAACTGAACCTGCCTCTCCCTCCAGGCTATTAACCTGAAGCATTAAGTGTTTGGCCTTGAATTAGTTCCTTGAGCAAAGAAGTTCCAACAATGTACTTAAGTGTACAATCACGATCATTTATGTGGTCGTTCGTACAACCAACTGCTAAGGTGTGATTCCTTCTTCCCGAATACTCCCAACATTTGATCCTAGATCATTTGTCACTTGGCGAGATTCCAAGGGCTTGGCAAGCTAGGTTGCTTGTTTACCCTTTTTCCTTGGGTTAGGGTTTATACCCTACCGACCCCAATTATCATTACCTTAAGTCTCCTTGTACTATGGTCAAATAGATCTTGGACAACCCCGTCATCCTTGGTTGGTCAATTTGCTTCTTGGCAATTCACAATTGCCCTAAGTTTGACAAATCAGTCCCTAAGAGAGAGAGTTGTAGTAGGGCTACTACTCGACTCTTAACGAATCTAACTTGTAATTAGAACTTGCCTTCCTTGGCCTAAGATGTAGTAGTATCATCTTACGATTTAATTGCAGTTGCATATGACCTTGCAGCCTTGTTGCATGAGATAGGTAGCAGTACCTATCTTGAGGAATTACATCTCCTGTCATATGGCATTCTTTAATTAAGAATACCTTCGATCAAGGTATAGGATTTGGGAGTTCCATGGACCCCAATCCAAAACCCTAGTCTTGCTAGGTTGAAGATTGATTTGGCTCTAGGATTTCTTGTGAGATCTTAACGTTGGGTCCTTCGATCTTTAAGATGAGAACCCTATGATCACGACCTTTTCCCTTATGGACCACTTGCCCCTAGTAATATTGTCTAATCAAACAATCAGATGATTGTCTGAAATTATCCTCTCCAAATGTCCAAGGCGTAGGCCTTGATTGATAATCCAACCTAGAGTTTAACCTATATGCGAGATGCAACTAGAACATTATTGCATAAGTGCATCTTTTAACACATGAACCATATATTCAAAAATGCAACAACCTTTCATCACGATGGTGCGAGAAATATAAGTACATTGACATGCAATTTAAAACTTTTTCGAACATTCCTATGACCTTTCTAAAACAAAGCACTCTAATATAGTAAATTTCCATTGCAATTAAGTTTTCCCTATGCGAATTTATACTTAATGCACCCATATCATGAGGAAATGAAGAAGGTGAATTTGATTGAACCTGAACATCCGCAAGAGGGATATTATCGATTCTTGCGCTTCGGGTGGGGACTCCTACATGTGCTTCTCTTACTGCCGTGCGTGCTCCTCTTGTTTGGCGCTTTGGGGCCATCGCAATTGGGATTTGGAATAAGTCAGGTAGGTGGAGGGTGTGCTGAAATTTTCTACAAGTTGGCAGTCCTTCCTTCCCCCAAGGGAACTCCCTTCACAAACACTTGTGTCCTTCACGCAATCTGCGGGTGAAGCACCCCTAAGAAGCTTTTAGTCGAAGCTTCTTTAGTTTCTTGCTTTCTGTCAGTCGGGCCTAAGAACGCCTCCTCCTCCTCAATCGTGCTGGGAATGATGAAGAAGATGAAAATGTTGATGACGAAGGTATGGGGGCGGCAGTCCAGTGGCCTGGCGGCGTGTTAGGCAAAGCAGGGGGTGTGTGGTGTGCTAGGTAGAGTAGGGGGTTACGTGGCGTCATGGCAAAGCAGGGGGGTGCGTGGCATGCTAGGCAGAGCAGGGAGGTGCTTGGCATGCTAGGTGGAGCAGGGGGTACATGGCATGCTAGGCGGAGCAGGGGGTGGTGTTGAAGACCACCATCCAGAGGGGGGGGGGGGGGCTCCCCTTATATAGTGGGGGGGTGATTCATGGGTGGGGGAGACGGCCATTTTGCGTTGGCCATTTGGCGGTGCCGCCACCCCACTCCTTGGGGGGTGCATGCCCCCTCTCCCACTCTTACTCCCTCTCTCTCTTTCTCTCCACAACATGCTATTGGCAGGGGGAGAGAGGTAAAAAAATTTGAACTAATTTTAAAATTTTGAAAAGAGGGGGTTCTTATGGGAGAGGCACGGGAAGGCATTTGTAGGGGAAATGTTACATATAGTTCAAATCATATCATGACAAGCTTGTGTGTTAGGCAAACCAGTTATAAAATCCATTGAAATATGTTCCCATGGACGCTCAAGAATTGGTAAAGGCATTAACAAACCATATTGCTTACCATGGTGTTGCTTGATTCTTTGACAAATCAAACACTCAAAAACAAAGTTAGAAACATTAGATTCCATTTGTGGCCAGTAAAAATCTTCAACCAATGTTCTTAAAGTGAAAATAATACCTCTATGGACTTGATATGGAGGACAATGAATTTCGTGCAACACAAATGATCTAAATTTAATAGTGACATACAATCTTTTCTCATAAAACATAAATCTATCAAAATAAGACAATAAATCAATTGGAATCCAATTATTAGCAACCAATTTGTTCCAATCAGCTTGAAAACCGGGGTCATGGTCATATATATCCTTGATAGGAATAAGGGAATCAAAAGATAGAATGAAACTATTATGGATACTTGGTCGTGTACTCAATGCATCGGCAACAACATTCTCTCTTCCGGGTTGATATTGGATAAGTGGATGAAAACTTTGAATGAAAGCATCCCATTTAATATGACAGTCAAAAATTTGTGGCCGACTAAGGAGATGTTTGATACTTTGTTGGTCAATTTTGATCATAAATTTGGATCCCATTAGATAGTGTTTCCATTGATGTAAGTTTTGAACTACAACTAACAATTCTTTATTACAAGTGGAATACTTCAGTTCAAAGGGTTTAAGTTTGCAACTAGAATAGGCTATGGGATGTGAATCTTGCATAAGGACAGCTCCTATTCCTGATCCGCTAGCATCAGTGAACTACTAGAAAGAATGGTCGATTAAGATCAGGTAATTGCAAAACAAGTGCATGTGTTAAAGCATGTTTCAACAAATCAAAAGACTTTTGTTGGTTGTTAGACCAATGATACACAACACCTTTCTTTAACAATTTCGTCAAAGGCAATGCAAGTAATGAAAAATTTCTCATAAATTTTCTATAAAAGCTTGCAAGACCTAAGAAAGAACGTAACTCATGCACATTTTTAGAGATTGGCCAATTTAAAATTGCCTCTATCTTTTTAGGATCAACATGAATACCATCAAAAGAAACAATGTGACCTAGATATTTAATTTGGGTTTGGAAAAATTCACTCTTGTCTAGGTTAGCATATAAGTGATTCTCTTTCAATAATTTGAAAACCAAAGATAGATGTTCACAATGATCATTCTCATTCTTACTAAAAGCCAATATATCATCAAAGAAAACAATTACACAATTTTGATACTTCAAAAATATACGATTTATCATACGATTGAATGTAGTTGGTACATTGGTCAAACCAAAAGGCATAACAAGAAATTCATAATGACCAAACTCAATTCTAAATGCAGTCTTGAAAATGTCAGGTATATCCAATCATACTTGATGATATCCAGATTTGAGATCTATCTTGCTAAAAATAATGGCTCCTTGTAGTTTATCCATGAGGTCATCTACCCTAGGAATCAGATGTCTATTCTTAATAGTGATCTTGTTTAGGGCACCATAGACAATGCACATCCTATAGGTATTATTTTTCCTCTTAACTAATAGGACAAGTACACCAAAAGGAGAACTACTGGGCCTAATGAGTCCTCGGTTCAATAGTTCTTCAACTTGCACTTGGATTTCTTTTTGTTCAATTTGATTGTGTCTATGAGGTGCTTTACATAGTGGTTGAGAACCTGGGATTAAATCTGTTTTATGATCTTCATGATGTGTAAGTGGTAAACTAGGGGATAAATCAACAGCAAAACAATCTTTAAATTGTGAAAGAAATTGTGCATGCCTAGGATGCATCTAATTTTCTTAGCTTCAATTTCATTCACCCATACTAAGTATAATTTTCTACCTTTTCTCAATGCATGTTTAGCATGTGTGTGACTAAGCAGGGGAAAATTATCAATGCTATGCGTTCCATGTAATGTGATTTATTTTTCGTTAAGATAAATTTTCATGGAATATGTGGAATAATCTATGTCAGGATTATATTTGTGACACCAAGGCATTCCTAAAATATAATATCACTAACTTGCAAAGGCACAACCAAGAAATTTCTACGCTCAACATAATTGCCAATTTTAATTTCTAAATCATGAACTTCTTATATACCATTGTATCTAGTGCCTAAGAATGTAGCCTTTATGTGATAATGAGTTGGAACAATAGGTAAATTCAATTCTTTTACCAACTTTGGGAAAATAAAATCATGTGTGCTTCCATCATCATGCAAAACAATCTCTTCTTAACTATGTACAAAACATTTCATCATTAATAATGAATGAGGATTTGGCATACCTGGTAAAGTATATGAAGCATCCTTGATATCATCATCTTCAGTGAAGTATAGCATATCTTCATGGTCTTTGTCTTTAGTCGCTCCTAAGTAATTGATTTGAACAATTGGCTTCTTGGATTGACAGTTGTAGCAAACTATAGGCTTTGCTTTGGAAATGTTATTGGTAATGGCTAGAAATTTGAGTACATTGGGATTTGGCTGGAGTGAAGGCTTAGGATTTGAATTTGTGTTTGATGGTAAAGCAAGAGGTTGAGTCTAGAGTTTACGAAAAAAAGAAGGAACAAAGCAATTTTGATTGAATCTTTGAAAGTTAGAATTGAATTTCTTTGTACCAAAGTTACCATTAGTTGGAAATTGTTGCGGTCACTTTTCTTGTCCACGAATTTTTTCTTCGGCATAATGCACTAAAGAAATTGCATCCTCCAAAGTCTTTGCCTTGAACATATTCACTTCCACATAGAAGTCACCAAGCAAACCGGACATATACTTGCACTTGTGGATTGCCTCAAGAACATCTTCAAGCATTCAAAGTTTAAGTAAGGTACTCCAGAAATGCTTAGTGTATTGTGGGATGGATTTACGATCCCTTTGTTGTAGAAGATCTCAATGTTTGATTGCTTTTTCATGGAATTGAGGTGGGAGGAAATTCTACAAAAATTTCTTTTGAAAGGCCTCCCAAGTAGAGGGACAATCAACACTCTTGCAGACAACAGCCTACCATAATGATGCTATGTCTACTAGATGGTTAGTGATGCATTTAAGTTTATCTTTTTCAGCATATTGCTCTTCATGGAAATAATCATCAAACTGACTGATGAAAGCAAGAATAATTTTGATGTCACATTGCCCATTAAAAGTACAAATTTTTAAATTTATTTTACTTATCTTGGATTCTTTTCGGAGAGACTATGCTTCGAGTGTCGCGTCAATTGTACGTTGAATAACATCTTCAGGTTGCACTTCGTCTTGATCAACACTAGATGGTTGAAGTGTAGCCAATTTTGCTTGCAAATTTTGAGATGCTCTTCACTCTTCTTGAAGTTGCATCATAATTAGATCCAATTTTTGCTCCATAGTCAATTATGGCAAATCACCTTCCACCATAAAATCTTCCATGTTTTAATCGGACATGTTGCAAAAAACTCAAACAACCTCAAAGCTTAAACATTAAGCTTTGACAATTGATATAAAACTTAACAGTTTCTGTCTGGGAGAGAGGGAAAAAAAAGTCTTTATAAAGGAGCTTCCCGAGTGGTCCTCCGCCTCCTGGGAGTGGTACTTCGCGATCTAGCAGTGCAGCAAGGGGTTCTTCACCGCCATGAACATGCTGGTATTGATGGTTCATTGTGAGACTGCTTGTAGAGCTTGTTCGTTCCAATAGCTTCACCTTCGCATGAGATGGCAAGCGATTGGAAGCCCTTGTTATCAGCTTTGCTCTGATACCATTGGTGTGCAGATCGGATGTTTTATGCATGTGTAGTGAATGCCAGAAGGTTCCCAAGAATAAAAAACTCTACAAAATCTCATAAAGCAAAAAGAAAGGTTTACAAGACATGAGACAAAAAGACAAATTGGGTGTAATCTCCCCCCATGCCTTGTATAAGTACTTCATAAGATATGTATTTATAAATTTATTAATCTCCAAGCTAAAAAATAGCCGAATTTACAATTATCATGCTTTTGGCTTTTGTGTTTGCTTTTGCCCAAATAAAGAATAAAGTGTTTGCGTGTCCAAAAATCGAACTGTGTCCAAATACAATGTCCAATAATGAAATATTAAAATCGAGTGCCCATGCGCATCAAAATAATAAATGTTTGTTAAGTGCTTTAATAAATAAGCATGCCTAAATAAATATTGACGCCACGTCTTTAGTGATAAGACACGTGCCCATCAAAAATAATAATTCTTCTAGGTAATCTAAATACATGCCATCGCTCGGTGGTTCCAATTGCCACCGATGCATGCTCTAGACATCGACTGAAGCATTCACAATTGTTAGAAAATAATAAGATCAAACCCACAAAAGTGAATACCTAGCAGCCTTCAACTACAAAATAATTAAATCGGTTGGAACTCTATCCTAACCTTAATTTAATACGAGTGCACTCTAAACTCATAAACTTCCATTAATTCAAATATGTATTTTGCGGAATCACCCACGTGCACATTAAATTAATCTGACGCCCGAAAAGGACAAGCATCCCCGTCAACTTCTCGCACAAGGAATCCACCTTGTGTACAAACCCTAGCAAATACATATAGTTTTATGGAATCCACAAAAAACCTCATAGAATCCACCATGGAATATGCCTCTAGTTTTACGGAATTCACCACAAAACCTCACGAAATTCATCGTGAAACATGCCTCCTGGCATCATGCAGTGACATGGATATTTCAGAAGGTTGTTGTAATTCCAAAGGTAGGGGGAGTTCTAGAGGAGAAGTGGATGATAGAATATAGGTTCTAGAAACTTTGGTATTGTTTATGAATATTGTGGAATAACAAGTCATATCACAGCCCACTGTTATAATATAAAGGATGGAGTTTTCAATGGCTAACTGCAATAAGAAAATTTTACATCATCCTCAAGATAAAATGATGATAAAAATGAGCATCTATTTGTTGTGCATCATGATGCATGCTATTGGAGAAAAGGGGACAAGTGACAATGTATGGTAAATTCATTCAAATTTATCTAATCATATCACTAGCTACACTAAATGGATTGGAGAGATATGCATGATTTATATAATCAGATATATGTAGAGACGGGTGACGATTCATGCCACCCAATCTCATGGATTAGGAAAGTTCCATTATCCTTGTATAATGGTGAGACAAAGTGTTTGTCAGATGTATTATATGTGCCATGCATCACAAAAATTTTGATATATATTGGTCAAATGGAAAAGCAAGGGCTACAAATTAGAACTAATGTGAAAGGCTATTTTGTTGAAGACTTTAGTAAGTGTAGATTGATTATAAAAGGAAATAGAGTTGGTCACATGTCTACTTTAGATACTAGAACTCCCACTATAAATTCTGCTATGTATGATAAAGGAAAAGGTATGGTTGTTGATGTTGAAATATGGCACAAATGTATTGGATATGCAAATGTGCAAAGACTAAGATTGATGCAATCCAAATGGTTGAAGCATATTAGTTTGGAAAGCTAGAAAGACAAATAACTTTACATGATAGAGATGTGAGCAAGAATATATGTAATTGTAGTTAGGTCCAAGTTTTAGTTGTGGTTGCTAGGTGCAAATGGTTAACACTAGCTCTACAAGACAATAGAGCCTCATCATACCCACACACAACACAATTTGCATTGTGGATTCAACAACAAAGTATACCACAAGAAGAGACTACCATTTGTACTAACTGAGACGAGTACTTAATCAAGAAAAGAAATGCTTATATATTCCATCTAGAGTTTACAAGGTTCCATAGTGAACTTGGAATATAGAGTACATTTTTAAATGATAACCACTCAAAAGAAATACATGACGATGGACTAGATCATCTTGGTTGCCATCGTAGCATTACCATATATTGGAGAATGTAAGGTGATCTCAAAGTTTGGAAAAGGTGAGGACTCAAACATAGGATCAAAGAGGAAGTAAAGAGGAAGAAGGAAGAGAGTTGAGAGTTGAATATAGTCGAGGAGGGAGGGACACAACACTTCTTCTCCGATCCTTTTATGGCTTCTAGTGTCCACGGTGCCATGAATTCCATCTACCATAATCCATGGCTAATCCATTTTCTTTTATTACTACACCATTGGCATCAACATTGATTACCTTTTTTAGTCACCACTCCATGAACGTTAGTAGGTGTATCTTGTGCAACTTTAGGGGGTACAAGCATTAGGTTGGGGCTAGAATTCAATGAAGTTGGTAGTGGTGACGGACTTGGCAGAATGGGTAGAATTTGATGGAGAGGGGGACCGATTTTGAGCAGGGCATGGGAGATGCTAAAGGTAAGGGGCGGGAGTAGGGAATAGTGAAGATGGATGTGTTAGAGCCAGAGGGCCATGCAGTTCCAATGCGCATGCTGTGAAATCCAGTGAATATGGAGTTTTGTCACTAGGATCTCCAAGTAATAGGTTCCTGTCCACACTTCTTGTTGGTCCTTCTCATGCTTGACCCTTGCCATTGCAAGATGTTGCATCAGATACTCAATCCTCTCATCTTACTAGGTAGGAGCATCCTACAAAGTGTAAATGTGCATCATTCATGCTACGGCCTCCACTTATGTTAGTCTCCCTTTTAGTTGCTCCACTTTGGCACATAGTCTGAAGTTAAGCTTTGTCTCTTTCTCATTGTATGCTAAGCCTAATTTTATTTTTCCTCTGTGTGCTGGTTTTTCTCCTCCTCCTTGGACTTCTTCTACAAGGTGCACTTCTTTTGGACAATGCCAAGGTCAACACAAGCATCCAAGCTTGGGTAAGGGCTCTTATTGTGGCTGTGACTATAACTAGGGCTAGGTCAAGAGAAATAACACCCCACTACATCATCCAATCAAAGGATTTTTTGATTGATAGTAGGATGTGCTTGTACGTGACCTCTGCATTTGCATCAACCAATAGCTAGCAATGATCATTTTGGAGCACTTGGACTCTCTCTAGATCCTCATCATGCTATTGCTTTAGGACCTTATAGTGCTCCATGAGTATAAGCCACTTAGGATCCTAAGAGGAAGTGCTTGTTACAAAGTCAAAGAAGCCTTGGGTAAGGTCTCCTTGGGGACCTTCATCATCACTAAGGGGGATAGGTTCTTCTTTAATGATGGTCTTTCATTTGCAAACAGTGGATGGCATTGGGGTGGTTTCAAGCTATATGGGGTGTTGTGGCAAGGAATGGGAGATATAGATGATGTTGCCTTGCCAAGATTTGGTGGCACGTCTTGGGAGACATGCGTTGGGGTGAAGATTACAACATGTTGTTGAAGTGCTACTATTGATGCACTTGGAAGACCCCACTAATACATCCAAGAGGATCTAAGGGATACACTATATCAAAAATGCTTATTGTCAAGGTGTTAAGAGTACTAGCATATGGCCATAGAATTGAGAAACTATATAGATGGAAGAAGAGAATGCAATAGCTTTGGGGTTAGCAGTCAATGGGAAAGAAGCCACTATCAAGGTGAGTTGGGTTAGAGGATGGACTAGGCATCACTTTAGGGATCATCTTTCAAATGCAACAAGGGTAGAAACTAGGAGCAAGAATCCATGAGGGAAATCCAAAATCTCTGGATTGCATCTTTCCAAGCATCATGCAGTTTTACCTAAAAGCTTACATGTAAGTCCTACAATATCTCTAAATCGAAGGGCACTCAGTTGTTTAGATTGGTGACTGTAGCCAATCTCCCATACAAAAATACAGAATATGTTGCCGCCCATGGAAACTGATCCTAGATGGAGTTGACTAAGTCTAAGCATGCCTCGCGTGATAGGCATGGATACACTGTTGCTACTCTTGAAGCTTCTCCTGTTGCTATTGAACCTAGGCCCGTAGAACCACATTGCCCTACTACACCTGCTCCACTTCCATCTATAGAGTCTAAACCTGTTGTTGCAATAGCTATTATCAGTGGAGTCCTCCTACAAGATAGTTTGGGCAATGCTATACAATATTAAAGTAAAACTCTATCAAGATGAGGATTTTCATGGTAGAGGCAATTTGTGGAGGTAGGGTGGCCGTTGGGACTGCTTTGATAGCAGTTACAACACCAATTTTAGCTGATTTGCTAGCGGCGTATAATTCTTCTTCTCTAGGGTGCTTTTGGGTAGGAGGATTTCTTGAGTGGAGGAATGCAAGACTTAAAATCTAGCTTTGTCTTCGAAGCTAGAGGGTATCTTTCTAGGGTGGTGTAGGGTAACCTAGTTAATCCCCTAGATTTTTTGGCATGCCTTCTATGGCTATTTGTTAGGGATGTTCCATAGTAGTGTGGTCTCCCTCCTACTACATTTAGCAATCCATTTGTTAGGGATGTTCCACAGTAGTGTGATCTCCCTCCTACTACATTTGGATATCCATTTGTGACAACTCGTGCAGTAATCTCTGAGGATAAAATGGAGGATTGATTAGCATCAACAATGCAAAGGGAGAGAATAGGATCTAGAAGGGCATGGGATGGGAATAGAAATGTGAAATGTTGGCCACACATGACTTGCAACAACCTTGACATCCACAAAGTATTATGCCACATGCTTGCACTCCACTAGGAGATGATCTAGATAAATTCTTGGCAACAGAATCTCCATCTCTTTGATTGGAAGCAGGGTGGGGGGCCTTTGATGCACTGTCCATAGGGAGGTGAATATACTTCTACACATGTTGAGGGGTGATCTTGTAGAAGTATGCAACTACAACAAGATTGAGGGTGCACTAGGATTCTCTCCCATGGGAGTGCAAGGAAGGCGTCAAGATGTAGCCAATGTACCCACACATTGAAAATATCCTTATGCTCTTGCAGTAGTGGGGGGACCTTATATATGCAAAGAATGGATGAAATCATGGTTGTCATTGGTAGGAGATGGGCAATGACATAGAGATGATAATTGTGAGTGCATTGAGAGCACAAAAAGGTGAAAATAGAAATCATCATGAAGAGAAAGGTGATGAAAATTTTACTTTTGAGGGGGTTGGATGCATGATAGATTGGGGGTTCGAATGTGTCCAATGCATGTTTGCCACATCAACACATAGGGATATAAGGAATAATGATTGTTACATAGTTCTTGACATGTTGTACTACCGCCTATTATAAGAACTAGATAATGATACGATGAAGTATAATTAATAAGAGCCATATCATTGTAAATGATGGTATCAATTTCAATTTGGATTCCTACAATTAGTGGGGATTGGAGACTAGGATAACAGATCTCAGAGGCACATATGGAATCTAGTGTTGGTAGGTCAAGATGGCACTTTGGAGTGAGTGGGAGAGGGACACCAATCTGTCTATATAGTAGTGCTGCAATCAAAATATATTGATGGGCTAAGGAAGGAAAATTCCTTGCAAATTAGTAAGGTTATATGAATTATCTATGATTGTATGAAAAATAAAAAATGGGCCACTCAATCTCATCTTCAATTTTCCTAGAAGCTTACTCATTAGAGTTTGGAACACCAACACTACTTGTCCTCGCTCAAAAAAGCCACTTCTTGTAGAGGCAATCCACTTGGCTTTCTACAAGGATAGACTTTGGACATGAGATATGAACTATGAATCCGGTCATCATCCAACTCTACGAGATTCTCCACTTGGAAGGGTAGGGATTCTTGAGGAAAAAGGAAATCTTCAATAGTAATTTGAAAACCGAGGGCTATAAATTCCAATGGTGTAATTGTCTTGATGCCGAAGGCAAGCTTATAAGAAGTGAGGCATGTTTCCACTTTGATGGAATTGCAATAAGCCCAAATTTCCATTGGGAGCTTGGTATCCCAATCTTTTTGGTGATGCACAACCAGCTTTATAAGTATTTTGCATAGGGACTTGTTGGTGGACTTGGCTAGGTTGCTGGATTGCAAATAGTGCAAAGAAGATTTATTATGGATTATCATGAAGGAAGAAGTCATATGCTTGATGACCTTATTTACAAACTGACTCCTTCTATTATACCTACCAATTCTTCTTGGCAACCATAGAAAATGAAGTCATATTTGAAGTAGAAATTTGCTAATACATGTACTAAATTATTGGATAGTGCCCATGCTTTGACCTACTTGGTATATTAGTCCATTGTCATCAAAGTATACTTGTCTTTTATGTAGGATGCCACATGTTTGATAGGGCTAACAAAGCCCAATACCCATTTTTGAAAGGGCTCTAGTAGCAAGATTGGGTGAAGGGGTAATCAATCTCGAGAGAGAGATTGACCAAGCCACTAGTAGATAGCACATTTTTTAACAAATCTATAGACATTTCCATGCATGGTAGGCCACCATAGTCTAGCTTGCTGGATTTTCTTGATTATCACATTTGTTCCAAAGTGGCCTCCACCAATACACTAATGAGCTTCTCCCATGATCACATCTTTCTCCATAGAGAAAGCAAAGCATTGTAGTACTTTGAACAATGCTTTGTGGTAGTCTAGTTGTTCAAAATACTAGCTCCAAAGAGCCAATCATTTGTGCTAGTCCATGGAAATATAATCTGGGACTTGTCATGAGCCCAAGAAGATCAAAAATTTCTCATACTATGTCTAGAGAGGATATCTCATTCCAATCGAAGACATCAAAATGCTAGATTTGTCACCTCATTCCATGTGAAAGATGCTTTGGCAGTGTGGGCTAGCCAATTCTGAGAGAGATAGCCACATGGGCTACGAGATAGTTGGGAAACCAAGTATGGGGGCCTACATTATGGCAACTACCTTGTGGAGATCCAAAACAATTCCATCATAAAAAATAATGTGACCCAACAAAACACCAAATTTCACCATAAATACATTTCATGGGGTTCATACTAGCTTCCAGGCATTTGGGTAAACAAAGGTGAAGATGATGCAAGTGAAGTAGGATGTACCAAAGATACTAAAGTCATCTAGGAATACCCTCATGAAGTTTGTTAGATAGGGCCCAAAATTTTCATGCATATCCAATTGATTAGGGTATTCTTGAGACCAAACCACATGATTGTACATACAAATACACCCTAGGTTGTGACAAAATCAATTTTAGATTGATCCTTCAAAGTAAGTCATGAACCTAGCTGTAGCCCACTGAATCCATACAAGAAAGAATATATCTCACGGCCAACAATCTCATCAAGAATGTTTTCAATGTAAGGAATGGGGAATGGATCTAGACTAGTTGGATCATTCAGCTTCTTGTAATCTATATAGATCCTAAGCTTCTTGTTTTTCATGGGGAAAATAACAATGGGAAAGATCCACTATGCCTGATCCTAAGCTTCTTGTTTTTCACGGGAAAAATAACAATGGGAAAGATCCACTATGTATAATCTAGTAAATTGATAAAGTTGATTCAAAGGAGTCAGCTTTTTTGACTAGCTTTGCCATGTGGGGATTCATGCGATATCTCTACATATGCAGATTGGCATAGTATTGAATTTGAGGGAAATTTCGTGCTAGTAAAATCATGGATTCAATCCCTTCATTTCACAGTGATCCAATGCAAAAAAAATAAATCAAATTCTATTAGGAGGGAAACTAGCTCATCTCAGAAGTCAAGTTGAGCACTAATCTTTTTGAGTTTGTTTCTTTTAACCAATGTTTTGGCCTCTCAAGACCACACAAAAACACAAGACACACTCGTCTACCTAAAATAACCCTAATACTATAGGACACTTCTTGAACGAATTTTTAGCCATTATATGCACATAATATAAAGGAAATATATTCAGACGTGAAACACATATCATATTCATGAACACTACAAGGATATCAGGCCATAGCAACGCTGATTAGTGACGACAAATAGCGGGATCGCTATTTGCATTACTATTAGCGTCACATTTGCGTCGCTATTAGCGTCGAGCTATTTGCGACGCTAATAGCGATGGTACCCAGAGAAAAAAAATGTGGGCCAAAACTCGAGCGCATTTCATTTCGAAAGATTTTGAGAGGGAGAGCGAGAGAGAGAGCAACCGTCTTGCTAAGAGGGAGAGAAAGAGAGAAATAAGGCTTCTCACCGCCACCGCCACTGCCGTCGTCCACGAAGAAGAGGAGGAGATGTACGGAGGGCGAAGAGGAGCCGCCAAACCCTTCTTCTAGTCTTTACGATGAGTGCATTCTCTCTCTCTTTACTTGTTTTTTGTATAATTTGTGTATATTAAGAGAGGGAGAGGAAATGAGAGAGAAAGAGAGGGAGAGGGGGAGGGAGGGAGAGGAAATGAGAGAGGGAGAGGGAGAGGGAGGGAGAGAGAGAGAAAGAGAGGGAGAGGGAGAGGGAGAGGGAGGAAATGGGAGAGGGAGGGGGAGGGAGAGTGCATTCTCTCTCCCTTTTACTTGCTTTTTGTATAATTTTTGTATATTGAGAGAGGGAGAGAAAATGAGAGAGAAAGAGAGGGAGAGGGAGAGGGAGGGAGAGGAAATGAGAGAGGGAGAGGGAGAGGGAGGGGGAGGGGGAGGAAATGAGAGAGGGAGAGAAAGAGAGGGAGAGGGAGAGGGGGAGGAAATGGAAAATGAAGAGGGAGGGAGAGAGAAAGAGAGGGGGAGGAAAAGGGAGGGAGAGGAAATGAGAGAGGGAGAGGGAGAGAGAGAGGGAGGGAGACATTAAACATAATAGGAAAATGAGAGAGAGGGAGAGGGAGAGGGAGGAAATGGGAGAGGGAGAGGGAGGAAATGAGAGAGGGAGAGGAAGGGAGAGAGAGAGAAAGAGAGGGAGAGGGGGAGGGGGAGGAAACGGGAAAAGAAGAGGGAGGGAGACATTAAACATAATAGGAAAATGAGAGAGAGGGAGAGGGAGAGGGAGAAAATGGGAGAGGGAGAGGGAGGAAATGAGAGAGGAAGAGAGAGGGAGAGAGAGAGAAAGAGAGGGAGAGGGAGAGGGGGAGGAAATGGGAAAGGAAGAGGGAGGGAGAGGGAGAGGGCGGGAGAGAGAAAGAGAGGGGGAGGGAGAGGAAGGGAGAGGAAATGAGAGAGGGAGAGGGAGAGGGAGAGGGAGAGGGAGAGGGACATTAAACATAATAGGGAAATGAGAGAGGGAGAGGGAGGGAGAGGAAGAGAGCAAAAGGAAATGAGAAAGGGAGAGGAGAGAGAAAAAATGAGAGAATGAGAGGGGAGTGGAAAAGAGAGAAAATATATTAAACATAATAGGAAAAGAGAGATAGAGAGGGTGAGGGTGAGGGAGGGAGAGGAAATGAGAGAGGGAGTGGAAGAGAGAAAAGGAAATGAGAGAGGGAGAGGAGAGAGAAAAATAAATGAGAGAGAGGAGAGAGAAAAATAGAGAAATATCATTAAACCTAATAGGGAAAGAGAGAAAGAGAGGGTGAGGGTGAGGGAGGGAGAGAAAATGAGAGAGGGAGAGAAAGAGAGAAAAGGAAATGAGAGAGGGAGAGGAGAGAGAAAAAACATCCATGCACGTATCAACGATTGCATACTGTTTCGAGGAGAATACGAGACTATGGAGACATGTTCAAAGTGTGGTGCTCATAGGTATCGACAGGACTTGCAAGGGCAAACCATCCCTCAAAAAGTTCTTAGACACTTTTCCCTTATCCCCCGCATAAACCACATGTTTTGTACGTCCAGCATGGCAAGCTTGACAACGTGGCATGCGTAGAATAGGTCCACGGATGGAGTTCAACGAATATCAGCGGATTCATGTGCATGGAGCCACATTGACTCTACCTTCCCAGTCTTTGCCCGTCGCTGAGAGCCAAAGAATCTTTGGCTCGGTCTTGCAATGGATGGCGTGAACTACAATATCCCTCCATGGCTTTCTACGAAGAAAGGACACCTCATCCTTAGCTTACTCGTCCCCAGCCGCTACAAAGTCAAAAATATGGACATGTATCTTCATCCATTAGTCGATGAGCTTAAGATTTTGTGGGAGGAGGGGATCACCATGCAAGATATGAGCAAGTGCGATGGTCGACGGTCCGGGAGCCATTCTCATGTGGATGATGCATGACTTTCCGGGATTCAAAGATTGCTCAGGTAAATAGGCTTCCGTTCTCATTGGTAATATCTATATTTTATCTCGTTCAAGCTTGTATTCACTAGGTTGTAGTGTTAGAACAGGTCTAGTTACCTCATGTTATCATGCATGTCCATTGTGCGAGCCACAGTTAGACTGCCGAAGGTCACGAACCATGAAGAAGATGGTATATCAAGGACACGCCGCTTTCTTGCCAGAGGGTCATGAACTCAGGGAAGGTTTTCTTGGATGACCTCCAACACGTATGAATGCCGCAAGCTGGTATGAGCTGAAAATGGTCCATGTGGAGTCACATCCAAATGGAATGCAGCAGTTCTCAGTTTTCTACGAGTTGCCATATTGGACCCACTTACAGGTGATCCCATGCATATTTTCAAGAATGTGGGTAGCTTGCTATGAGACCACATCATAGGAAAGAGAGACACTATAGGGGTATGAATGGATTTGAAGAAGGTAGGCAAGATGAAGGCGCTTTGGCCGCAGTCGAGTGCTGATGGTCGCATGCAGATACCTCGCGCTCCTTAGGTTTTGTCCACTAAAGAATAGCACATTGTGAAGCAAGTAGTCAAGTCTATCCGCACTCCGACAGGTATGATGCATTCTCTCAGATTTGCATTTTCTAAAGATGACCAATTATCAGGGCTAAAATCCCATGACTGGCATAAGATATGTCAAGTTTATACTACGAATGGATTGTAATTGGCATGCGCATTTTGCTATTTGGAGTGTAGCCATTGTTCGTAATTCTTTCTCATTTGTGGCAATTTGTACTATTGATCACGATCGCAAGATGCCTTACTCTAGAAATACGCGGGGCCATTTACAGGTTGTCGACTTTGGTGTAGTGGATCTCACAGAAGGAGATTAAGATGTCCTCTATTGAATCCACGAGGCGGGGAGCAGTGGAGACAATCTGTCTCTTTAAGAAATACCTGCCTACCAGCATGCTCACGATACAAATCCACCTTCTTCTACATCTTATAGATGAAGTGGAGATTGTTGGACCTGTCCATACACGATGGATGTTCTTCTTGGAGCGCTTCATGAAAACCCTGAAAGGCTTTGTGCGACAACGAGCTCGACGAAAAGGTAGCATGGCTGAAGGTTGGTTGGTGACTGAGGAACTAGTGCATATTTCACAATGGCTACCAATTGTGGATCTAGACAACAAAATGCTATGGTCACTGAAGGACGATGATAGACTGACCAGAGATGTGGTGGTTGGAAATAGGGTAGAAAAAAGAATGGATGCTGCAATGGAGGAGAAGGTGAATTGCTTTTGTATATTGCACCATGCCTCTATGGAGACGTGGCTTGCCAAGTACCAGATCGCTAGGCAAGATCGAGAGGAAGCATGATCTAAATTTTGACGTAGTACGCATCATCGACCGATTCAATATCCCGAGGGCATGGAGGAGATGCCGCGGTTCATGTCAACGCGATGGTTGCATGGATCTTTGACCGCAGCGTCTCGCGAAGGGGCAGAGGTCTCAATGGAGGAGTGGGAATTCTCGAGGGGATGTAGTCCAAAGGTGATGAGGTGTTTAGGATTTGTTGTATCTATATTTTATATGCGATAACTAATTTGAGTGTTTCAATGTACAGTACAAAATATATAGTGCAGCTGGTCACGCGGACGGCATTTTTGCATGGAGCGTATTGACAAAATGCACTCCACAATGGCTTGTGGTATCATGGCAAGGTTCGAGAAGGAGAGCCGACGACGAGCAACGGATCTAAACACAGTTATAGATGAGATGGAGTATTTTGAGAACTTGCAGAGTATTATTATGTTGGATTACCGTAGCTTCTCCATGATGCAATGGTTCAAAGTGGTACTTGAAGGAGCTGGAGCAAAGTTTGATGAGGTCCATCTGGATTTCTCGAAATAGATTTCGAAAAAAAATGAACGGATTTGCGTGACACCTTTGTGTTGCCGGCCCATTGTGAACATGTGCATAAACTCATTTGTTTATTAATTGTATTACGACATGATATATGTCACAATAGTTTAAACTCTCTTGTACGTGTTTGTGAATAGGTAATCTTCTATCCAAACCCCCGACAACCTCGATGGTGGTATGTTATACCTTCAGCTCCCCGAAGTGTGAGAGTATATGATCAAAGCAATGTTCCGAGCATAGATGAGAACAATATGCAAATAGAGGGATCGATATTGCAAGGGGTGGAGGCCACCGAAAGCTTGGAGCCAGCATCGGCTAACAATGATGGAAATACAGGAGTCCAAGAATTCTTTGAGAACGAGGTGGACTCATCATTTTGTGGTGACATGTCTATCGACCTTTCAGTGTATGTGGAGTTGTGTCAGGAGATTGACATGGGACCATAGGATACTTCATACTTGGAGCATCCACTTACTCAATTAGGGTACATAAGATATGCATTTTAAGTGAGATTTTTTTTTAGGATTTATATTACCGTGCTTTGTATGATTTAAATTGATTATGCTAACATCATTTTTTGTCTGTGTAGGTGGCATTTTCAGGATGAGTCAAGAGATGAGCGATGAGGAGTTACAGGATACTTTCACGTGCATGTCTCTAGATCAGATTGCGAGATTCAAAGACATTACAAACCAGGAGCTATCTTAAACATCGTCAGGCCGCTCTGCTAGATCTACTTCGGCACGATCGGATGCTTCAACTTCGAGCAGAGGAGGTTGACGCTCCAGACTTGGGCTAGAGGGAGGGAGTGCTTCAGGGTCAGGGGGATGCTGCAGAGATATGGAGGTAGTGAGCCCGTGGTCGGCACGGGATACAAGTGCGGTCGGCATGGGATACAGGTGCGATTCCTCGCTCTCGTGGCAGTTCCAGGGACCATGGCTCAGGCTCAGGTGGATGCTGTGGAGGCACGGACGCAGTGTCTCTGTCTCGTCATTTTACTGGAGTTGCATCACCTCTAGGATTTGTCACACCTATGGGGACGTCTACTCTAGTCACTCCGGCTTTTGCTCAGTCGGCTGCAGCAGGTGGTACCCATATGGGTGCCACTCCGACAGATATTACCCCAGTCGGTACACCGGATGCATAGGGGTCTCTTGGATATGCCCAAGAGCGTGGACACAGGTGGGAGAGGACCCATCTTAGGCATACCCCAGGGGGATATGCCTATCTAGTTGATGATAGGTCAAGAGCCATCATCATGAATGATGAGGGGAGGAGGGTGATGGCTCGCATGAGAGAGTTGTGCCAACAAGTTTTTCGGCACAACGTCTTAGATCATTGGAAGAACATACTGAAGGAGAGCAAGGACTACATAGTAGCATCCTTGCATGAGGAGTTTCTTGTTCCAGCCTTAGTAGATAGATTTTCTACGGGCTAGATGATGGACTGCATGCATGCATATATGTCACATAGACGATCGGATGCACGCAAGGCACTCAAGAGTGGGGCTGCAAAGCCCGAGTGGCTAGGCGCGGACGACTGGCGTCGACTGAGGAAGGAGGCTACAGATTCTCTAGGACGTTGGAGTCAGCAGCACGAGACGGCGAGGGCACGACTAGAGTCCAGAGTGGTCCATCATCTTGGGAGTGGCGGCCATAGGACATATCTGGAGAACTTTGTAAGTTTTTCTTTTGTTTTGCTTATTTATTTCTTTGCAATATCCTTTGTACTGACAATCATGTTTCTAACAGTTAGTATTTTGTTTTCTTTGCAGCACTTCATTACAAATCGCGATCCGACAGGCCTTGAGACTCAATATGCAAAGAGGCATGGTCTCACTGCATTGATCGACCGATTGTATAGATGCGGCGGCCCTATAAGTCACTCATCTTTCTTGTCCGTAGTTACCATGTTTAATTAGAATGCATTATTGTATGGTGGACTGATGTGTTATTGTTTCTTTTTTTGCAGAGTCCATTCGATGCTCCTTTGCTGTGGGATGAGCTTTCAGATGGTCAGCATATGTAGCTCGCCCTTGGATCCCTGGGGGAGCTCATACACCTTTCTTTTCTGGTCGTCTGATCTATGTAGACATTTTCTATGTAGTAGTGATATCTTGTCATGATTGTACCAGTCGCTTTCATTATGCGATCATGTATTTATTTCATGTATCAGTGTTATGATTTCAGTATACTTTGTTTTTGTTTACACGAGCATTGTATACAATGCAGAAACTATTTTGTATGGCCCAAATAAAGCACACAGTGCTATATGCTACCCTGCCACAAAATTTTTTTCCCCTGTTACCGTCGCTATTAGCATCGCAAATTTATTGCTCGCGTCATTATTAGCGTGGCAGAGCGCCGGTATCAGCATCGTTATTGCCGTCAGTATTAGCATCGCATTTTGCGACGCTGAGTAACCGATGCCAATAACGACACTGATATCTACGCTGATATCGACTATTCTATGGTGTCGCCAATAATGATGCTTTTTGCGACGACGAGGGAAATTTTTGTTATTTACATTTTCGTCGCTTTTAACGTCAGTATAAGGCCTATATCTTGTAGTGGAATGCACAATTGTTGTCCAAAAAGTTATCACATAGTTTACTGTCGTCACAACCATTCCTGATGAAATAACTTGAAGTAGACATCATTAATATTCAGGCTACAAACAAAGACAGATAGAATCAGCAATCATCTACAAGCTCTGTTTCCTTGAAGAATCTCTCATTCCCGATATACAAGATCTCAACAAATACAAATTCCTCATGTTTTTGACCTGCACCTGCCTTTCATGTAAAACATCATATGAAAGCTAAAGTTACTCTACACATGCAAATTCCCTAAACCCAAATGCATACTAAGGTATGAAATAGTACTAAATAGATGATAGAATCCAAGCCCTAACACCTAACACAACCCATGACTGGGATAGTCATGACTCGAACCCACAAGCATGCAACTAAATGATATGTAAAATAACCCAAAGAACATAGTTATACCTTGCTAGAGGCCTTGCACCCCTTGACAAGCCACATTGAGCAACAGTGAATAGAGCTCCTCTAGGATACTCAATGCTCTCTGATACAATTGCATAACTAGCCCTAAGTGTCAACAAAGTGAATATAGTAACTAATCCCGTAATGCAAAGTGAAATACACTGCAACCACTTCAAGGCAACATGCCAGTATTGGAAACCAATCAAGTACAATGACATCCATACTATATCATGGAGAACAAAGATATAGAACCATGACTGAATCAATAAATCACTACTCCAATGGCAAAGAGTAGAAACTTTGATAAGAAAATATGTTGTTGATGCTCTAGCATTTGCATCATAAGAAATATATGGCAATATACCATACCACTTAAATCTCAAACACGAAACTACATCTTCAAAGAAATTTCCAAGATAATCCAAGAAAACCTATAAAAGAAAACAATAAAAATTTGCATCTGCATCTGTATGATACTCATCCATAGCTTGAATCTGCAATATATCACCTAAAAAATATTGCTTTGCATTAATCCAAATTGATAAAACTTGTATCTATTGAATTTCCTGTCTATTTTTAGGTTTCAAAAACTCCTGATCTTCATATTGCTATTGTACTTGTTGTTTTTTAACTTGTTGAAGTACTTCTTGCTGCATTTCCTGCTTTTTAGGTTGTTGCCATACCATTTCTTGTTGTAGGAAATTAGGTTGTTGTTGTAAGAATTCAAGTTGCAAGATTTTGGTTTACAGGGATTCAAGTTGTTGTAATCCATACTGTAATTCTGACATTACCAACAAACTTGAATACTCCTGAAATGCTTAAATCTATTGAAAACTTGAAATTTCCAACAAACCTAAAAAGTCATATTGTAGGTAAAGAACTTGAAGACTTCTTGATAGAGAAAACTGCAATATACTTCTAGAAATGTGATCCAACTCATCAAGAATCATCACTACTATGCTCAAAAACTGCTTATCCTGAACAACATCAACCATTCCTGCCAAAACATCAACTGCACAGATATCCACTATTGCAGGTACTTGCATAAGTCTATTGGCTTCAACTTCATTTCCAAATTGATTACAATACTTAAAAACTTCAGAAATATTAGTCTGAACTAAAACACTAACATTTTGATCATTATCTTGATCATCCCACATCTTCATTGTCCACTACAAGCTCAAATTCTTTAGTATCTTGATTTTGGGAACTTTCCTGCTGCTCAAGTTTAGGATACATAGCTCTAGAATTCTAAAATAATTTATCGAATTCAATCCTTGCACTTTCCTGAAGTTTAGACTACTCTTCCTTACCAAAAATTCTTTAGGATGCTGTCTTGAACAGTCATAAACTGCAATGTGACCAATTTAATGCTTTTCGAGTATCCCTTTGAGTTTATTTTCAGGATAAAATGTTCTTGATTCTTGATTTAATTTATTCTCGTCATTCCTTAACCTCTCCTGAAATTCTGGCTGCTCTTGATCTTCAAGAAAACTGCCTGAATGATGTCCTGATAGATTTCAGCTTGTAGATTGAACAGTTTGATGTTCCAAAACTGCATGTCCATTAATAGGCTGCTCATGATACCCTTGAATGATGTTCTCCACATCTATTTTTAACACATGTACCATTGAAGCATTTTCCTGAAGAAATAATTCTTCCAGATGATTGTTTACTTCATCTACTATATCAATTGTTCGTGCATATAGATCCTCAAGAATAATATCTTGATTTGGAATATAAGAGTGAGTCAACTGAGTATGCAAATCAACAATTACATTAACCTTTTGAAAAACAACTTCCTCAAGAGCATTAATGACCTTAGAATAATAATAAAAATTTCAAATCCATTGCAATCATGACATGCCATGCTTTCTCTTCTTGAAGCTGCAAATCTTCATGAAAACCACATGAATGAACTGATTTTTGCATTTCCTGACTTTCAACCTGCTGTTGTAAATATGTATCTTGCTGAAAACTATTCATTTGCTATCCTAAAACTAGTTGAAAACTTATATGTTGTTGTCCTGAAGCTTGTTGTCCTGAAAATTGCTCATACATGCAATGATCTTGAAAATTTAGATCAGTGAAAACTTGCTGAATTTCTTCAACTTGAACAATGAAATGACCTAGAATAGTATTCAGCATGCTGGAAATATAGGTATGCTGAAAAAATACATCCAAAAATGATGGATTTTGCACTACAGGTAGTGCATTTCAAGTGCTTGTAAAACCTCTTCAATAAAATCTGACTCCCTTGCTGCACAATCTTCCTCAAAACCAATATAAGAGAACCAAGAAAATCATCCATAATAGCATCTTCATTAAGAAAACCATAATCCTCATGCTTGTCATCCATGACAACATCATTTTCTTGAATATGCAACTGATCTTCTTAATCACTAGACTTCAAATTGTCAATGTAAAGTGTGTGATGTTCCTTTCTCCCATTGGTAATCTCTTGTGTTGGGTTTGGGGTACTGAGGATTCTTGGCTACTTTGGCTCTTTTCGTCTCTCACTCCCTCAGCCTCAATCTTTGGCAAAACCATAGGTAAAGGTAGCAATCATCATCATCACTTGAACTTGAATCCTGATCCAAATCCAAAACATTAAAATACTTCTCCTTGAGCTTCTCAACTACTCTAAGAAATCTCTAAACATGCTTCAAACTTGAGCAAGACTTAACCTTCTAGCCTTCATGATCATAATGCCATTCTTAAAAGCATCATCAAGTATAGTCTCAAAATAAGTTAGCTTTTCCCATGCTCTATCCTGTCTTGAACCTGAACCTTTCTTTGTTGCTAAAGAGAACTTCTTGCGTATACCATTAAACTGCTTATACAGATCAACCATGCAAAAATATGTACAAGACTTCCCTCTTTCACAGGACTCATGAACATATGGGCAACACTTTGAAGTATGTCCATGCTCAAAGCATACTTTGCATCTCTTTTCCTTCTTCTTAGATTTACCCGTAATGAAGCATAGCTAAAGTTTAAAAAGAACGTGCTTTTCTTTCAACCAACCTTCTAACTTCTGCAATGATGTAGTAGATTTTCAACCTATGATATTCAAGTTATTCCTAAAAAAGAAAAAAAACTCATTTGTTTGCTAGAGCTCTTAGTTTTATCAAGCTTCCTCCCATCTTTCTTGCAATTTAGGTTATGCATGTCATTTCCATCCTGCAATTAAAGTAACCAGCTTTAAATTCCTGTAGTTTAGGTAACTACCTGAAATTCTTGCAGCTCAAGTAACTGCCTAAAATTCTTGCAATTCAAGCTATTCTTGGAACTTCCTACTGTTCAAGTTACCATTTCTTCTTGCATCTTGCATTTCTTTCCTTATCCAAGTGAACATTGAACTTATCCTTCTTTATCATCTTCTTGAAAGGATGGTAGTTCATGAAGATGATGAGGATAGAGAGATGAGTTCCAAGTCTTTTGCATATTTTCCTTTCCCACTCAAGTTAGATGCTTCTCCATTATTGAACTAGCAAGTTTGAGTTTGAGGAGCTCTTAAAACACCCATAATACAAAACAACCATAGATTGCATATAATTTTTAGAAATACCATATAGACTTGCTGTAGACATCATAATTGACTGGAAAAAACACACTGTCCTAAATATTAGAGTCCCTTTATTTCTTGAATTGAGATCAGCCCCACAAACAACACTTGATTTTCAAGAATGACATACAGACATAGTACATAGCATAATTTTTCACAGTAATATGTTGTCCTAAAAATTGCAGATCAGATATTTCTTATCTTTGAAATTCATGACTGCCTTTCTTTATGAATATGCCATCCTAAAATCCTGATATGATGGCTTCATCTTGAAACTCTCAAAATGATTAGAGATTTGAACTTTTCAACTTGAATTAGAAGCAAGAACTTCAAATTGGAAGATGAAACATGCACGATCTGTCTTGAATCCACTGCATTGAAAATTTTTTGAGAGATCAAATTCTTCAAGAATAAGAACTTCAAAATGTCCTCCTTCAAACAACTTGATTGTAGGATGTGTCTTATGCAGAGATGACGTGATACTTGCAACTTGTAGAAGTGCAAAAAATTGCCTGAAGATGCAAAAACGCCTTGAATTTTTGAAAATCCTTGCTACATTTTCCATAAAAAAAGAAACCATGTCTCCTACATCTTCTTATAAAAGATCAGCTTTCTCTGATCAGCAATTACATAACTGCCAATACTACTGTCCTCATTCACTGGTTGACCCTGATAATTTCTTACTTCATTGGCAAACCATATCCCTTTCTTTCTTCCCAGGCCTAAAGCCTAAATCATGAGAACTTTTCCCATGAAATTGGTAGGATTGTCAAAGTGTTTTGGCCTCTCAAGACCACAACAGAAACACAAGACACACTGCCTAAAATAACCCTAATACTACATGAAACTTCTTGAATGAATTTATAGCCATTATACGCACACAATATTCAGGAAAGATACTCAAATGTGAAACACATATCATGTTCATGAATGCACAATTGCTGTCCAGAAAGATACCACACAGTTTACAATCATCACGACCATTCTTGGATGAAATAACTTGAACTAGATAGCATTAATATTCAAGCTACAGACAAAGATAGGTAGAATCAACAATCATCTACAGGCTCTGTCGCCCTGAAGAATCTCTCATTCCTGATATACAGGATCTCAATGAATACAACTTCCTCACATTTTTTACCTACACCTGCCTTTTAGGTGAAACATCATATGAAAGTTAAAGTCACTTTACACATGCTAATCCCATTAACCTAAATTCATACAAGTACTAAGGTATGAAATAGTACTAAATAGATGATAGAATCCAAGCCCTAACAAAACCAAGGTAGACTATGGTGAGGGCATCCTTCGTGACTAAGCACATCAAAAATTTCAAAGTTGGTTATAGCCATAGTTTAAGCCACTTCTATTTCAGAGTCCCAATTTTGGATTTTTGTATCAGTATGATCCTGTGTTGAGTCTAGCTTCTAGATAGTATGAAATGGAGAGTGTAGATCCAAGGCTAATTTGCAGCACATCCACCAAAAAAATGGTTCTAAGTGAGCATTAGCTACCACGAATGTAGCTTTCTCATCATCATCCATGCCATCCACCATGTTGACTTTTTTAGAACTATTGGTCTATAGACTGCTAATGGAGGATCATTTCTATTTAAAATATTCAAATTTTATTGTGACCTTGGTGAATTGTTAGTCGGTCACAATCCCAATTGTGATTTTGATTGAGCCATGCTTATCACAACCAAGTCTGTCCAAGCAATAGGCAGTAATCTCTACCTGTGTGCTCCATGTCGAGTACTACTATGGAAATTAGAAATGGTACATTAGCTACCTCCATGAGAATTGATTTGATGATACCAAGTGGACCCACTCTTTGTTGGTTAACCATACAAACCAAGAATGGGGTTGGCTCCCAATTCATTAGTCCAAAATCTCTACAACTGGCCGTAGTGATAATATTGACTTTGGACCCACTGTCCAATAGAACATTTTTTATGACTTGATTTTGAAATCAAAGGGAGATGATCCAAATAGTAGGGTCAAAAAATGGCCTTGATGGAACTAAATCCTGCTGCACCTTCCAAACTTCCTCCTCCAATGTAGATGCAATGAAGGCCGTAACTTGGGTTCTGGTAGGACATACTGATCTGGTTGGATAATATGTAGCAATTGGTCCTTGAATGCTAGGACTATATTTAACATATCTCCTAAGGGGATGGTAATGGAGACTAGACCCCATGAAGTTTGGGTATCCGATTTGATTGGAACTTCTTGTGTAGAGCATGAAGCCTCAAAATCAACAGCAAGCTGATTCCATCCTAGTGGGTTGTCCATGGACTAGGAATTGGTGGTGAATGTTGCATCATGACGAGTGGCACTCCGATGGTCACTTTTGAGTAGGAAAATGTTGATTTTGGACTCAAATTTGGTTGCAATATTTGCTATCATATCAATGTTATCATGGTCCCTTTCACTTATAGGGGTCTTGAATTTGGTATAAGCAACAATTGCGAATCTATTAGCACTGCCCCTTCTTCTATTCAGACACTTGGTGGTGAACTTTCTCTTGTTTGGCTTAGGAAATTATTTTGGACTTCTTCTCTTTACCTTTTAGCTTCTTACCTGACGAAGTAACCACATTGACCTTATGTTTAGGGAGCTTGTTGATCTCCACCATATTGATAGACAACAATGGAGCCTAGTCCTAACGCTATGGCTTTTGAACATCATATTGTTGGGCTTTGAGACACTCAGCTCTCCAATGACCTTCATAGTAACATTCTTTTATTTGAGGGGTGGTAATATCCTCCTTTTTCTCCTCGATGTCTTCCTTGTCCTCCTCAACCCATGCTAGGAGATGCATTTTCTTGTTGTATGTAGGCACTATGGGGGTCACGGCAGCAATAGATCATCTGAGGTGATTCCAATGGGCCATGACTATGCTCCTCCTATCTAACTATGGGAAGTATATTGGCAAGATTCTATATTGTGGGTAACCATATGGCGAATGCTCCACCACCATTGATTAAGATCACACTCAGCACTACACTTAGTACACTAGAGGGTTTTGATGGCAGGTTTTTGAGTTCCCTCTAAGGGTTTGCAGGCCTTGTCCTTTCTCTTGAACTTAGTCGACTTCCGATATTCCTCTTCCTTAGAGTCCTTCTCCTCACTCATACTCTCTTTCTCTATTCAAAATATGTATTATAGTCAATGGATTGCATACTATGGGATTTTTCATCAGCAGATTTAGTTGATTTCCTTCCTTTTTTTGACTTCCTCTTAGCTAGAAAGATCTCAATGAAGCTAGGCTGCTAGTAGAAATAATTTAAGCTATTAATTGATAAGTCTTCTAAAGACAAATATTTTTGGGTATCCCAATTCAAGCCTTGCACATATAGAGAGTACAACATTTCACCATAAGGCTAGGTGTTCTGGGATGTACATTATCTCAAGACTTTAAGCTAAGCTATATAGCTTTGGATTGTGGCCCACCTTGTTTCAGCCTACATAGTCTCTCTAACTTCTAGGCATCACTACAATTTGGGACTGGAACCATGAGAGGAATGTTGTCCGAGTAGCATCAAATATTACCCAATTTTTTTACACCCTGAGCCAACAAGCTACCACTTCTTTCCTATTCAATGACTTGAATATGGCTACCTTATGGGTAGGATGTACTTGGGCAGTAAAATTGATCGTATATGTCACCTCAAATTGTCAAAGAAAGGCATTTGAATCCTCAGCTGATGAACCAATAAACTTTAAAAATGGAACCCATGCCTAGGCAACCATCCAAGTGTGATTGGAACACATGGCAGAATGGGTAAAACCACCACCAATCTAGTTGACACAAACAGCTTTCTTGTTAGATTCAATAGCATTACAAGAGTGATTGGTGAACTAGGATGCACAATTTGAGGTCTAGGAACATAGCACAAGTACTATTTGTGGGGTTGTGGAGTAGATTGCTCTACTTGGAAATCATCATGCATGAGAAATGAAGTCCCCTCAAGAGACAAAATTTGACACTAATGCTCATGCCCTAACCATCATAAGAACATAGGCTAGATGTCCTCTTTTAGACCCTAAGGGCACACGCACATATGGATCTATGATCATGGGAAAGATCAACATGGTTGCCATGTGTAATCAAGATCCAAGTTTCAATTATGGTCGCCAAGTGCAAATTGGTTCCATGACCTCTACGGAACACCAAAGCCTTATTATACTTGGACTTGACATAGGGATATGCTAGCGTATACATCTACTATGTGTTCTCATGATGGTCCAAGAATTGAAAGATCAATGTGGTCCCCATGTGTGATTGGGTCCAAATTCTTGTTGTGGTCGTTAGGTGCAAACTAGTTGCACAAGCTTTACAGGACAACTAAGCCTTATTATACATAGACCTAATACAAGGGTATGCTAGCATCAAGGTTCAACAACAAAGCATATTGAAAGAAAAGACTATGATTTTTACTAACAAAAATAACTACTTAATCAAGAAAAGAAATGCTCATATATTCCATCAAGAGTTTACAAGGTTCCATAGTGGACTCAGAATACAGAGTACATCCCAAAATGGTAACCACTCAAAAGAAATACATGGCAATGGACTAGATCATCTTGGATGCTATCACAACATTACACTATATTGGATAATGTAAGGTGATCTGAGAGTTTATGAAAAGTCAAGATCCATATAGAGGATCAAAGAGAAAGTAAAGAGGAAGAAGGAAGAGAGTCGAGAGTCAAGAATCCAAAGTGGAGGAGACAGGGACACAATACTTCTTCTCTTATCCTTTTATAGCTTTCGGTGCCTATGTTTTCATGAAGTCCATCTACCATAATACATGTCTATTCATTGCCTTCTATTACTTTTCCATTGCCATCAACATTGGCTCCCTATTTTAGCCACCATTCCATGAACGCAATTTTGGGCCGCCAATCAAGCCACTGTTTTGTAATAGTAATGTAGTGTATATAGATATTTGGAAGTTACCTATGCAAATTATATCTCTTGGCAGAAATTATAAGTATTTTATTATATTTATTGATAATTTCTCTAGGAAACTCTAGGTATATTTCAAAAAGGAAAAGAGTGAAGTGTTTGAGCACTTCAAAACTTTAAAGCTATTGTTAAAACAGAGACATGCTTGAAAGTTAGGTGCTTGAGATTAGATGGAGAGAGAGAACGTCTCTATAACGATTTTAGTGAACTTTTAGGTCTCATAGGATAAAATGAAAATTTACATATAGGTACATCCCCCAACAAAATGGAGTTACAAAAAGGAAAAACAAATATATTGCAAAATTTGCATATGTATTGATGGCTAAAAAGATTATACCCAAAAAAAATGGTCTAAGCCTATCAATGCTATTGTCTATATCATGAGTAGAACTCCCATAGTAGTAGTTCATGGTATGACCCGTGATTAATGTTTTACATATAAGAAACTTGATGTGTCACATCTAAAAGACTTTCGGTTGTATTGCATATGCTCATGTGCTTGATGAGTTGAGCAGAATAAGTTTTTAGTAAATACAAAGCCATGGAAGATTCAACTCAAGGAAGAGTTGAATACTTTGAAGAAAGGAAATATGTTTATAAATGAGTATGTTTTGAATGTGAGAAGCATTGTAGATGCCTTAACAGCTATTGATACAATGCCTAATGATGATACTTTGGTCTCATCTACTTTGGGAGGCCTTAATAATAATGAGAAGATGTGAAAATATTTTGTTACCTCTATGTATGTATGGAAGCCATTTCCAGACTTTGAGGAGTTTGTCTCTCTTATGATCACTAAAGAGATCAATGTGCAAAGTTAATCATCTGAAAGAAGTGGCGAATACATCCAAGAATTTTACTTTAATTTAGGAAGGGGATGTGGTAGATCCTCTTCAAGAGGCCATGTATGGGATGTGATAGTGGTAACTAACAAAGCATGTTAAATCAACAGTTTAGTGACATATAGATTTTTGGATGCCATGGTGATTCTAGAGGCAAGGGAAGCTCTAGAGATTGAATGGTAGAATAGAGATTCTAGCAATTCTAGAATTGTCTACCATTAATGTGGAAGAACAAGTCACATTGTAGCCCATTATTTTGATAAAAATGATGATATTAGTAGGGCAAGTTGCAACAAGGAAATTATGCATCATCTTCAAGATAAGAATGATGATAAAAATGAGTGTTAGTTTGTCATGCAATATATTATGAACACTATTATAGGAAAGGTTCAATGTCTCGGCCCTTTGGTAGTCCCCACACATAAAGGGAATAAAAAGGAATGAAATTACTAAAAGTATAAAACCTTAGTTTTTTCAAAAAATAAAAGAAATCACTAATTGAATGATTCGATGATGTCATCGAAACAAATGATGCCACCTTCCCATCTCAATTTCATACTGACTACATTGCTCAGCATTGCTCCATCCTCACCATGCAAAATCATCACTGCACTTGTCCATATGGCCAACCTCATCATACCACCACACAACCAATTTTGGAACTACCATAGAGGATGAGTTATGATGGCTATAACTATACTATAATGGAGAGATCAAAGATAGCCTTTAGTTAAGGCTTATAAATGCATTAGTTAACTATGCCAAATCGATATATTCCATAGCAATCAGTGAAAGATTAATAAGTCAAAGGCTATATAATAGCATTTTTATTATAGGATAGGGCATTAGCTTTTTTGAAGGCCAACATACTATTGTGTGTGTGTGTGTGTGTGTGTGTGTGTGTGTGTGTGTGTGTGTGTGTGTGTGTGTGTGTGTGTGTGTGTGTGTGTGTGTGTGTGTGTGTGTGTGTGTGTGTGTGTGTGTGTGTGTGTGTGTGTGTGTGTGTGTGTGTGTGTGTGTGTGTGTGTGTGTGTGTGTGTGTGTGTGTGTGTGTGTGTGTGTGTGTGTGTGTGTGTGTGTGTGTGTGTGTGTGTGTGTGTGTGTGTGTGTGTGTGTGTGTGTGTGTGTGTGAGAGAGAGAGAGAGAGAGAGAGAGAGAGAGAGAGAGAGAGAGAGAGAGAGAGAGAGAGAGAGAGTGTGTGTGTGTGTGTGTGTGTGTGTGTGTGTGTGTGTGTGTGTGTGTGTGTGTGTGTGTGTGTGTGAGAGAGAGAGAAGAGGGGAGGAAGAGGAGGATAGAGGAGGCTGTGAGAGAAGAAGGAAGAAGAGTAGAGGTAGAGAAGGGGAGAGTAGAAAAAGAGAAAAGGGGACAAGGAGAATAGAAGAAGTGTAAGAAGAAGGTGAATATAAGAAGGATAGAAGAAGGGGGAATAGAGTAAGAAGAGAAGGAGAAGAGAAGAATAGAAGAGGAAAGAATATAAGAAGAGGATAGAAGAGGAGTAGGAGTTGTAGGAGGGTGAAGAGAAGAAGAAGAGAGTGGAGGAGTAAGAAAAAGAGGAGAATCACAAAAAGGAAAAGAGGATCAGCATCATCAGCTACCTATGCTTCCGTACAAGGAGTCCTCTCCTATTTTATGGAAATTCTATCCTCGCACCACCTTCCTCTAGTCTTTAGCACTCAAGAGTGACTCCACCCTCCCCTATCTTGCAAGGGGTCTGCCTAACTACTTGAGGTTCCCAATCATATCTTCAAGATCGACGAAGCTCAACGTATGAAGACTCCTATTTGCAATGGACCCAAAGAGACGATAGTCAGGAATGGGGAGCACAAGAGTTACAAATGTAGTTGTGAGCATGGACAACACACCAACTCATGCAACACAATCTTAGGTTCCTTTCATAGGCTTATTAAATGTTCTTCCAAATTTTAAAATGAAAATTTTATCATTAGCAAATTAAACAAGCTAAAATTCCAACAAGAAAGGAATGTTAGAATAAATTAGAAACTATTAGTTTAGATTATAAATTTTTAAAGGTTACACGACATCACATTGCATTGAATACACTCTTACTAAAGCTGCAGTAGATAAGCAAAGTGCACTAAACAAATCGAATTTTGATTCAGAAAGGTTTGATTGAAAAAACCACAAAAAATTTTAATAATAATTAGGGATCGAGTAATTGCATTGAAAATATTTTTTTGGTATTTACAAATCATGTGAACATAGGAAAACATAAATTAAGGTAGCTAAAAGTAGGTTGTTAATTTCATTAAGTAGAATACCCTCTTTGATAAAAAATCCTACTATTATTAGTCAAAGATCAAAATAGGTTAGAAATATTAATAGTAACCAAGGAAAGATCCAATGAAGAAGACTAATTAGAATTAGGATTTCAAGGGAAACTTAGAAAAATCCAACAAAAGGATAGACCAAGTTGGAAAGATTTACCGAAGATCTTACTCTAATTGCCTCCCAATTTGTATAGAAATATTATTTAAAAAGAATTGCTTGTGCTTACAATGGTGCAAACAAGTTTACTTGATGCACTTAGAAAGTTTCACTAAACTAGTCAAAATCCTGATGCACCAAATTTACAACAACAGGATAAAAGAAAAGTGCACTAGATCTCCCCCAAGGCCAATAGCTATGGAATTCTTCACTAAGACCTCTGAGAGTTTGGACTAACCCCAATGGTGAGAGGTCGCTCCATAGGGGATCCTTGGGCAAGAGGAGTTGAGGGTATGAGGGGGCTCTAGCCAATAAACTCTTAGCCTCCTAAAAAGCCTCCAAAACCTTGAGTGACTTAGGATGGACTTCTTGAGGGTCCCATTACTAGTTAGGGATAGAATCTTGGTAAAATAATGACATTTGGGTTATTTTTTTGTATGGGCGAAAGGTGAACACTTTGTAAGGACCTAAAACTGGCTTGACAACTAGCTCTAACAGTTCTAGTCAAGGCTCGTAACCACACCAAATAACCCCACATGGTCTTACAGCCAGGAGCATTTGGATACAATGGATAATTGTTTTAATTATATTTGCATTAATAGATACAATTTGTAATTGTAATCCAACTAATTATCCCTCCCAACTCCAAGCAAAAAAAAATTTCACATGTAGGTGACTATCTCACATTCAATCACATATGTGAAAGGAACCCGCTAGTTAACTAATGTGGCCCCTACCGCTCTCCTACAGCCTAGGGATTGGTCCTAGGATGCATCGTCTAAAATATATAACACATTGTAACATGCTCCTCTCTTGATATATATCATTCCAAGAGAGAATTTGTATCCTCATATAATCTTTCCCCAAAGAACGTGTAACCTATAGCCAAGGAGCCTCTTCCTCTCAATGTGGATCGACAATTCGGCTAACACAAGTACTACCCATCTAGGAGGTATACCATGCTTTTATACATATGCAATGTGTCATGCCACATGGTGCTTAAAGAATTCTAACTGATAAAATAGCCACGTGACATGTAAAACCATTTTTTAAGTGATTTGTTTTAGCATATGCAACATTGAGGAGATAGAATCGGACTAACATGTGCTTTCACTCCTAAATATTTGGTAAAACTATAAATGCCTTACTACGATGCACAAACATTTGACTCTTCGTTGCAAAGATATAGAATTTCCTCATTCATTTCATATTTCTATCTTGCATTTATTGATTTTTTATTTTTTTATCATTTTCCATAAAAACTACCCTTTTGTAGCCACTTTATTTAATACAAAAACGAGTGCAAAGCCCATGCCCTACTAGTCACTACTCATTCATCAATGCTTCCCTAATTTATTTTATTTTCAAGGCTCAAAATCTGTTTTTTCTCATTTTTATTTTTCTCTTATTTTTTAATTATTTTTTGTATAATTACTAATAATTCTATAATTTCTTATCATAAATTAGAGAAATGCAACCATGACAATCAACATGTATCATTTGCTCCACATACACCGTTACTTCCATCAAGTTTATCAATTGTCATCAAATTTGCATGTGCTTTGTGTATACTGAATAATTAATTTTTACATTATAATAGCCACAAGTTCTAAAATTTTCAGTTTTTAGTCCTTAAAATTAATAGATATCACTTTCATATTGAAATTTAGCCCATATGCATCTCAATTTCATGACGAAAATAATAATAGAATAGAATTTTCTTTGAAACTGAGACTTATTGCAGAAAAACCGCTTAAGTTTTTATGATTTTGGAGTCGTTTAAGCTGCTTATTGATGCTTTATGCAAGTGCTAATAGCCAATTTATGCTTCTTTGCTTCATTCCTCATTACAAAGATATAGAATTTCAACATTCATTTCATGTTTGTGTCTTGCATATTTTCTTATTTTTCTCAATTATTTTGTGTATAATTACTAATACTTTTGTAATTTCTAATCATAAAACAAAGAAACACAACCATGGCAACCAAGATACATAATTTTCTCATGCATGTACCATTACTTTCATCAATTTTATCAATTGTCATCAAATTTCTCAATTTTATGTGTTTTGTATATACTAAGTAATTAATTTTTGCATTATGACAACCACAAATTTTGAAATTTCAAGCTTGTAGTTCTTAAACACAAGAGAGATTACTTCATATCAAATTTCAGCTTATATGCATATCAATTTCATGACAAAAACAATAATAGAATCAAATTTCCTTTGAAATCAAGACTTATCGCAAGAAAATCACTTAATTTTTCATGATTTCAAAGTCGTTCAAAAGGTTGCCTATTGATGCTCCACACAACTACTAATAGCCACATTTACCTTCTTTACTTCATTTCTCACATTTTGCCATGATTTGACACTCATTTCCCCTCTCCCTCTCAGCCCACATACACATGGCAAGAGAGAAAGACTAAAAAATAAATTTCTTTAAAGAGTGCATCATATTCAACACTTCTTGGGGTGATAGAGAGTGTGGAAAATTGAGATATCTCTGTCGAGGCTACTCCTTGCAAATCAAATAGTTATGAACCTCCCAAATTGGCAAGAATGAAGGGGCTGCATTAAAAAATGCACTCCCCCTTCCCCTTGTTGTGAGATATTTGAGGTTTTTAGACCTCTTTAAGCTTCTTAATCAAGACTTTACCAAAAACATGGTTCTCCTACTTGTTCACACTACACGCAAGCGGTTTGCTTAAAATCAAAGGCCCAAATGGACTCGGATTCTAGATCTAAAAGCACAAACGCGTTCTTGGCATCGTTTTCTACTAATTTGGCCTCCTATATATGCTTTTTCTGGATTTTGGATTAAGTAGCTACTTTGTAATGCCAAAGTTGTATATCTTTAAATGGACCATCTAACAAGCTCCGATCAATGAATGGATGCATCCAATGCATTTTGAGCCACTTGCTTATGGTTAGAAAACTCTAGCATCTCTTGATTTTTACTACAAATGCTCCATTTTCCACTTCAATTTTAGGGCCTAAATACACCTCTTGTTGGTGAACGAGATAGAGTGACTCAACCCATTGAACTGAGGAACTTATTTGCACACAAATAAAACATAGAGAGCATCAAGCTACTTCAAATAAAATAGACAACATAACACAAAAAAAACTCTCACCCTACCCCCTGGCCAAGATCAAGGTATGAATTCCATGAGGGATAGAATAAGCATAATCTAACAAAGAGATCAAGAGCTAGTCACTATAACTAACTACTCCAACATAGACTAGCTAAAAGACCTATCAAAGAGATCATCCTAACTAGTGGTCAAACCTGCATACCTGACTTAAGGCAACTATATTAGGAACTTCCCCTAGGTGAGTACTCCTATAGCTTGGTCCACATAGTTCATATATTTTTTCTATATTTCTCATATTCTATTCTTCATTATTTGGTACTCGATGTGTGAAAAGAAGGGAGCTGAGCATATTGTGACACAAGGAGAACACGGCATTGGCCTCAAGTCCACTCATCTCGATACCCAAGAACCTACTAAGCTCTTGTGAGGCAATATGAGATCCTTTTTTTCCACTCACTTTTATTTTTGCTCCAACCATCCTTATTTTCTTGTCAGCTAGATACTAACTCTAGGAAGGAAAGGCATCGGCCCTGGGTCCCAAGAACCTACAAGGTCTTTGCAAGGTGATAAACATCTACTCTCTTTTTTCCCCTTATTTCAAGGATTAGAACCCCTTTTTACACATCTCTATATTATAGATATTTCAAACACATTGATCTTTTTTTCCCCCTTTTTATTCACCAGGCTTTCTTAGCTACTTCATAACTAACAAGAATTCCTGGAACCAACTTCCTATTAGGCTAGGAGGATAGGGTCACTAGGGCTGCCTCTAAGACATATCTTTGCATGATTGACAATGTCTTCATAGGAGGTGTACAATTGCTCAAATCTTCCTAGACATACCTAACTTAATGCTCAGACTTCACGCCTTGATTGTCACGGCCCCCAACAAAGAAAAAACAATCCCCAAATACACATACACATTCTGTTTAAGGAAAAAGGACTCAAAAAGGAAAGAAACCACTTGAACTAGCCACATGAAGTTTCCACACAGCAATGGCTTCCTCTAGGTGCTTCTTCAAACATGTCTAGTGCAACACTATAGCAAAGAACTATCAAACGCACCTGCACTAACTAGACACATGGCCCTCTTGGCTTAATGAACTAAATCATTTTATACTAACTTAACCTCCAACATGTGATAATTTCTCTCTTAATTCTTAAGATTGGCATGCTACACACACCACTAGATTAAGGATTCATGCCATTTAGGCCCCTAATTACCTAATTAACCATAGTTCCAAAGTCAGTCTCTTCCACCTTGTGAACAATAAAACCAAACCAAGCCTTACTATTGTCATAGCACTAACCTGCCCCACTAATTCTTTGGCAATGTCGCAATGAATCAGACTAGCATCATCAAAGGGCATCTTTTCTAGCAATCTCTCCTTCTTTCTTATTACTATCCCTCAACACCCTAGGAGCACCACTTGAAATATCTCCTTTCTAGATATAGGTCCCCTCAAGGTTATTCTATTTATTTGACTTATTTGGACTAATGCCCTTGTTATCTAGCATTGGCACTTTACCTAGTGAACTATTATCATCAGTACAAGGTTTGGGCTTCCAAATCCATTGCCTTTTAATATTTTCGTGGCTTGATTGGATGCCACCACTCCTTCTATTTTTATATTCTTTCATGGTTGATTTGTGTTGGCTTTATTGCCTATTACTATCTCTAAGTTGGCTCCTTTTACTAGATCTAGCCCTAGGTGGATCATTACTAGCATAAACCCTAGGTTCCATATCACCCAAGTTAATTAAGATAGCCTCCGCATAATAGCATGCATCAGCTATGTTTCAAGGATTCATCTCATTAACATGACCCTTCTTCAAATTTGGACTATTCGGGGTTTCGTAACCACTCCATTTCCCCCATTAGGTCTAAACCAATTTCCATTTAGCTCATAGCTTTATACCATAGGATTGGTTGCACTAGGATGCAAGAGTTTCTAGACCTTGAAATCTTCGTAGTTAATGCCTAGATTCTCCCTAGTATGCTTCTCATTTGCTTCTCTAGCATTGTTGACATTCAGCAAATGCTACCAATCCTTATAAATTTCAAGGGTGCAAGGAAAACTCCAATAGATCATGAGCTTGAATCTTTGCCTCCTTCAATGGCTTAGGGTTTCTCATCCCAACTTGAAACTATGTGTTTATTTCACTAACAAAGAGGTCATAAAGCACATCTTCTACAATTGATTAACTTTCATTGGCCAAAGCTTTAGAATGTCATCAAAGGCTCTTGTGTAATCTTTGACTAAGGTATATGACTCTTGCTGAATCTATGCCAATTGTCCCAAGACCTGAGCCATGGGAACTTTCTTCTCATACACATCTAAGAATTTGTCACATAATTTCTCAATAGTTCTATTTGACCCTCTTCAGAGGCTCTACTACCATTTCTTGGTCTCTTCCTTCAGGGTAATTGAAAACACAAGCATCAAATGTATATCATCAAACCCACTCACAAGGCAAGTTGGCCATATTCTTTCAAATGCAACATCAGATCCTCAACTAGCAGACCATAAAACACTAGGAGATACCTATAAGGAAGAGGGCATTTAGTCCTCTTCTTTGGGATCAACACTATTTCATCTAGATCTTCATCCTTGTCTTGACCTAGTTCCAAAATCTTGGAGATTTCACTTTCTTTTGTTTCCAACTCTAACAATGTGGAAAAGTTACTTGTTCCATGGACTTCCCTTTCTACCAACTCACAAAGCAATTTAGGTAGTCCAATACTATGCAATAGGGGATCTATCCCATCACTTACTAGTGGTGCTTTAGCAAGTATATTCTCATTTACCACCACTTTACTAGAACCAAGGATAGTTACCTGATGGAACCTAAAATGGGTCAACACTGGCTAAGGAGCTAGCCGGACCTCATGCACTCAACAGACAACCCCATCTCATGGCCTTGCGGACCAGGAGCGTCTGTCGAGGGATACACTATCCTAAATACTGATCACTTCGCATTTATAGTTTGTAATCCAACGAATGTTCCCTTTCCCGTCTCCTCAGAGGGAGATTATACATATATTGGCAATACATGCCACATATCACAGACACAAGGGCACCCCACTGGCTAATTGTTGTGGCCCTAGTGCAACTCTCCTACATCTTGGGGATTGGCCCCTCGATGATGCGCTGCTTCCACACATAGACACATTCAAAACAAACTCCCCTCTTAGTGCCAATATATTTAATGTTCCAGGAATGCACTTATCCTCACTTATCCATCCCCTTTGACCCACCATCTAGACCTACAGTCGGGTTGCTCACTCTCTCTACGTGGGTCAAGTCCTAAAGAAACCAAGTGCCATGCATCCAAGGCCTTGTAATTGATACCATTTAACGATGCTTGATGCAAATGTGTATATGATTAAGTGCTCAAACAATTGAAAACACAGCCTCATGCATTGTGCAAATCCATTCTTTTCATGTTTCTATACACTAACGTGTAATTGTTGTAATAAGAGAAGACACCGAGCCTTACACTCGTACTGTATTTTCCTTTATTTAACTTAATGTCATCCTATATGAATAATTGAGCAAATACATTAGATTTTATATTATATCTCAACACTCAAACTTCCCTCCTCCCCTATCGTTTAAGGTTTTGCCTCGTTGCATAGGTAAAGGGGTGATTTCATGTGTATTTCTCACGAAATAAGCAGTAAATACTCACAAAAACATATAAATGGGGATAACTTGAGGCAAACCCTCATGCTTTATCCTCATTATACACTCACAGACACATCCATAATTTTCCTTGCCATTCCCTATTTTTTCCCTTTTAACAAGTACTTTTTTCTATTTTTTCTTATTTATTATCAATAAAAATGGAAGAGAATTAGCATTATTTCAGAGCTATGGCTCTTGAGTCCTTAAATAGCAAACATGTAGATTTTATTGGTGTTTTGTTTCATGCTTTTTCCATTTTAAGCCCAAAAATCCCATTTTTACTCTAAAAACCATGCTTTTTGGGTTTTTTCCATTTATTTTCCACATTTTAAGTATATATTTTTTGAGTTTTTTATTATGAAAGACTAAAACTAGTAGCAAACAATATGTCCATCAATTTCAGCCCATATGAACATTGCTAACCTCATCAAATGCGAGAAAAAATCCATTTTCTTCGTAAAAATGTCATTATCGTGTATTTTTTATTATCTCGGGTTTTGAAACTTGTTGTGGGTCTGCAAAACAGGGCCTGTTTGATGCTCAGCTCACCTTTACATTGTCATCTTCAGCCCATCTTCAGTTTGGAAGCAGTCCGGTACCACGCCGGACGAGCATTCACCAATCGGGCTTCATTCTTCTTCACACGCAGAAATTGCCCCTTGCAGTAGAGGGAGGAGAGAGAAATAATGAAATCCGATCTCCACAGTCAGGGAGCCATTTGATGCATGGTTTGGAGTGATGGAGAGAGAAGATCAAGTGCAGATCATGTATCCAGTCGGTTGGGGGGTTGCTTGCAACCCCCATAGCCCCCTCAATGATTGGAGAGATGGCACCCTCTTCCTGCATGGGGTGAAAAAAATGCCCCCCCCCTTTCAAAATCGTTTTGTGATTGGAGCTCCCTAAAGGGAGCCCCCAAGGTTCATGCCCTTTTGCATGCTTTAAGTCCTTTCACACATGACTTTGAACTTGGCCTCCCTGGCACTCCCATTTCTGCGTCGAGTAACCGAATCGCAGTCCGAAAAATCCTGGGTGTCCATCTTGAAGTCCTCCACTGCCAGGCATCTCCCAAGGTCCCATCTGACATGCCAAATAATTATGAAAAGTCATCAACTGTCGTCAAGTGGGTCTTTTAAGCCTTTTCCGGGCATTGCTGCTTAAAATCGTACTGATTGCCACCGCTACCTTCGACGAATTCTATTTTTTCCCTGAAATTCAAAATTTTTTGCTATTTTTAAGCACTTCTCAATATCAAAAATCATGTGTCATTGGCAACCACGGGACAGGGCGACTCAACTCGTCGAATCCCACGAACAAATCTCCACATAGACACAACCACAAAGAGCATCAAGCTGAAAAATAGATACACAACAAAATACATCACAACTCTCACCCTATCCCCTTGTCAAAACCAAGGCATGAAATCCATGAGGAGTAGGTCTAGCATAATCTGACAAAAAGTCGAAAGCTAGTCACTAACCAACTGATCCAACACAACCAAGCTAAAAAGATCTATCAAAGAGGTCATCCGCAGTAGTGATCTGAACTACCTACCTAACTATGGACAACTCAACTAGGAGCTCCTACTAGGTGAGGACTCCTATAACCTGATCAACAAATATTTTCTTTTAGCACATTGGGCCTTTTAGCCTCTTATTTTCCATACTCGGGTGTGTAAAAAGGAGGGAGTTGAGCATAGTGACCCAAGGAGAGCAAGGCATTGGCCTTAGGTCCTGTCTCGGTACCCAAGAACCTACCAAGCCCACGCAAGGTGACACTTAATCCTTTTCTAACACTCACTTTTATTTTTGCTCCAACCTTCTTTTATTCTTATTTTTTTGCTAGAAGCCACCCCTAGGATGACAAGGCATCGACCTCGGATCTTATCTCGTCCCCAGGAACCTACTAAGCCTTCGCGAGGCGATGAACAATAATGCAATGATTTTTCTTTCTTTCCATTTCTATTTTTTATAGGGGTTAGAACCCCTTTTTACACACCTCTGTATATTCATATATTGTCTTTCAGAATTTTAGGGTTTTGTCTCTTTCTATAATTATTTTAGTAGGCTTCTCTAACTGCCTCACAACTAACAGGAACTCCTAGAATGGCCGCCTAGTAGGTCAGCAGAATAGGGTCACTAGAATTCCCACCTAAAATAGGCCTTACAATGCTTGACAATGCCTTGCAGGAGGCAATGACTACTCAGACCTTCCCCAGACATATAGAGCCTAAACCTGGGACTTCATGCCTTGAGTGCCGGTCCCCAACAAACAAAAGAAAGTAACCCTTACACACACATATATCATTAATCACTTAAAGGAAAAGACTCGAAAAGGGGACGAAACCACCTGGAATGGCCACAAGAAGCTCCTTCGCAGCAAAAGCTCCCTCCAACGACTTCGTTAACCTGTATGATGCAATCACTATAACAAAAAACCATTAACTGTACCCGCACCAAATAGACAAATGGCCCTCTTGGCCTAAAGGAATAGCACATTTCATTGCAAACTAGCTAGCCCTCCTGGCCTAGCAGACATTACCAACTTTAAAGCAGCTGGCCCTCCTAGCCTAAGGAAATAGAGCATTAAAACCTAAAAACGACTGGCCCTCTTGGCCTAAAGAAATCAAGAAAACTTGCTCATATAGATCCCTCCTTGGAAGAAGGTAGATATACAAACACACACTCCACTCCGAGGGGAAAGACAGGGCGCTCAGCCCTAAACTAAATGCATCAAGTTATGACCCATACCTCCTACATATACAACAAGAGGCGTACGCATAACATGTCATCGAATCACCCTATGGGTTCAAGATAATAGTGGTAGATGGGTCTTGGCTACTCTTCTCATTACCCATATCAACCATCGCCTGCCATATAACACGTGATTTGATAACATTCCCCACAAGCGACCAGGTCCCGTCTCATTATCAATAACAACATCCGGACTAGGACCACAATTGAAAAAGAGGTCCTCCTCATAAGAAAAATTGGCTAATGAATCCGCAAACTGATTCCAATAACGTGTAATGAGCTGAAGAGATACGCTCTCAAATTCATCAAGTAGGGTTATAAAAGTTCGATGATACATACGAAGGAGAGGATTCTGGACTGTATATGTCCCATTAAGTTGATTTAAGATCAGTTGGGAATCCCCTTTTACTAACAACAGCCTAATGCCACCTTTCTTGGCAATATTCAATCCCATAATCAGGGCTTTATACTCTGCCATGTTGTTAGTGAATCCCACCCTAAGATAAGTAGCTAATTTCATTGTAACTCTACGTCAAGGATCTCAGATAACTACTCCAACACTCCCTTTTCTATTAGGCCCCATGGACGCTCCATCAAAGTATAACGTGTACGTCCACAACGGGTTTACGTAGCCAGCCATCAAGAAATCCCCTATTCATAAGTATGATAATCAAAATTCAACATATTTAGAGGATGAACTGACGGCTCCATCCCACCTTCTTCATTAAACTCAATAGGGATGCTCGTCAAAATTTGTGAACAGTGATGACAGAAAACTTTAATCTCCCACACAAAGGTACCGTCTTCTTGCTCAACCGTTTTGTATCCCTTGCTCCACTAAATAAACCTCCCCTGATGATATCATTGCTCTAGATATGGGTGCTCCAAATAAGGGATTAACCACCCCATCGACTAGTTTAAGCTCTCCTCATGCAGGTCTCAAATCAACCCCAGCATGGACCTGCAATGCATTTAGCGCGTTAGCATATTTAGAAATAATAAGGTTTAATCTTATTAAGATTAACCTTATTCTTAAATTCCACTCATTGTAAATCAGCTAATAAAATCGTGGACTTATTTTTACCTATCCGAACTATCTTGTAAGGGCCATCCCATCTAGGTTCCAGCTTCCCTAGAAATAGCTCTCTACGTGCATCGTAATACAGAACTAATTGCTCTTTTTTAAAGGTATACTTCTTTGCCTTTAGATCATGCAACCACTTCATCCAACGTTTAGCTATCTCCTGGTGCAACAAACTCTGCAACTTGAGCTCGTGCAAGTGGGCTATAGTCGTAAAGCTCTCAAATAAGGCATCTTCGTCACCCAAAGAATGATTGATTCCGAATCTTATGGTCGGCAACTCAATTTCTAAGGGCAAAACACACTCCTCCCCATAAACTAATTTGAATGGGGTGTGACCAGTGGCTCGTTTAAATGTCGTATTATACACCCAAACCGCCACATATAATTTTGTATCCCAATCCCATTTCTTTTCAGAGACTATCTTGGATAGGATACCCACAAGCTGCTTATTAGTACTTTCAACTTGTCCACTTGCTTGCAGATTATAGGGGGTCGTCTTGTTATGCTTAATGCTCCATGCTTCAGTTAGGCTTCTAATTACCTTATTCAAAAAGTAAGTCCCACGGTCCGATACTATTTCCTTTGGGGGACCAAAACGGCAGATGATCTACTCAAGTAGGAAACTAGCAGTCTCTTTTGCATTGTCTTGCCTCATCGCCCATGCTTTTGACCACTTTGTAAAGTAATCAGTTGCTACTATAATGTATCTTTTCTGAGTAGTAGACAACGAGGTAATAGGTCCCACAAAATCAATGCCCCACTTCTCAAATGGAAGAATAGCCATAATAGGCGTAAGTGGATGCTTCCTATTCTCTCGACTATCATGTCTTTGACATGTATCACATCTTTAAACATAGTCAAATGAATCCTGAAGATGGACGACCACCAATAACTAGCTTGTAAAGCCTTCTATGCCGTCAACCGCCCAACAAAGTGCCCTCCACAAGCGGAGTCATGGCACTCTTCCAAAATGAAGGGAACCTCGCATCATACATCGCGATAGATATCATCAACACCTTGCCAATATAATATCCCTGCGATCAAGGAAAATTTGAATGCCTGCTGTTTAATCTTCCTCTTCTCGGAATTTGATAGAGTAGCTCCAGTCTCTTCCGTAGAAATATAGTGCGTTATAGCAGCATACCATGAGGGAATAGATGCCGTATCAATCTTAAACAATGTTTCCATGTCACTTCCTTCAACCACGACCTCTTTTGGCTCTCCGAAATCCACAAGACACTCGACAATGCCCTGAAGCTTCAATGGATTGCTCTTAATCTCGTAATCAAACTCCTACAAAGTGATTAACCACTTTGCTAAACGATCAGACAGCTGTTACTTATTCAACAACAATCGAAGCCCTTCCGCTTTCGTATAAAAAACCACCCTCTCATAAAGAATGTAGTGCCTAAACTTCTTGGTCGCAAATATCATCGCAAGGCACAACTTCTCCATATAGGTGTAGTTGATTTCTGATATGCCCAACTTCCAACTAGCAAAAGCTATTAGATGGTACCACTTTTCCTCCCAAATTTGGGCCAAACAATAGCTGATACTTTGCAAGCATCACTTTTACATCTTCAAAATTTATCAGATGATACTTTGCAAACAATAGCTATCAGATGGTACCACTTTTACATCATCAAAAGTTACTTTGCAAGCATCACTCCATGAAAACTGACAATTAAAGGACAATAGGCTCGTCATTGGCAATGTTCTTTCTGCCAAGGCATTGATAAACCTCCGATAATAACCTATCGATGACAGAAAGCTATGCACTTCCTTTGGAGTATGCAGTGGACTCATGGCGACTATGACCTTGATTTTTTCAGGATTAGTTGCAATCCCTACGGAACTGACCACATGGCCTAATAAGAGCCCATAAGGGACTCCAAATATGTATTTCCATGGGTTGAGAGCTATGAAGAATTGTCTGCAATGCTCAAAACACTTCCGTAAGATAATTAATTGTCTATCTCTTATGGTGGTTGCCCCTAGATCATCAATGAATACTTTCAACTCCTCAGGGGAAATGTCACCAAAGGTCTTGTTGGCTATTCTCTGCCATGAACCTGGTGCATTGCATAACCCAAATGCCATCATATGGTACACAAAGGTACCGAAGACAATAATAAACATCGTTTTTAGCTTGTCTTGCTCAGCAATTGCCATTTGGTTATACCCTGCAAAGCAGTCCATAAATGAATAGATTTCCCTACCCGCTAGTTGATCCAAAATTTGGTCAATAAACGGAAATGGGTAGTAATCTTTAACAGTTTGCTTATTCAACTCTCTAAAATCTATGCAAAGCCGGATCTGATTATTTTTCTTCTTCCTGATCACAATTGGTGAGCGCCATTCAGTATGCTGAACAGGGAAGATCAAACCCGCTTTCCGCAACTTCTGTAGTTCCTCGAACAACCCGTCCCTTAATTTAAAAGGCATACGCCTTACTTTCTAACATACAGGGTGGATAGCTTCCTTTACAGGAATAGTATGCACAACTAGACTAGGAGGAATATCCCAAAGTTCATCATAGCTCCAAGCAAAGATGTCGCGGAACTCCTAAATCAAGAACACATAGTCCTCTCTCTCTCTTCTGTTGAGCATAGAACCCAATTTGATTTGCCGCGAATCATTAGGCGTACCAAGGTTCAACTCAATAACATCCACGTCTCTTATTCGATCAGGAGGCTCTATTGGCTCATTCAAAGTTATCTGATAAATATCCTCTGTAGTGGATCCTTCCTTAGATCCATCACTCGATGACGTCTCACTATTAGATGGATCATCTACTGTTTCTAGTTCAGTGGATGATAAAGGAGCTCTCTCACTCTTAGGAGACTCAAGGTAAGCATCCACTATTACACGATGGGCACCTCGACCTAGAATCACTCAACCAGCGGGTATATCGACTTGACACTTTGCTCGTAAAATCCAGGGCCTTCCTAGCAAAACACGATAGCAAGGACATCCTACAAACCTTATCACCCTAAAGTCCAGATAGCATTCCACGCTTGCAATAGTAATGTGGACTTTAGTGATGCAACCTTCCAGTTGTCTTAGCCGCCATCCTAAGAAGTGTGGAGTCGTCCTTTTGAATTTTGAGACCTAGCCGCTCCATCAAGTCTGAACTTATGATATTGATGGAGGATCTAGTGTCCACGATAGCGTGCTCCACTAATATTCCATCCACATATGCTGGAACCCTAGGGATCCAACCAATCTTCTCCCACTCTAGCTATGCCCAAAGGTTCACATCTGGAGAAAGTTTAATCAATTGCAGGAGATTCACATCTAGTTTGACTTCGCAAAGAGAACTTGCTAGGTCAAAGTCATGGTAGTTAGCCAAAGTTCTCTTCTCGTGCCAAACCATTCTTTCCTTTGGCCATTGGACCACCGGCTTTAGTGCCTCTTTTTTTACTTTTGTCTTCTTTCTTGGCACCTCTCTATCCTTCTCGGCATCCACTTTACTGTCAACAGGACATAGAGGTCCACCTTCCATTTTCGGATTCAAGACTCGCTTTTCCCTAGCATCCTGCTTAGGGTTTCCCTCGTTACTTTATCACCTTCTTTAATCTTCTGCCCTCTTGTTACGGCTCGTAGATTAGAAGTTTTAGCATCATTAACACGTACAGCCTCAAGAAAGGCTAACTCCACTGCCATGAGGCAACTCCTCTACAACAACCTTTCCTCATTGCATAAAATAGATCGATTGTGGTTATGGTTCCAGTCTCTATGCTATGATACCATACTGCAGCCCTTCCTTTTAACGTCATGTTAAAGAACATCATGAGATGTCCCTCATCTTGGATGCGGTAATTAAACATTAATCTTTGGAATTCACAAATGTGAAACTCCGCATCTTCTTTGGCTAACCCATTAAAAATGGGCAAAGGAACTCCTAAACCTGGCAGATCCGGCATCCCTACAGGAATTGCAATGGATTGTGCCATGATGACAATCGGATTGACAATAGGAGTTTGGACTGATGGAATCATACACGGGGTTCAAAACCGCATAAACCGCGGGGAAACTCCCTCTTGGGAGGAGGTTAAGAGGATAAGAAAGAGGGCAGACGTCGTTGTCCTAAAGGTTGGGTGTTGCGCTATTCAGGAGGAGAGGGAGCCGCTGCCGGCTGAGTACGCCGCCCTTTGCATACGCCGCTGCTGCTGTTGCTAAGCCGCCGCACAGAAAAACGGCTAGCGCCATTGATTCCCTGACAAGACCATCTCTTTTTTCCCCCACTCGACATTACTACCCCTCCCTCTTTCCACGTGGTGTTCTGCAGCCCCCAAAAGCTTCTTTAAGAAGCTTCTAAAGGGGCTTCCCTAAGCCCCCCTTCCCACTAATCCCCCACAAGCCCATCCCTAGCCCAGGACTTTGAAGAGAAGAGGAGGAAGGTTATAAATCCCCCTTTCCACCAATCACCCACAAGCCCATTCCTAGCCCGGGATTTAAAGTCCCCATTCCCACAAGGTCCTTCACAAGAACCCTTTCGCGAAACCCCTCTTTTTCCGAAAAAAAGAAGGCCCAAGCTCCAAACCCTAAGGCCTTCCATAAGCCAAATCCCGCAAGTCGGTACTTCTGTCAAGGATCAATACTTCAAAGGGGATCTCCGCGTACGAGGGAGACGGGCAAAGATCTTAAGGCTATGAACCAAGGCGATTAAGTTCGTAAATCGCGAAGGCAAACCAGAAGCCGAAATCACGTCTACGATGGCCCTTAAAAAGTAACAAGGCACGCCTGCAAGGGGTTCATCTCCTAGTATTCATGTGGATATTTCACCGAGCCCACAAGTCCAGGTTTTCTTCCTATTTTTTATTTCACGTAGAAGTATTGCAATTATGCACGCTTATTTCATGGACTATAACACTTATGCTTGTCAAATCCACCTAGCTAAATGCAATAGAAATAAATTGGCTATTTGAAATTTACTAGAAGTAACTCACGATATGAAGTTGTTCATTGGTACTTTCAATGGAATGAACGAAAAAATGTAAGGTGTCTATGCATTTTAGGACCTTATTAGCAAGCTTCTTTATTGGTGCATTTCAAAGTGACGGTCTAGAACGCCTATTGCCTAGCTTTACAAGGTCGAAATTATTAAAGTACACCTTTGATTAGGCATGGAAAGATTAAATTGCATGTCGCATTTTTAGACAAATCTTCTTGTAATGATTCATTAAGGAAGTTGTTATCAGTCGTAGGAAATAGCAAATCATGGAAAAGATTCTAAGGGTAGTATGAAGTAGGTTAACCCTAGCTTAGATTGGCATGAATCTCATTTATCTATGTACTAATTAGGAAAGGTTGCATAATGCACATTCATCATATGAAAGAATTTCATTCATCAAGAGTCGTATTTAGGGAAAGGCTGCATGGTTCATTTAAGCGTAAAATCTTAAAAGCTTAGTGGCAAGATTCGTGAATGCAAGTCCTAGTAGGATCAATGGAAATTATATCGTAACTTAACATGTGCTTTGGTCTTAACAAGAAAAGTTAGGGATTGTGAATCTAGTCGTACGTAGAGGCAATGAATCGTGTGCTTACATGAATTGTGATGTAATGCAACTAGTTTTCCCCTTTTAGATCAAATTAACATCCCTAGGATTGGTTTGACCTTGTCACAAGACAAGTAAACTGGATTACCTAAATCACCTAAACCGCAAAGGATTCACATAGGATGGTTAAATCGATACAATAAATACTCCAAGTGCTAGCTAGGGTTTATCACGTTAAGGACTTGACCTAGTTTCGCACTTGTTGCCAAGTCGAAACCCTCATACCCAAAGGTCCTACTCACATTCACGTAATGTAGGGACAATTGGATGCTCTTGTGAGAAACGATCTAGGGTTTCTACCCTAAGGATAACTCGTTCAAATGATGAAACTCGGATTGAGTTGGAATCCCTAGGACTGAATGTTGTCGGCCTAGTGCAATTAGGAATGGGTTGGGTAAGATGACACCCTAAACCCTGCTTCTTATCCAATCATTATTCCGTGACCAGAAAATGCCGTTCGATGGGCGAAATGATCCCATGGAATAGATGCAACACTTGTGCAACAAGTTGCAACATCGCATAGTCTTGTGGTTTGACCACAAGAGAGTTGCCAATTCCTTCGAATGAGATTGGCAAATTCTTGCGCGAGTTTAACTTGCAAGAGGATGAGTAGCCGTCCTGCTACAGCACCTTTCTTGGGGAAAATTTGCCAAGATAAGGGAATTAGGTTTTTGCCTGGAAGCAAAGGATCAGTCAACAATTTGGAGTGACGTGGTCGCCATGATTTATTATTAATGTATGAAACCTAATGTGTTGGTTAAGTTGGGTTAATAGGGTATGGCCCTAACCCAAGGACAAAAGGGTTAACAAACAAACCCTTGGGAATCTTGCCAAGTTGCAAATGATCCCGGATCGAATGCTGGATGCATTCGGGGAAAAGGATTCACTCCTTAGCAGTTGGCCAAATAAACAACCACTTGAATTGATTGTGCTTGTAACAATTTAGGAAGCACTGTTTGCATTGTTTTCTTAAGGAACTAAAGGTTGGAAAGATATTTAATGCTTCAAGTTGAAGGCCTAAAGGGAGAGGTAGCCTCAGTTACCCCCGACTATCTGCCTGACCCTAACCAAGGGGGTTGTTAGCCGCGCCGAGAACGTGGACCAAACCCGCCATGTGAGGTCTCTCCGTTGGGCGCTACTTGGAGTAGGAGGACGCTTGGGTGCCAGGGGGCTGTAGCCGTAAATCCCTTGCCTTTCGGGCCCTGCACAAGAGGTCAATGTGACTCGGGATTGGATCTCGAGGCCCGCATACTAATCTATGGGCAGAATCTTGGATTAGTAATCCATGTGGATTGCTAGATAGCCTTCGGGTGGATTATGGATAGCCTTCGGACGGATTATGGATTAGCCTGCTGGCTGGACTTTATGAATGTATTCCAAAGATAAATATGATAATCCATTGAAAACGAACTTGTTTGACATTGTTTTTCCATGTCAAGTGCTAAGATTGCGTGAAAGAACCAATGTTTAACGGGCTAATTAAGGAAGCTGTTTGGTGCAAGTCCGTGCAAGTCCAACTAATTGTGGTAGGTAATTAGACAACTAAAGCAACCTTGAGGAAAGTGCGGTGGTTGTGGCCATGGGTCCGTCCTACGGATGGGTGGTCCCGGTTGGCCGAGAACTTTTCTCAATCATAATGAACAGCAAGGAGATCTTCTCAAGTGAAATGAATAGCAAGGGCGCTGACCTAGAGTCTAGGTTACAAAAATCCCGATTTATGCTATTTTAGGGGAACGGAATGGGACTATGCCTTATGGTAGAGAGGTCAATCCTTGCATCCCTCTCATTTCCCATTCTCCTTGAACCAAGTGCAGCGTGAATTCGCTTCGGCCCTGGTGTTTCTGCGTAAAGTAGTTCGCTTAGGATTCGACGCTAGTTGTCGTTTAGAAAAATGACCATTAGGGGAAACCCTGATTTAGGTCGGTCCTAAGTGGGAATGGCTGGAATACTTCCGCTACGTGGCAGACGCGGAAAGCCCTAGATCGCAAACCCCGTAACATTCCATGGGAGTGCTGGGCGGAGCTTTCTAGACTCTCTTTCCGATGGATTGCTAAGACATGTCCTGAAAGGGAATAGGTGGACACATTACAGTTGGTATCAGAGCGAACCAACGAAGGATTTGTTTTTATAAGAAATTTTAATAAGAATAAGTAAAGAAAATGTTGTTGTTAAGAACAGTTCCTTACTTTCGATGCTGTCTTGCAAGATTATGAAGCATGGAACACGTTCTTAGTGTTCCGAGTCATGTTTATGACCGCGATGCATTCCTCGGATTATCGACAAAGGATCGATATAATGAACATCATAGACCGTATTTATAATCCATAGCCTTTGTACATGGAACGAAGGTGGACGGGTGACTCAGGAATCTACTACATAGCTGCCCACCGATTTGCGTACCTTCGAACCAACCTAAAGAGGATCAAGTGGTTGGAGAACCTGAAGATCGTGAAGCTATTCATTTTTGTTGAGGCTCATGTAAACACAACATTACATATCTCGAAGGTCGGAGGGTCGAGCTGAACTCATATGTATACGAGGAAGTGACTCACATACTCCCTGCCGACATGATCAAGGTGTTGGGACGCTACGAGAAGAATGGGTACCAAAGGAAGGGATACCCTAATCTTTCGATGACTTATCGATTCCTAAAGATCCATGACCCAAAACCATACTATTATCCAATTCCCGTGGCTAAATATAACACAACATTATTCTCCCTGGACTAATGTACCAATTGCTTTACTATCCCAAGAAATATTGTACTCAGAAAGGGCTATGCCCATATAAATGAAATAAGACTTCTTTTTATTAATGTCTGTCTTGTCTATGAAAATTGATAAAAAGTTAAGTGGCTAGGTTTCTTGGTTGATAGCTGAACTAGGTATGAAATATAATCATAACGATTAGCGAGTTGTAATGAAAAAAAAATCCTCTATCTAGGCACAACCCCAGGTACAGATTCCCAGTCCGCCCCCTACATCAAGTACGGCCATGATTCAGGAGAAGAAGTTTCTTCTCAAACAGAACAAGCCGCCAGAATTTAACGGGAAGGGAAGGACTGTCCAAACTGATGTTGAGATTTGGATAGATTCCATGGAAGATTACTTTGAAGCAGCTAGTACTGCACCCACCAACCAGGCTATGCTCGCCAAGCTGAAGCTCACTGGCGAAGCCAGGCTTTGGTGGAAGCAATGATGCAGAGATCAAGGGATCTCGGAAGGATCTGCTACTTGGGAAAAGCTGAAGAAAGCTGTACAAGGAAGATACTTACCCCCTGCGTACCGCACGCAGAAAGTGAATGAGTTCTATGAGCTGAAATAGTTGGGTCTAACTCTTGACGCATACTACTCAAAGTTTGTCTCACTTCTGAAGTATGCACCACAGATGGATATGACACAGCAGGTGTCGAAATTTTGTGCCAATTTAAACCCACCTGTGAATACCCGCCTTGAATCTATGTGCCCAACAGATCTACAGGACTCACTCATTCGAGGTGCGCCTATAATTTAGGAGGTGCATGCTAGGCCAAGAAGTAACAAGACTTGGTCTTATAATGACCAGAACAGAGGAGCGCATAGGCCCCAAGCGAAGAGAGTTCAAGGTCAAAACCAGGGACAAAGAAAGAAAGCAAGGACCAATAATGTCAATAACTTTGTCCCTACCCAAAGCAATGGCCGAAATCTATGTTGTTTCCACTGCAACGAGCCCGGTCATTTCAAAAGGCAATGTCCCAAGCTTGGCGGAGGACATCGTCAAGCTCCTTTCCAAGGAACTACCCGTGCCAAGGAGCTGCCACCCAAGGCAGAGGAAGAACTGCCTGTGTTGCCAACAAGGAAATGTGCAAAGAAGAAGACCCAACCATGGAAGCAAACTTTGAAAGGGCGACAGTCCATCCTGCTCTTCACAAGAAAGGCCCGAATCGCCAGTTTTCGGTGATTCTGACACCATCAGACTATCAAGGTAAAGGCTTCAAAACCTTGATTGATTGTGGCAGTACGCATTCCTTTATGTCACCAGCTTGTGCAAGAAGATTAGGAATAGCCACAGAAGATGCACCTACCTTGCTTGTGGAATTAGCGAATAGCCATGAGGTCACTTGTATCAGGCAAACTGCTAAGGTGGAATTCTTTCTGGGAGGAAAGTCGACTTCGGTCAAATTCAGGGTCATGAACCTAGGTATCTATGAGTTTTTACTCGGAATGGATTGGCTTAAACCTAAGGATGCCCACATTCATTGTGGAAAGGGCCAAGTTTCCTTTCGAAACTCTGAAGGGGAATTGGTCACAACTTAAGGAGAGGCTGGAAAGCCAAAAATTAAATTGGCTAAAGCATCTCGGATCATAAAGGGAGTTAGAAAGGGACTACATGTCTACTTGATTAAGATTAATAACCTAGATTAAAAGCAGGAGCCTAGTGAAGAACCCTCATGGCTAAAGGAATACGTGGACGTATTTCCTGAAGAGCTGACAGAACTCTCGCCTCAAAGAGAAGTGGATCATGAGATTAAGCTAGTGCGAGGAGCTACGCCAATTGCAAAGAGGCTTTACAGGATGTTCATCCCGGAAGTAATTGAGTTGAAGGAGCAACTCAAGCAACTGTTAGATCAGGGCTACATCCATCCTAGCAGTTCACCATGGGGAGCTCCAGTGCTGTTCCAGAAAAAGAAAGATGGAATGCTTCGACTGTGTATTGATTACAGAGGGTTGAATCAATCAACTGTTAAGAACAAGTACCCTATTCCTAGAATAGATGAGCTTCTTGATCATCTTCAGGGTGCGAAGATCTTCTCCAAGATTGATCTTAGGTCTGGTTACTATCAGATAAGGATCAAGGAAGAAGATATCCCAAAGATGGCCTTCAACACAAGATATGGACACTTTGAGTTCCTAGTTATGTCATTCGGGCTCACGAATGCGCCTGCCACCTTCAACAGGTTAACGCAGGATATCTTTAGGCCATATCTTGATGACTTCGTACTCGTCTTCTTCGATGACACCTTAGTCTATTCCAAATAGGAAGAAGATCATGAACCCTAGCTTTGAATTGTCCTTGAGACAATGAGAGCACACAAGCTCTATGCTAAGATGAAGAAGTGTGCATTCTTCAAACGTCGGATTGAATATCTGGGATTCATCGTATCAATGGAAGGAGTCTCAGTGGATCTAGCCAAAGTCAGAGATGTTCTAGAATGGCCAATATCAACAACTATCAAAGAAATACGCAGTTTTCTTGGATTGACAAGATGGTATAGGGTCTTCATCAAAAACTACGCTTTGATTGCAGCACCTCTGACGAATTTACTGAAGAAGAAAACATCCATTGCATGGTCAACCGCTGAACAATCTAGCTTTGATAGATCAAAGCAAAGTTTGGTATCAACACCTATCCTGAAACTTTCAGACCTCAGTAGGAGTTCGAAGTAGTAACTGATACTAGCACGCTTGCCTTAGGATGTGTGCTCATGCAAGAAGGCCATCCTGTAGCATACTCTTCAAGAAAACTAAAGAGCCATGAGAAGAATTATGCTACCCATGATCTAGAACTGTTAGTTGTCATCCATGCTCTAAAGCTTTGGAGACACTACTTGTTGGGTAACAAGTTTACTCTAGTGATGGATCATAAAAGTCTCAAGTGGATATTTACCCAGAACGAGCTCAATATGAGGCAACGTCGGTGGATTGAAGTGCTGGAGGAGTATGATTTTGAAATCAAATACCGACCTGGAAAGGAGAATGTAGTTGGCGATGCACTCAATCGCAAGGCATTCCTTAATTCTCTAATCTTGCAAAATCCATCAACAGCTAAATCTCTAGCCACTAAGGTATCCATGTCAAATAACCCAATACTTGAACTTGCCAGAGAAGAAGCATGCCATGATCCCACCTATCAGAAGGTGCTAAGGGAGATCCTTATCAAGGATCAAGACCCAAAGCTACAAGCTAAGTATCATGAGTTCTCTATCAGTAGTGGACTTGTCTACTAGTATACCAGCAAGCCAGTCACTCAAGCAGAAGATACTGTGGGAAGCTCATGATTCCCCTTTCTTAGGACATCCTGGCTATGCCAAGACTCTCAATGCAGTTAGGAAGAGCTACTATTGGGAGAGGCTTAAAAGTGATGTCCTCAAATATGTCACTGAGTGTTTGTCTTGTCAATGTATTAAGGCCGAATATGTCAAAATGCCAGGAAAGTTGCAACCACTTGACATTCCCCAAATGAAATGGGAATTCATCAGTATGGACTTTATTGTTGGCCTACCCCAAGTTCAGGGAGGATACAACTCCATCATGGTTGTGGTTGATATGCTTACCAAGGTTGCACACCTTATTCCAGTTAAGACATATTATAAAGCCTCAGACATTACAAGGTTTTTTATCAAGGAGATATTCAAGCTACATGGGTTGCCCAGAAGAATCATTAGTGATTGTGATTCCCTCTTCACACCACACTTCTGGAGAGCTATCTTTGAAGCCATTGGGACTCAACTCTGTTTTAGTACAGCCTACCATCCCCAAACTGATGGCCAAACAGAGCAAGTCAATCAAGTCATCAAGGATATGCTAAGGGCACACTGCTACCATGAACCAAAAAGGTGGATTCAATACTTGCCACTGGTTGAATTTGCCTACAATGCTTCTTACCAATAAAGCATTCAGATGACCCCTTTCCAAGCATTGTATGGGCATGACTGTCGAAGTCCCCTAAACTTCTCAGATCCAACCTTGAGGGTTGAAGCTTCAAGGCAGATGCTGGAAGAGATGGATGACCAAATGAAGTCAATTAGATAGGACATCCAAGCAGCGAAGGATAGACAGAAGGCATATGCGGATTTGAAGCATCAAGATAGAACCTTCGAGGAAGGAGACATGGTCTTCATTCGCGTACAGCCAAAGAAGAGTTCCCTATCCTTAGGAGATTGCAAGAAGCTAAGACCAAGGTATTGTGGGCCATACAAGATCCTCAAGTGCCTAGGACCCAATGCTTATAGACTGCAACTCCCTGAGAACCTAAAGGTTCATAATGTATTCCATATCAGCCTACTGAAGAAGTATGTACCTAATCCTAGCCATGTACTTGATGACCAACAAGTTGTAATGCCTAGCCAAGGAGTCGTTGAGCTACGGCCTGACAGGATCTTAAATGTTAGGGAGAGACAACTGAGATCCAGAACCTTGAGAGAATGCCTCGTCCAGTGGAAATATTATCCCAAGGAGGATGCCACTTGGATGGATGAAAGCACTCTCATCCAACAATATCCCTAGTTCATCTCGAGATGAGGACATCTCGATTCCTCCAAGGGGGAGAGAATGTAATATTTCCACTTAAAAATATTACTAGACCAGTTTCCCGCACACCATGTGAAACTCATGCAAAGGTTATTCTCAGTATTAGAATTACCGACAGTGTAACCTGTAAACCGCATGCAAGAATCAAGGCCTCCGCATTGGCAAATCGGGATCAGGGTTCAAAACCGCATAAACCACGGGGAAACTCCCTCTTGGGAGGAGGTTAAGAGGATAAGGTGCAAATAATTGCAAATTTTTTTACTAAATTTCCCCCAATCGATGTGTGGCTGAGGGAAGGGGATGGCTAGGTGGGAGAAGTGGTAACAAGGGAGAGTCATGGGCTGCATGCATAGCCCATGTGGGGGAGGTCCCCTCTCCCCCCTTGGCCTATATAAACCCACCCCCTTAGTGGGTGGGGAGGGATAGGCTGCAGGAGTCGTACGTGGAGGTGGAAGCAGGGAACTGCTGTGTGCTACGTGGAGAGTGACGAAGAGGACAGATGTTGCTATGCTAAAGGTTGGGTGTTGCGCCGTTGAGGAGACGAGGGAGCCGCTGCCGGGGGCTCAGTACGCCACCCATTGCAAACGCGGCTACTATTGTTGCTAAGCCGCCGCCCAGACCAGTTGCTAGCACTGCTGATTCCCTGACAAGACCATCTCTTTTTTCCCCCACTCGATGTTATTACCCCTCACTCTTTCCACATGGTGTTCTGCAACCCATGCCTAGCCCGGGACTTTGAAGAGAAGAAGCGGAAGCTTATAAATCCCCCTTCCTACCAATCACCCACAAGCCCATTCCTAGCCCGGGATTTAAAGACCCCATTCCCGCAAGGCCCTTCACAAGAAACCTTTCGCGAACCCCCTCTTTTTTCAAAAAAAGGAAGGCCCAAGCCCCAAACCCTAAGGCCTTCAATAAGCCAAATTTTGCAAGTCCGTACTTCTGTCAAGGATCTGTACTTCAAAGGGGATCTCCGCATACGAGGGAGACGGGCAAATATCTTAAGGCTGCGAACCAAGACGAGTAAGTTCGTAAACCGTGAAGGCAAACCAGAAGCCGAAATCATGTCTACGATGCGCCCTAAAAAATCACAAGGCATGCTGTGGATATTTCACCCAGCCCACAAGTCCAGGTTTTCTTCCTATTTTTTATTTCACGTAGAAGTATTGCAATTATGCACGGTTATTTCATGGACTAGGATGCACTTATGCTTGTCAAATCCACCTAGCTAAATGCGATTGAAATAAATTGGCTATTTGAAATTTACTAGAAGTAACTCACGATATGAAATTGGTCATTGGTACTTTCAATGGAATGAACGAAAAAAACGTAAGGTGACTCTGCATTTTAGGACCTTATTAGCAAGTTGCTTTATTGGTGCATTTCAAAGTGACGGTCTAGAACGCCTATTGCCAACCTTTACAAGGTCAAAATTATTAAAGTACACCTTTGATTAGGCATGGAAAGATTAAATTGCATGTCGCATTTTTAGACAAATCTTCTTGTAATGATTCATTAAGGAAGTCCTTATCAGTCGTAGGAAATAGCAAATCATGGAAAAGATTCTAAGGGTAGTATGAAGTAGGTTAACCCTAGCTTAGATTGGCATGAATCTCATTTATCTACGTACTAGTTAGGAAAGGTTGCATAATGCACATTCATCGTACGAAAGAATTTCATTCATCAAGAGTCGTTTTTAGGGAAAGGCTACATGGTTCATTTAAGCGTAAAATCTTAAAAGCTTAGTGGCAAGATTCGTGAATGCAAGTCCTAGTAGGATCAATGGAAATTATGCCGTAACTTAACATGTGCTTTGGTCTTAACAAGAAAAGTTAGGGATTGTGAATCTAGTCATACGTAGAGGCAATGAATCGCGTGCTTACGTGAATTGTGACGTAATGCAACTAGTTTTCCCCTTTTAGATCAAATTAACATCCCTAGGACTGGTTTGACCTTGTCATAAGACAAGTAAACTGGATTACCTAAATCACCTAAACCGCAAAGGATTCGCATAGGATGGTTAAATCGATACAATAAATACTCCAAGTGCTAACTAGGGTTTAGCACGTTAAGGACTTGACCTAGTTTCGCACTTGTTGCCAAGTCGAAACCCTCATACCCAAAGGTCCTACTCACATTCACGTAATGTAGGGACAATTGGATGCTCTTGCGAGAAACGATCTAGGGTTTCTACCCTAAGGATCACTCGTTCAAATGATGAAACTCGGATTGAGTTGGAATCCCTAGGACTGAATGTTGTTGGCCTAGTGCAATTAGGAATGGGTTGGGTAAGATGACACCCTAAACCCTGCTTCTTATCCAATCATTATTCCGTGACCAGAAAACGCCGTTCGATGGGCGAAATGATCCCATGGAATAGATGCGACACTTGTGCAACAAGTTGCAACATCGCATAGTCTTGTGGTTTGACCACAAGAGAGTTGCCAATTCCTTCGAATGAGATTGGAAGATTCTTGCGGAAGTTTAACTTGCAAGAGGATGAGTAGCCGTCCTGCTACAGCACCTTTCTTGGGGAAAAATTGCCAAGATAAGGGAATTAGCTATTTGCCTGGAAGCAAAGGATCAGTCAACAATTTGGAGCGAGGTGGTCGCCAGGATTTATTGTTAATGTATGAAACCTAAGGTATTGGTTAAGTTGGGTTAATAGGGTATGGCCCTAACCCAAGGACAAAAGGGTCAACAAACAAACCCTTGGGAATCTTGCCAACTCGCAATCGATCCCAAATCGAATGCTGGATGCATTCGGGGAAAAGGATTCACTCCTTAGCAGTTGGCCAAATAAACGACAACTTGAATTGATTGTGCTTGTAACAATTTAGGAAGCATTGTTTGCATTGTTTGCTTAAGGAACTAAAGGTTGGAAAGATATTTAATGCTTCAGGTTGAAGGCCTGAAGGGAGAGGCAGCCTCAGTTACCCCCAACTGTCTGCCTGACCCTAACCAAGGGGATTGTTAGCCGCACCGAGAACGTGGACCGAACCCGCCACATGAGGTCTCTCCGTTGGGCGCTACTTAGAGCAGGAGGACGTTTCGGTGCTAGAGAGGGCTCTGGCCATAAAATCCTTGCCTTCCAGGCCCTACACAAGAGGCCAACATGACTCGAGATTGGATCTCGAGGCCCGCATACTAGTCTACGGGAGGAATCTTGGATAAGTAATCCCGTTGGATTGTTGGATAGTCTTCGGGCGGATTATGGATAGCCTCTGGGCGGATTATGGATTAGCCTGTTGGCTCAATTTTATGAATGTATTCCAAAGATAAATATGATAATCCGTTGAAAAGAAACTTGTTTGACATTGTTTTTCCATGTCAAGTGCTAAGATTGCGTGAAGGAACCAGTGTTTAAGGGGCTAATTAAGGAAGCTGTTTGGTCCATGTCCAACTAATTGTGGTAGGTAATTAGACAACTAAAGCAACCTTGAGGAAAGTGCGGTGGATGTGGCCATGGGTCCGTCCTATGCATGAGTGGCCTAAATCTTATTGGAGTTTCTTTCAAGTGCAATAATTTTTCTTGCAATTAATTAGAGTTTTCTAGATTATCAACCTTGTCCATTAGCTCAGAAATAGTTTTTTGTGCCAATGTTAACGCTTCCTTCATTTCATGCATTTGTTCTCTAAATGTAAAAGATGCAGAATATAACATCATGCAATAGCCAAGCATCCCATCACAACCATCTCCAACATACCTTATGTAGTCATGAATATTGTAAAAATGAGGATGTTTACCTGTAGAAGGGTTCGGAGGATAAATATTTCCATCCATCCATAAGTCTACATGCTTCTTTCCTTGTAATCGCAACATGTTAGCTTCATCCTTGTCCAACAATGCTCGATGGTGTATACTCCTCCAAGATGAATATACAGGATCTAAATGAATAGTAAGTTTATACTTGCATGGTGGGGCTACACTTGTATTGCTAGAAGAGGTACTGATAAACATTTTGGTAGGGAACCCTAAATAGGGCAACAATATCACAGAGAAGGAAATAGAACCATAGGAAAGAGAGGGCAGAAAATGAACATCGAGGAATAAACGAGCGATGACTTTTGGTGTGAAAATTCAAAAATACAAGATTTTGCAATTTCCAAGAGAATAAGACTGAAAAAGTGACACTTAACGTCTATTAAAGATTGATGATATTTAATACCCGACCTCTTAAATGAATCATACATTCTCTCATTAATCACGTTTAGGCAGCCAAATTTGGAGGGTTTTTCTCTTCTAATACTCTTCTAATTAGCAACTTAATCATTTTCTTACGAGTACCATTTTGAAACATTTTTGGCGCTAATGCATAAGCATTCATGCAAGCCTGTAAAATAAAAGATGAGAAAGAGAATCTACACTACTTTCTTATCTATCTATAATCTATAATCATGAGAAGAAGAGAGTCATGAGAGAGAGAGAGAGAGAGAGGACGTCAGTCATTAAAGCCACCTCAATTGGCCTCAATGATCATAGAACATGTATGGATTATAAAATCATAAAATCAATAATGATTCGAATTGAAATTTAGGCTTGGGAGAAATTCAAGATCAAGCTTGGGAGAAACAATGGGGTCGGGGGGGATGGAGATTTAGGAGATAACTGAACCAAGATCCAAAATAAGAAAGCAATACTATAGATTATATTTGTTAGTTACTCGATTGTTAATTTGAGCATATATTATATAATTGATAATGATAATTATTAAGAATTGATATTTAGATTAAGACTAAGATGATATGGTTAATTAAGTTAATAGGTAGTTATTAGTTTTTATTGTTATTAGATAACTTTTTAGTTGTTTTTAGTTTTGGTGTGTGTGTGTGTGATTGTTAATTATTATTTTTATTGAGTGTTATTGAGTTTTATTGAGAGAGAGAGAGAGAGAGAGAGAGAGAGAGAGCTAGATATTCGGGTATAAGAGAGAAGGGAGGAGCAAGGGAGAGGGAGAGAAAAAATTGATTGATCAATTAGCTATGGACTATGTCTTCCTCTCTCTCTCATAGGGTATGAAGTAGGTTAGTTGGTTGGTTGGTTGGTTGCTTAGAGAGAGCAAGAGAGAGAGGGGGGAGGTCTCTTTCTCTTGACGTAGGTGTGGGGGCAAAGAGAGAGGATGTCTACCCATGCACTTTAAATATGAGGATCTACCTTTGATTAGAATAAACATTTTAACATATGCATTTTAAGACATGAAATGGAAGATATCAACAATACGGATTTAAATCTATATTTATTTTATTATCTTCTACACTGATTTTAGTACATTGAGTGGAAGATTCAGTTCTCTCTCTCTCTCTCTCTCTCTCTCTCTCTCTCTCTCTCTCTCTCTCTCTCTCTCTCTCAGTCTCATGTAGGATGCAAAGTTTTCATATTTTGATTTAAGTTTGTGTAATAATTTGGTTTTATAGGCAAAAATTGTGTGTGTATGTGTGTGTGTGTGTGTTTCTATGTCTCGGTTTTTGAAATAGTGGAGTTTTCAATGTTGGACTTATATAGAGAACACCTTCCCACACACTTTAAAATATGAGGATCTATATTATGTTAGAATAATCATTTTAAGACATGGAGTGCAAGATGTCAACATATGGGGATTTAAATCTATGTTTATTTTATTATCTTCACTGATTTTAGTACATGGAGTGAAAGATTCAGTCTCTCTCTCTCTCTCTCTCTCTCTCTCTCTCTCTCTCTCTCTCTCAAGGTCTCATGTAGGATGCAAGGTTTTCATATTTTGATTTGAGTTTGTGTAATAATTTGGTTTTATAGGCAAAAATTGTGTTTGTATGTGTGTGTGTGTGTGTCTCTTTCTCTCTGTCTCGGCTTTTGAAATAGTGGAGTTTTCAATGTTGGATTTATATGGAGAACACATGCCCACACACTCTAAAATATGAGGATGTACATTATGTTAGAATAATCATTATAAGATATGCATTTTAGGACATGGAGTGCAAGATATCAACAATATGGGGATTTAAATCTATGTTTATTTTATTATCTTCTATATTAATTTTAAGATATGTGTTATATTATCAACCCCTATGGGTACCAGGATGGAGCCATATCTCTTGAACTCTAATGTAGGGACTACAAATTTCTATACTTATGTTCTTCATGGATTATCAAGTAGTGCTTTTCCAGGGAAGGATATTGTGTAGTGTGCACCCTTGGACTATAGGGGTCCATCTTATAGATGCGAATGAGATGAGGTAATGAGGCTATTTGTGTTGGAGAAAAGGCATCATTCAAATTGAAAAGGTATCTCATTGGTAGTTATAGCATTCAATGCACCAAGGGCTAAGTGATAATACTATTTATTTATGACTTTCATTAAATTTGAGAGATGGATCAATCATTTACTTTGTTCATTGCAATTCATGAGGTTGGTATGCATGTAATAAAAATTTAACTTTGATTATATTAAAAAACCCTATTTTGACATTTTTAAACTTTGGGACTTTTTTAATGTTGGTTTATTAGCAAGGATGGGGATTGTTGCATTGTTGCAAGCATTGTTGCAAGGCATGATTTTCTAGGAAAGGATGTTGTATAGTGTGCATAAGCAATGAGACTCTTTGTCTAGGGAAAAAAACCTCGTTCCAATTAAAAGCCCAACTCATTGGTTGTTGTAACATTAGGTAGATTAAAAGATCCATCCTCGACTTTGCTCATTAGAATTTGTGAGGTGGGCATAATTATAGAGAACTTTGAATTTGTCCATGGGTTGTGAACAAAGACAATTTGTCAGATTTGAGACTAAGAGAGGGGTTTTGCATCATGAGGGATATATTCATAGGGATATTCAAATGAATACATCCATTGTGACAATAACTCTAATCTCTCACCTACTAGGAAGCCATGTGAATTTGCTTGAATTTCCAGTATGTTAGTTAGTGAAAGATCCATTTGAGTCCTATGTGTGAGATAAACAGATTGGAACCTCACTCCAAGTTATGCTTGTTGTAGTAAGTCTTATCGTGATCGATCACATGGTGTAAAGCACATATGTTTCAAATTTAATGTATTGGAAGGCTAATCTAATGTCATTTAGGATTTTTCACTGTTTTTAAATTTTAAGGATAGTTGATATGCACCTTAATGTTAACGCATGTGTTTTGCGCAACATGGAGGCTTTTGTAGTAAACAAGAACATGTCTGCATCAAATGTTGTACAATGCATTCCTAGTGTACAAATGGGTATGCGCAAGGTGAAAGACGCTACAAGGAGGAAGGCAATTCGCCGTGCACTCAAGCATGTTGGAGGATATAATAGTTCTATTGGGTTCTTGAGAATCATTCATCGTTTGGACGGGTTTGAGAAGCAAGTGAAGACATTATTTCGACATCAAAGAGCTTCATTTCTCTTAGTGAGAACATTGGTAGCCGTCTATAGAGGATTGAGAGAATGTTGGGGGAGAAATATGAAGGGAACCTTGGTGATGGAGTGAGGATACAGAATGAGTTGGAAGAAATCAAGGGCTATACAAGGGAGATATATGACCATATTCGAAAATATTGGCCACATGCTGGATCCTTGGATAATCGTGACAGTGATGCGAAAGATCTTATTGACAATGCAAGTCGTATAGAGGATATGTGAGTTAATTACTCACAAGAATGAGAGCTTGGTCACACATAAGAACATTGCCCTTGATGTGCAACTTACTTCTTTAAAATTTTGTCTTAATAGGTGATTGGCGATGTTGACCCAGATGAATCGCCGCATAGGCTCATCCCCTTACACTGGAGAACATTGCCCTTGATGCATAACTTACTTCTTTCAAAGTTTATCTTGATAGGTTTTTGGCAATGTTAACTTGAAAGAATCACTATAACCACATCCTCGGATCTATGGTTTGCTTGCCAGTGTATGTATAACCTCTACGAGACTTCTTATTTGCCTTATTTGATTGATAAAAGTCTACATTTTGAAATATGTTGTTTATCTCTGATAGATTACAAAACTTTTTTAGAGCCATTTTAATGGTCTCTTTTTCCATCTTTCACCTTGGTATTCTTTTGGTTGGAGCCTCGAACACCTTTGGATCTACAACACCTTCGACCCTTTGGCAAGCCCTACGTACAGATGTAGACGAATGAACATCCATTTGCAAGGCTTGGAGAGAGAGAGAGAGAGAGGGAGGAAGATTAAGCAATGCTTGGTTAGCCTTTATTGAGCACTGTGTATGCATGTGCTCACCATGGGCATATATACATTTTCCTATGCATGTTGGGCCTAATGCATGTTTATTCTTTTTCTTTCAAGTCTTGAATACGGTCGAGGCTAGCATATTTTCAAGTTTGAGTGGTGCTTGCTAGGCCTTCGGTGATGTGAGAGTCATCTGCAAATATGGATGAATGGACATCCATTAGAGAGGAAGGGGTTATTAGTTGGCCTTTGGTGAGCACCATGTATGCATGTGCTCATGTATGGCCCCACTTACGCATGTGCTCATGCGCATGACTATTCTTTTGTCTTTGATTCTGGTCACCTTGAATTTATGGTTTTTGATTGCAAATGTGTTTATCGATTGTATCTTGAGTAGCTTTGAGATTTCTCTATTGAAACTCTTATACTCTCTTGAATGTTTCGTGTAGTCATCATGGAACAAAGCAATGCCATGGATGATGTTCCAGACATAGTGCATTCAACGCCATTGAATGCATTTGATTCAATGGAATTAAAGAAAACATCCATGACATTGTCTCTTTGACGCTTGCTTGCTTGGAGCCGTTCACATGGGTATGGAAGATAGTTCTAATTGTATTTACGACTAGGTGTTGTATACTTTTTTTGGAGATAATCATTTGTATATTTGTATATGTTGTTGCAGCCAAAATGTGGAGTCTAATAGAGTTAGTAAAGTTAGTGTGCAAAAAATGAAAGAAGTGGAAAGGCAATAAGGAACGTGTGTTGCTAAATCTGCAAGAATAGCAAGGGTTCAAAGGAACACAAAGGTTGCTTCAAGTTCTTCAAACTTTAAACATCTCGAGGCAAAGATGAATGAGTTGATGGAATTGCAGATGAGTTTATGCACACGTGTCGATCATGCGCTTGCCATTTACTCTGCAGAGCTACATGAATAGGCTAAGGGTTCTTATCTTGTTGTGTGCAAGACAAAGCACACCCAAAGTGTTCTTCAAAAAGTTTCGAGTGGTTTGGGTGCTGAAGTAAGGAAACTTTTGACAATTGTCTCTGAGACAAGCAAGTTGATGAATTTATTGGTGAATGATATGTGGGCATCATTTTGGGGCCTTGGAGATAACCACGAGCTTGTGATTTGTCAAAGAGGTTGTCGACTACCATTCTTGTAGTTTCAAATGAATGTTAATAGGTTTAATGCCTTGTTGCAACAATTGAGTCATCAAATGAACGGTCACAACTAAGGGGGAGGACTTGCTCAGGATCGAGCTTATCAACAGTTCCATATTGCTTTAAAGTGCTTGGGCCACCACTTTTTTGTGGTGATGTGTGCTTCCTTTTTGTGGGGCCTCCATTGGTTTTGATGTGGCAAAGCTAAATTAAGTAAAATATATTGGGTACTTGCAATGTGATGTGATACCTCTTTCTTGAGGTTTCATCTATAGAAAGAGGCATTGTGTCTTGCAATCTAGATAGAACTTTGTTGATTTTTGCAATGTAATGTGTATGAGAGTAATAATATCTATAGAATGCTTGGTGTTTGGTCTAAGCATAATATTTAATTAAATTTAAATGTTCATCTCTCTCTCTCTCTCTCTCTCTCTCTCTCTAGGTTTATAGGGAAAGTTTATTGTCTTGCAATCTAGAGAGAAAACTTAATTAATTTTTGCATTTAAATGTTCATCTCTCTCTCTCTCTAGGTTTATAGGGAAAACTTAGTGTCTTGCAATCTAGAGAGAAAACTTAATTGATTTTTGCATTTAAATGTTCATCTCTCTCTCTCTCTCTCTCTCTCTCTCTCTCTCTCTCTCTCTCTCTCTCTCTCTCTCTCTCTCTCTCTCTCTCTCTCTCTCTCTCTCTCTCTCTCTCTCTCTCTCTCTCTCTCTCTCTCTCTCCAATGTATAAGGACTTGGATTCGATCACATTTTTTATTTTAAGTATGTATTTGTTACTTGGGATGAACCGTATAAGTTACTGTTGTCTTGCTTATTGTAAAGTGCTTGGGCCACCACTTTGTTATGGTGATATATGCTTCCTTTTTGTGAAACCTGCATCGGTTTTGAAATGTAATGGGTACATACAATGTGATGCCTCTTTCTTAAGGTTTAGAGAGAAAACCTATTGTCTTGCAATCTAGAGAGAAAACTTAATTGATTTTCGCAATGTAATACATATAAGAGATTGATATTTGGATATGCACATCTCTCTCTCTCTCTCTCTCTCTCTCTCTCTCTCTCTCTCTCTCTCTCTCTCTCTCTCTCTCTCTCTCTCTCTCTCTCTCTCTCTCTCTCTCTCTCTCTCTCTCTCTCTCTCTCTCTCTCTCACATTAGTTATGGTCTTTATAGGCCTTTTTTAACTGCGTTTGGGCTAATTTTGATTTTGACTACTAGTGTTTTAAAGTGCATTAACACATGCTTTTTATGATGTTGTGTGCTTTCTTTTTGTGAAGTTGCATTGGGCGGAGAAATTATGCAGTAGCCCTTTTTATGTGACAAACTTAAACTAAGCTAGACTAGATGTATCAAGTTTAAACATTAACTTATTGAAAAAGTTATTATCTCTTGCAATTTGCGAAGAGATAACTCTGCTGCTATTTTCATCGTGGCAAAGGTAGTTCTTGAATCTTCATCAAGTCTGTGCTAAGTACTAGCATAGTTTCGTGATTGTTGGTGTTGGTAATGATTTAAGAATCTTAATGTTTTGGGTATACTATGTATTCCTGTTGAATGATATATTTGGGTTTGAGTTATAAGCTTTGGGGGATTGCTTGCTGTTAAAATAGAAATTTTCTTTGTCTCTCTTTGGATAAAATATCTAATTATATATGGAATATAAATATATATAAATTTTATTTTGAGTACTAGCGTTCCTTGCACATAACATTGTGTTGATTTAAATTAATTACTACAGTGTTTTGAATTATGTGGTTCTATATTGGTTCTCCCTCTCAAGTCTTTTTGAAAATACTAATCCCAATCAAGTCTCTTCTTGAAAGAATGCATGGCCTTTCTTGGCCTGCAGGCTTTGTGAGAATCCAGTCAATATGGGATTTTCACATCGGTCAACTAGCAGAGATTATGTGGTACTCATAGGCATAGACTCGACTCTACGTGGCATAGACGATGACAAGTTGCTAGGCTTAGGACTCAAATGATTTGGCTACGAACAAAACGTGGTTGAAGGGGACACAAAGAGATGTATTTTGCTATGGTTGGGTGCCAAAACATTTCACATAGAGAAGCTCTAGATATCATGATAGTGTGATCCATGAGGGATTTCAGAATACCTTGCATAGTATGAAAAATATGCATTCTCGCATGGGGGTTCTAGATGGGAATGGTGAATTGATTGAGCAACAATTCGATTTTTCTATGACTTATAATTACAATACTAAAAATAGCCAAAATCTAGGAAATCGTGTGATTAACAAGTCACATGTCAATAATGGTCCAACCTTTAGCCTCAACATGGAGGTTTTTGTTCCATTTTGCATGCTTTGCTTGCAATGGATATTTATCCTACAATTACATTATTGCTATTTCAAGATCTGGTTGTGCATTCCATGGGAAGTCTTTCTGAGATGTGTAAGCGATGTTCGGCTAAATTCTGGAGATGTGAGACTCAGCTGCAAGGATCAATTTTTTTTGGTAAACATTGTTGTTGGAATGGAAACGTAATGTTGCCACCATTGCAACGTTCACCGTAGCCATTGCATGATTTGTTGCATGGTATGCATCCCCAAAGTAGGGTATTTAAGAATAATATATGAGCGTATAACAATGCTCTTGCATTTGTGTCACTTGGTGCCAATCTTGATGAGTTTTTATCTATTGCGGGGAATTCTTATACCTTTAGAGTGCATGGCTCCATTTATCATTGTGTAGACCCTTTGCTTTCTAATGTGCAACAACAAGAATATCCAAGATTTGCATAACTTTATGTTTATGATACTAAGCATGAGTTATCTAATCTATTGGGTGTTATGCCTAATTTATTGCCAAAATTACTTGGGGAGCTTCAATCTATGATGCATTAATAAAATGTATATGCGCAAGCTTTTAGATCCGCGGGTATGCAATTGCAAAACAATCCCTTGCATGATTTTAAAAAAATGACTATTTTTGGCATTCAGCAGGCTAATAGACAATACTCAACTCCAGTGGCAACTAAAGTTGCGACTATCATACCAAGACAAGGCGATGAGAATAGTCTCAATCATCGAGATATATATGTTTATAGTTGAGATGGACAACATATTGCTATTTCGAACTTGCATAGGGCATATATGCCAATGCTATATGTTCTTCTTTTTCCTATGGGTGATGATGGTTGGCATGTAAAGGTGCCTTATAGTAATGTTAATATTCCAATTATTGCACATGGATTGTCTAATAAGGACTGTGTTTCTCATATGCAATTTTATGCATTTTAACTACAAGTGTGTGAGGACACTGAGGTTTGCATGTTGCGCGGTGGTCGATTGTTGCAACAATTTATTGTTGATGCTTATTGTAGTGTAGAGCAATGTAGGTTGGCTTGGTGTTGTCAGAATCAATCAGTTTTATGCTCAAAAGTTTATAAAGGCTTGGCAGATATAATGGGATTGATGGATAATGAGCTAGTACAAGTTATTGGTGCCTCTAATGGTAAAAGGGTGGTTTTGCCATCTTCTTTTACTAGTGGGCCAAGGCACATGTATCAGTTGTATCAAGATGCCATGGCTATAGTGCGGAGTAAGGAAAAACCATATCTCTTTACAACAATGACATGTAATCCAAAGTGGTCAAAGATAACTAATGCTTTGTTGTCTGGATAGACTGCTTATGATCACCCTAATTTGATCGCTCGGGTCTTTCGTAAAAAACATGTTGATATGATACATACATTGTTGAAAATGAAATTTTTTGGAAATGTTGCAAGCTATGTTAGTGTGATTGAGTTTCAAAAGCAAGGGTTCCCACATTCTCATACTTTGTTGATTTTGGAGCACCCTTTTAAACCCTCTGAAGCATGCCATTATGATATCTTTGTTTATCCTGAGTTTCCTGATAAAGCAAGGTTTTTAGCTTTGTTTGAAACTGTCTCAAAGTGCCATGTCCATGGTCCTCGTGGTGCGTTGAATCCCAAGAGCCCTCGCATGTGTGATGGTCAATGCATTAAAAAAATTCCTCAGAGGTTTGTGAATGTGGCAACTGTTGATAGCTCTAGCTATCCTATTTATAGAAGACGGGATAATGGAAACACAATCACAATAAAGGGTAATAATATTGACAATCGATGGATTGCCCATACAATCCTTACTTGAGTAAGAAATACAATGCACATATAAATGTTGAGGTATGCTCAACAGTGGCAATTGTTAAGTATTTGTATAAGTATATATACAAGGGACATGATTGTGCAACCATTAAGTTTTCTATTGGAAGCTCAATGTCGAATGGTACGAGCATCCGTGAAGTGGACGAGATCGAGAGTTATTTAGATGCATGATATGTTTCTACTTCAGAAGTGTGCTGACGAATATATGACTATACATTGCACAATGAAACGCCTGATATACAACGCTTGCAAGTGCACTTACCTGGTGAGAATTGTGTGGTGTTTCGGGATATAGACAATATATCGGATGTTATGCAAAATGAAGATGTTAAGAAAACCACTCTTATAGAGTGGTTTGCATACAATCCTGTTCATCCAGAGGCTCGAGCTATTTGCTATCAAGACTTCCCAGTGTCCTAGGTGTGGAATGCACAGCGAAAGGTGTGGACGAAGAGAAAGCATGGAAATACATGTGGTCAAATATACTTTGTGCCACCTACATGTGGTGAGCACTGTTACTTGCGAATTCTCTTAACAGTGTCTCATGGATGTACATCTTTGAGGATTTGAGTACTATTGGCAATGTGATGTACAATACTTTTAAGGAAGCTTGCATTACAAAGAGTGTATTAGAGGATATTTTGTTTACATTGCAGCTAGAGCATACAAATGTATATTCTGCAATTCTACACCAAGAGGCATCAAACAAGGCTTTATTGCAACTTCAGGACCTTTTACGACAGCATAGGCGAAGATTGTCCGACTTTGATGGATTGCCAGAGCCTCATCAAATGGATTCTCAGTTGTGTGCTAACCCTCTTTTAGAATATGAATATGCATATGATATACTTGAGCAACATAGAGTGTCCTTCTATGGAGGTGATTTTAGACAAATCCTTCCTGTCGTGATAAAGGGCTCCCGTGAAGATATTGTTAATGCGACACTATGTTACTCTCATTTATGGCAATGTGTTAAGGTGATAAGGTTGCCTGGGAATATGAGGATGTCAACCGTTGGTGAGGTAATCGATAATGGGTTTATTGGTTGGATTCAAGGGATAGGGGATGGAGTGGGTATTACAGAGAATTGTGATAAGTTACATATTCCATCAGGCAAATTAAAAGGACACTCTATTGAAACCTTGGTTGATAGTGTGTATAGTGAAGTATCCACTATGACAAACTTTAGAGCATATTTCAACGAGCGTGCTATACTTGTAGCATAGAATATAGAGGTGGCTTCTTTGAATCATCATGCATTGTAATTGATGCATAGAGAGGTTATATAATACTGTAGTGCGGATTCGATTGTAGAGACAAATGATAGCTCATTTTTGTACTTTGTAGAGTATCTAAATACACTAGATCTTGGAGGTGGGTTTCCTCCCTATGTATTGCTGCTAAAGACGAATGTATCTATTATTCTACTAAGGAACTTAAATCCAGGAAAAGTTCTATGTAATGGTACACAATTGATATGTAAGGCATTCAATAGAAGGCACTACAAGATATAGGCCTTATACTGATGTTAAAAGCGACGAAAATGTAAATAACAAAATTTGCGCCCATCGTCACAAAAAGCGTCGTTATTGGCGATGCCATAGAATAGTTGGTATCAGTGTTGGTATCTGCATTGTTATTGGCATCGGTACTGACGCCAATAAGGACGCAGATACGATGGTCTGCGATGATAATAACGACGCCAATAAATGACGTGAGTAGTAAATTTGTGACGCTAATAGCGATGGTAACAGGGGGAAAAAAATTATGTGGGACAAGATATCACTAATACATAGAAAATGTCTACACAGATCAAGCGACCAAAAAAGAAAGGGGTGTGAGCTCCAGGGATCCAAGGGCGAGCTACATATCCTCGCCATCCGAAAGCTCGTCCCATCGCAAAGGAGCATCGAACGGACTCTGCAAAAAAAAGAAACAACAACACATCCGTCCACCACCATACAATAATGCATTCTAATTAAACATGGTAACTATGAACAAGAAAGATGAGTGACTTACAGGGCCGTCGTATCTATACAATCGGTCGATCAATGCACTGAGACCGTTCCTCTCTGCATATCGAGTCTCAAGGCCGGTCGGATCGTGATTTGTAATGGAGTGCTGCAAAGAAAACAAAATACTAAATGTTAGAAACACGATTGTCAGTACAAAGGATATCGCAAAAAAATAAACAAGCAAAATAAAAGAAAAACTTACAAAGTCCTCCAAATATGTCATGTGGTTGCCACTCCCAAGATGATGGACCACTCCGGCCTTGACTCGTGCCCTCGCCGCCTCGCGCTGCTGACTCCAATGTCTTGGAGAATCTATAGCCTCCTCCCTCAGTCGGTGCCATTCGTCCGCATCTAACCACTCGGGCTTTGCAGCCCCACTCTTGAGTGCCTTGCGTGCGTCCAATCGTCTGTGTGATATATATGCACGCATGCAATCCATCATCCAGCCCATAGAAAATCTATCTACTGAGGCTGGAATCGGAAACTCCTCATGCAAGGATGCTACTATGTAGTCCTTGCTCCCCTCCTGTATGTTTTTCCAATGATCTAAGACGTTGTGCCGAAAAACTTGTTGGTACAACTCTCTCATGCGAGCCATCACCCTCCTCCCCTCATCATTCATGATGATGGCTCCTGACCATTCATTGACTAGATATGCATATCCCCATCGGGTATGCCTAAGATGGGTCCTCTCCTATCTGCATCCACGCTCCTGGGCATATCCAGGACACCCCTATGCATCCGGTGTACCGACTAGGGTAATATCTGTCGGAGTGGCACCCATAGGGGTGCCATCTGCAGACGACTGAGCAAAAGCTGGAGTAACTCGAGTAGACGTCCCTACAGGTGTGATATATTCTAGAGGTGACGAAACTCTAATTGAACGACGAGACAGAGACACCGCATCCATGGCTCCACAGCATCCACTTGAGCCTAAGCCACGCTCCCTGGAACGGCCATGAGAGTGAGGAGTCGCACCTGTATCTCGTGCCGATCGTGGGCTCACTGCCTCTGTATCTCTGCAGCATCCCCCTGACCCTGAAGCACTCCCTCCATCTGGCCCAAGTTTGGAGCGTCGACCTCTTCTGCTCGAAGCTGAAGCATCCGATCGCACTGAAGTAAATCTAGTAGAGCGGCCTAACGATGTCCGAGACAGCTCCCGGTCTACCATGTGTCTGAATCTTGCAATCTGGTCTGGAGACATGCATGTGAATATATCCTGTAACTTCTCATCACTCATCCCTCGACTCATCCTGAAAATGTCACCTGCACAGACAAAAAATGATGTTAGAATAATCAATTTAAATCATACAAAGCACATTAATATATATCCTTAAAAAAAGATCTCACTTAAAATGCATATCTTATGTACCCTTATAAGCGATTGGTCAACGAATTAAGTAAGTGGATGCTCCAAGTATGAAGTATCCTATGGTCCCATGTCAATCTCCTGACACTGGAAGGTCGATAGACATGTTACCACAAAAGGATGTGTTAGAGCATAAATTTGTTCCTAAGATTATTCTAAGAAAGAAAGAGGGTTAATGATAAAAGAGTTTCATTCCTTGCAAGTGATTTTATATTATATTTATTAATTAAAATTGATAGTTGAAGATGAGTTTCCTAAGAGAGGGAGAGGGAGGGAGAGGGAGAATGAGAGGGAGAATGAGAATGAGAATGAGTTTCCTCCCTCTCTCCTCCCTCTCCCTCTCTTTCTCTTTCTCTCCCTCCCTCTCCCTCTCCCTCTCCCTCTCTCATTGCCTCCCTCTCCCTCTCCCTCTCCCTCCCTCATTTCCTCCCTCTCCCTCTCCCTCTCTTTCTCTCTCATTTCCTCTCCCTCTCTCAATATACACAAATTAAACCCTAAACAAGGAAAAGAGAGAGAGAATGGACTCACGATAAAGATTCAAAGGAGGGTTTGGCGGCTCCTCTTCAAAACGGTAGATCTTCCTCTTCTTCGCAAACGATGGCGGCAGCGGTGGTGAGAAGCCTTCTTCCTCTCCCTCTCTCACCCTTTATGCAAAACGCTCTCTCTCTCTCTCTCTCTCTCTCTCTCTCTCTCTCTCTCTCTCTCTCTCTCTCTCTCTCTCTCTCTCTCTCTCTCTCTCTCAAACTTTCACGAATGCGCGAAATGAAACGCGCTCGGGTTTCGGCCCGCTTTTTTTTCTCTGTGGGGCGTCTCTATTTATCGTCACTAATTGGCGTCACTATGGCCTAGTTTCCTTGTAGTGAGGTAATAGTTGTTGAGATAATAACAAGAACAAATGTAGAGAAACGAGTTTTCATTCCTAGGATCACTTTTATTCCTAGCACTTTGCAATTTCCATTTACTATGAGGCGGAGGTAGTTTCCTATTCAATTGGTGTTTGCTATGACCATCAATAAGTTGCAGGGCCGAACTTTGTCTATTGTTGGTCTTTACTTGAAGACACCGATATTTACACATGGACAATTGTATGTTGCATTTTCAAAGGTAAAATCCTCATGTGGTGTGAGAGTCTTGCTAGATG